>NC_079331.1:10788076-11098846 GCF_029931775.1 Euleptes europaea | reverse complement strand
GAAGAGGGCTAATAAGGAGTTAGTGACAAGAATGCCAAGCAGAACAAACAAAAAACCCCTTTGCCCTTGAATCAAACATGAACTTCTTTCTTTCCACACTTCCTGGCCACACCCCTCCTTTGGTTGACCGCTTTTCCGTTCCTCCTTCTGATGTTCTGTTCTTCCCTGTGCATTTTCTAACCTCTTCCCCCCCCCCTTCCTCTGACCTCTTCTTATTGGCCACATTTTTTAAAAAAAATGTACAATTAAACATGAATACCAGCAACGACCAGGGGAAAAAGAGAAAGTTGGATGCCCTGGCGCAACCCTCTGTTCTTTTAAACAAGTTCTTGGGACTGAAGCCGCCCTCCAAAATTCTGCCTGCCTCTTTCACAAGAGCTGATATCAGTGTTAGCGCCGCCACAAACCATTGTTTTAGGCCCTAAAATTTAGGGTTTTTTAACTTCCTTACCACGCCCAGGCTTTCAAAGTCACGACCTTCCTTAATTTGGAAGCAAACTCTGCTGAAATCTGCTGAACTCGGGTCCACGCAAGCATGCAAAGGGATCGGGCTGCTTGGCTAATGGGAGAACAATTTGGAGCATTGTGAATAGAATCATAGAGTTGGAAGGGATCACCAGGGTCATCTAGTCCAACCCCCTGCATGATGCAGGAAACTCACAATTACCCCACACACACCCAGTGCCCAGAAGATGGCCAAGATGCCCCCCTCCCATCATCTGCCTAAGGTCATAGAATCAGAATTGCTGACAGATGGCCATCTAGCCTCTTCTTAAAAACCTCCAGGGAAGGAGAGCTCACCACCTCCAGAGGAAGCTTGTTCCACTGAGGAAGTGCTCTAACTGTTAGGAAATTCTTCCTAATGTCTAGACAGAAACTCTTTTGATTTTTATTTCAACCCGTTGGTTCTGGTCCGACTTTCTGGGGCAACAGAAAACAACTCGGCACCCTCCTCCATATGACAGCCCTTCAGGTACTTGAAGATGGTTCTCATCTCCCCTCTCCGTCTTCTCCTCTTCAGGCTAAACATACCCAGCTCCTTCAACCTCTCCAGCGGTTTGTGGTTGCTATCTGCACACCTCAGAGGCACTCCCTTCTTTATTCCGTACCAAGAAACAACTTGGCCATTTATGCACGGGAGGTTTTGCCTTGGGTTTGCCGCTGTTTAGATGCACATTTTTCCCCAGCCAAATTCTCAAAACTCTGCATGGGGGTGGTGGTTATTTTTTGAGTTCTGAGAACTCAGATGGGGGGGAAATGTGCATCTAGAGAGCAGCAAATCCAAGGCAAAACCTTCCATGCATAAAGTCTTGGCACTGACAACCGGTTCTGGGGCCAAATCGCGGCTCACATTAAAGCCCTTTCTAATAGGTTCACCACGCCCCCCACCCCACCAGCCTCCCTGAACACTGAAGCTTCTGCAGGAGCTCCGACAGGCAGCACGATCAGAAGCTTCCCCTGCCGAATTGCCGCCTGGCGCAGCTGATCAGCGCACAGGCCCGGGCAAAAAAAAGAAGCTTCCCCTGCCGAATTTCTGCCTGGCGCAGCTGATCAGCGGGCAGGCCCGAGCAAAAAGTTTCCCCTGCTGAATCGCCACCTGGCGCAGCTAATCAGCGCGCAGGCCCGGGCAAAAAAAAAAAAAAAAAAAAGTTCCCCTGCCGAATTGCCGCCTGGCGCAGCTGATCAGCGCGCAGGCCCGGGCAGAAAAAAAGCTTCCCCTGCCGAATTGCCGCCTGGCGCAGCTGATCAGCGCGCAGGCCCGGGCAGAAAAAAAGCTTCCCCTGCCGAATTGCCACCTGGCGCAGCTGATCAGCCGCAGGCCCGGGCAGAAAAAAAGCTTCCCCTGCTGAACTGCCGCCTGGCGCAGCTGATCAGCGCGCAGGCCCGGGCAAAAAAAAAAAAAAGCTTCCCCTGTCGAATTTCCGCCTGGCGCAGCTGATCGGCGCGCAGGCGACCCGCCAAGCAACAAGGTAGCAGCGGAGCCTCCAAGGAAGGCTACTCACCGGCCCCACGAGAGGAAGGAAGAGCCCGTCTCGCCCCGCGGCTCGCCCGGGTCCTCCGCTCCCCGCCCGCCCGCCTGCCCGCCTGTTGCGCAACCGGAGCTCTTTGCCTATCGGCGGAGGGAAGAGCCCGGGAGGGGCCGGGGCGCCGGTGCAAACAAACGCGGCGCCGGGTGACCTTTTGCAAGCGGGGGGAGCGGCTGAACTCGAAGGGAGGCTGCGAGCGCGCCTCTGAGCAGGTGCAGAGTGGCGATTCCGCCGGGCAGCCCCGCGCATCGTGGAGGGCGAAGGAATAACTTCGGGGTGGGGTGGGGAGCGCGGTCTGGCCGAGAGGACCGGAGGCAACCCTAACCCAAGGGCCATTTATGGCTTTGGCACTCTCCAGATGCGCATTTTCCCCATCCAAATCCGCAAAACTCTGCAGGGGGCGGGGGGGGGTTATTCTTGAGTTTGGAGAATTTGGATGGGGAAAATGTGCATCTAGAGAGCGGCAAACCCAAGGCAAAACCTCCCGTGCATAAATGCCCTAGCTGTATCTTTCCTTTCCTTCTTTGCTCCTATGACCCATAGGTCCCGAGCAGTTTTTTCTTAGAGGAAACTATGATGGACAGATATGTGGCCGCCGCCAATGTTAACATTTGGATCTCTATCCATCAGCAAAAAGGGGACTCTTGTTATGGGGGGGGGGGCAGGAATTCTCGCCAATATGGGGGTGATCCATTCATCTTGGTGGTGTTTAAAGAGGGGGCCTAGCTGTATCTGAAGAAGGGAGCTGCTGTGTCACCCTGCCGGAAATTTCATTAGTCTTTCAGGTGCTACTGGACTCTTTTTGCTCTTTTCTATTTCTAGAGAGCCAAGTGACTTTTTTATGCATGGGAGGTTCGGCCTTGGATTTGCCGCTCTCTAGATGCACATTCCCCCCCCCCCCCCCCCGTCTGGATTCTCAAAACACTGCGTGGGGGGCTTATTTTTGAATTTTGAGAATTTGGATGGGGGGAAATCCAAGGCCAAACCTGCAAGGATCCCTGCAGCCAGGAGGTGGCCCCAGAGCCATAGAGCAGAGGCGCTGCAGGGACCCACGGGATCCACGCCCCAGTGAACTTTTCACAGCCCCGGCTCAGCTGGGCCACGGGAGGTTTTGCCTTGGATTCTCCGCTCTTTGGATGCACGTTTCCCCCATCCGAGTTCACGTTTGTCTGAGGAAAGATAGGAGGAGGAGGCATGTGGTGGGAACTGATAACACGTCGGGGCCTGACGGCAACTCTCCCGCCAAGCCACGCGATGCGCTTCTGAGACAGAGGCCGGACTCCGCAGAAGAGAACAAGGATATAAGTGGAACAGGTGCACCTCCACCGTAATCACGCCTGCCCTGAGCCAGAGGCCTTTTCATGGGAACAGAGAAGAACTGTGCCATGCGCGTGACTCCAAGAACTCCAAGTGACAAATTGGCTTTTAAAAAAGTCATATTCTTACCTTCAAAGCTGAATCGATTGAAAAGCAAATTTATGGACCTGGAGTTCCTTTTTTATCCGATCCTTTGATTCGCATCACTGGTGTTTTCAAGCTTTGTATAAGTGAACTTTGTTTTTTGCTTTGTTTTTTGTGGTTGTTGTCAAGTCACAGCTGACTTATGGCGGCCCTGTAAGGTTTTCAAGGCAAGAGATGTTCAGAGGTGGTTTTCCACTGCCTGCTTCCTTGTCATGACCCTGGTATTCCTTGGAGGTCTCCCATCCAAATACTAGCCAGGGTCAGGGCTGAGAGTGTGTGACTGGCCCCAGGTCACCCAGCAAGAAGAAGAAGAGTTGGTTTTTATATGCCAACTTTCTCTACCAGTTAAGGGAGACTCAAACCAGCTTACAATCGCCTTCCCTTCCCCTCCCCACAACAGGCACCCTGTGAGGTAGGTAGGGCTGAGAGAGCTGTGGCTAGCCCAAGGTCACCCAGCTGGTTTCATGTGTAGGAGTGGGGAAACAAATCCAGTCCACCAGATTAGCTTCCACCGCTCGTGTAGAGGAATGGGAAATCCAACCCGGTTCTCCAGATTAGACTCCACCGCTCCAAACCACTGCTCTTAACCACTACACCACACAGGCTCTCTTCCATGACGCAAGTAGGGATTCGAACCTGGGTTTCCCAAGTCCTAGACCAACACCTTAACCACTACACCACACTGGCTCTCCCAACTGAACTATGGACAGACCTATTAAGCTGTTGTTTCATTTTAAAGAGAGGAACTCAGGATTCTACGGAGAAACATGGCTACGAAAAAAAGAACATGTGCATTCCCGAGGCCATAACAACGCCCACCTCTGCGCAACATACACATTCTTGTGCAGGAACACAATACAACCAGGTACACTACAGCAAAGCGCTTCCACTCCAGGTGTATTTCACTTAATTTAGATGAAGAGTTGGTTTTTATTTCATTCTTCCTTTTAAGGAAGAATTAAACCGGCTTACAATCACCTTCCTTTCCCCTCCCCACAACAGGTAGGTGGGGCTGAGAGAGCTCTGAGGCTTGTGACTAGCCCAAGGTCACCCAGGTGGCCTTATGTGTAGGAGTGGGGAAACCAACCCGGGTCACCAGATTAGCGCCCACTGCTCATGTGTAGGAGTGGGGAATCAAACCCAATTCTTCAGATTAGAGTCCACCGCTCTTAACCACTACACCACGCTGCCTCTAACTCAAGGTATCAAATATTTCTGGGAAGCTGCCAAAAAAAAGGGAAAAACAACCAACGCAAGGAACCAACTGGCTGGGCAACGAAGGGACCACACAAAAACTCACCCCGTACACAAATTCAGTCTTGATGCCAAGAGCCAAGATACAGCTTACTGTTAACAAAAAGGGCAAAGGTGCAACCAACGGGTCGTTTCTGACCCATGGGGTGATGTCACATCACAACATTTACTAGCCAGACTGTGTTTTACGGGGTGGTTTGCCAGTGCCTTCCCCAGTCGTCTACACTTTACCCCCAGCAGGCTGGGTATTCATTTTACCGACCTCAGAAGGACGGAAGGCTGAGTCAACCTTGAGCCGGCTACCTGAAACCGACTTCCGTCGGGATCGAACTCAGGTCGTGAGCAGAGCTTGGACTGCAGTACTGCAGCTTACGCCTCTGTGCCATGGGGCTCACTTACTGTTAATAGCTGACACGTAAATAACTTTCCCTAATGAGTCGTTTCATTGCATCTCACCGAGAGACAGCACATGATTAGAGAGGCCATACGACAGGAGTTTTATAGCTGGAAAATACGTTCACTTATAGCTAATTATCAGAATACCATTGGCTAGAATACTTGAGGCCTTTTTTAGTTTTGCACAAGGAAACACATAACTTACAGATTAAAACCAGCCAGAATTATTGTGGGTCAAGGTGATAATCATCAACAAACACTTGTCAGGAATAAATTCATGTTCATTGTGTGCGTGTAAAGTGCCGTCAAGTTGCAGCCAACTTATGGCGACCCCTTTTGGGGTTTTCATGGCAAGAGACTAACAGAGGTGGCTTGCCAGTGCCTTCCTCTGCACAGCAACCCTGCTGTTCCCTGGTGGTCTCCCATCCAAATACTAACCAGGGCTGACCCTGCTTAGCTTCTGAGATCTGACGAGATCAGGCTAGCCTGGGCCATCCAGGTCAAGGCATACACACCACTAAAACCTGTTTCTAGAAACACGGCATACTACCCCAAGCACTGAATTAAAGAAACCACTGGAAGTAAAAAAATTATGCTATTCTGCCGTGGAGAAACAAAGCCATCCTGTTTCGAGAACAATGAGGTATTTATAACACAAAGGAAGAACACAGCTGACCAGACATTCTAAAAGTATTATCTAGTCCTCAATGACTAAACTGAGGCTGTCATATTTTGGTCACGTTATGAGACGACAAGAGTCACTGGAAAAGACCGACATGATAGGAAAAGTTGAGGGCAGCAGGAAAAGAGGAAGACCCAACAAGAGATGGATTGACTCAATAAAGGAAGCCACAGCCTTCAATTTGAAAGATCTGAGCAAGGCTGTCAAAGATAGGACATTTTGGAGGACTTTCATACATAGGGTCGCCATGAGTCAGAAGCGACTTGACGGCACTTAACACACACACACAGTCCTCAAACAATCATTTCTAAACATGAACACACATGAAGCTGCCTTATACTGGGCACATGCCTTGGGTGCCCAACCATCCCAAGGTGCCATACTGTTAGGGTGCTTTTCTATAAATTCATATTGGGCCAAGCAGGGGCCACTGTCCATTAGGGCAAAAGGGAAAGCGCCTCACCAAACTCAGCTCCTTGCCTCCTTTATGGTAAAAGTAAAGTAAAACTAAGGATGTAGACAAGCTGGAACGTGTCCAGAGGAGGGCAACAAAGATAGTGAAGGGTCTGGAGACCAAGTCCTATAAGGAAAGGTTAAAGGAGCTGGGTATGTTTAGCCTGGAGAGAAGACTGAGAGGGGATATGATAACCATCTTCAAGTACTTGAAGGGCTGTCACATAGAGGAGGGTGCCGAGTTGTTTTCTGTTGCCCCAGAAGGTCAGACCAGAACCAACGGGTTGGCATTAAATCAAAAGTTTCCGCCTAGACATTAGGATTTTCTAACAGCTAGAGCTGTTCCTAGGTGGAACAGGCTTCCTTGGTAGGTGGTGAGCTCTCCTGCCATGGAGGTTTTTAAGAGGTTAGATGGCCATCTGTCAACAATGCTGATTGTGTGACCTTAGGCAGATCTTGAGAGGGAGGGCATCTTGGCCATCTTCTGGGCATGTAGGGATCATTGGGTGTGTGTGCGGGGGAGGTAGTTCTGAATGCCCTGCATCGTGCAGGGGGTTGAACTAGATGACCCTGGTGGTCCCTTCCAACTCTATGATTCTAAAGCCTTCCCAAATTTACTGTTAGTCCAGGGCGTGCAGGCAGTCGGCTCCCTCCTTAATCAATCTTAGGCTGCTTGTCTTTCTGGACTTCAGCCAAATTCATCCTAGACTCAAGCTAAGAGGGCTTTCCCCGTTCTTACAGGCACGGGGTCTCTTTCAGGCCAAAGCCCAGGGCTGCCCAACGCTGGCCTGGCCACAATAACCACCTCCCTATTGCAGTCCCAGCATCTACCCGATGCCCGGGCTGGCTTGCTGAAGCAGAACTAGGGGGAAAAAAACCAGAAAATAAACTCCTTAACGGAGCACAAGCTGATAGCGACCATCGAGCTAGCACCGGAAACCGGAAGTCCTGAAGCAGAACTAAAACAGCCGGTTGGCTGCAGTGCTGGTCTTCTGGTTGGCCTGTGCTTGGAGGGAAGGGCCTATAACCCATGGAGGGATTCCGAAGAAGAGTTCGTTTTTATATGCCGACTTTCTCTACCACTGAAGGGAGACTCAAACTGGCTTACAATCACCTGCCCTTCCCCTCCCCACAACAGACACCCTGTGAGGTAGGTGGGGCTGAGAGACTGTGACTGGCCCAAGGTCACCAGCTGGCTTTGTGCGTAGGAGTGGGGAATCAAACCCGGTTCTCCAGATCAGAATCCACCACTCCAAACCATCGCTCTTAACCACTACACCACGCTGGGAGGTACCCAAACCCGGGAGAGGAAAAATGGAGGCATCTGACCAAGAATAAGGCAAACTTTCCTTTCATCCCTTAGAAGCTCCTTGATCCATTGACCTTGAGCAGCATATATCTAGTGTTTGAGGGATATAAGGACTGAAACAAATCTTGCCACTGACAATGTAGCCTTGGGATCCCTATCGCTTAGCAGAAAAGGCATTATGTCAAGACACAGAGGCATTAGATTTGTATGTTAAAAGGAGGGAGATATGTGATCGAAGGTCCTCGTAAAAGCGGCATTCCAAATAAAGCAAACTTGTGCTCACTTAAATTTGCACAGAGGTCAATAATATCAGAACACTTACGCAACCGTAGGTTTATAATCTTTATTTTTAGCGGGTTGGGTGTTCAGCTGTAAGCGTCATTAGCAGAATAAGCAGAATTCATCTGAACAGCGAGCTTTGCAGCCTAACCCTTACTGCAGTACGGACCCAGAATCCCAAGCCAGCTAATATACCTTCAAGTAGGAACGGTCTCAGAAATCTCTCTCGGCCTCCTGCTGATGTAGCGGGGGACACTAGAGCTCCCCCATTTTCTAATTCCATTCATTTAAAAAAAATAAGTCAAATAGAAGGCCTTGGGGTGGGAAAAGCCCCCATCTTGCTCTCCCCTACGTTTTTGTTCGTTCAAAAGTACCCCCAATCCCATTTTTCTCCTTGTAAAAAGGAAAGAGAATTTGTTAATACGTCTATAGTACCATCTTTCAATTACTGAAAATCCCTGCCCCACCCACCACTGTAACTAAAATGGACTGGACTTCATATGAGAATGTCATTTGGCTGCTTTCCTAATTTGAGTGGATGATTAGACAGAAAAGCATTTTAAATACAGCAAAGCAACAAAAACAACAACAACATGGAGCCAACAGATCTTTCTCCCCAAGTTCTCGGACGGATCA
The DNA here is from genome assembly GCF_029931775.1 of Euleptes europaea. Lineage (NCBI taxonomy): Eukaryota > Metazoa > Chordata > Lepidosauria > Squamata > Sphaerodactylidae > Euleptes > Euleptes europaea. Next base: position 11,090,349 of record NC_079331.1, on the reverse strand, counting down.
GTGCGATCTGAACAACTCCCTCTTATGTTTCTGTGCATGTTTACAGAGTGTCCTGGCTGCAAAAATGGACCATTAACCAGCGGTTCTAATATCACTTGGGTCATGAATATTTCCGCGAAGGCTAGAAATACCTGTTGGGTACAATCCCTCAAGCAACCTTCTGGCTTTGTGGTAAACTCCGCTGCCTGTATGTGCACCATGGTTTCCTGCAGCAAATACACAAAGCAAGGATACACGCACACCTTTATGCACTTGGGAGGTTGCACGTGGGAGCCTCCCATGCACGAACTCAAGAGCTTCTAGATCGATATCCACACTTCAAGTGTTTGCCACAGGAAGTGAACGACACCAGGCACGGTGCTGCAGGCTGGCCCATTTTGATGGTGTTTGCACAGAAATCCCCGATTTCTTACCCCAGCTGACCACATTGCAAGTGCCAACAAAAAAGCCTTCAGTTACAGACCTTCAAGTTATAGTGACACTAACTTGCGGTGACAGTACTTGGCTTCTGATAAACGTCTGGAAACTCGGTAGATGTGGACCAGAACACTTTTGCCAGTCTGGAACGGATTCATATAAGATAAGAACAGAAGGCTAACATGAAGACTTCATGCATAGCCAGCCACTGTTCTACTGTTAACAGGGCAAGGGCAGGATCAGTGACGAGACACCCAAAGAAGTCGGATGTGGATGAAACGAACCCCCCCTAGAGAACAGCAGGTCAATGAGGTAGAGCTCAACTTCCAAGAAAATACAATCCACCGTTCACTCTGGACAGGAAGCCGTCCTAGACCACGCGAGATCTTGCATTCCATTTCTCCCCGACCCCCCTCTCAGGAAAAATTAGCAGACAAAAGAAAGACACTTGACATAGTGACGTTGGGCTGCATAGTGTCAGCAAAAAAAAAAAAAGCCATCTTGAACTGCTGAAGCATCACTGTTCCTAGCTCTTTTCTTAGAAAGAGCAACCTGGAAATATTAATGACGTACAAATAGGCTTCTTGGCAAGTTTGAACTTCAGGGTCAGGAGGGGCAACGGGGCTCCCCGGCGAGTCCAGAAAATGTTCTAATTAGTTCGACAAGCCTATGCATGTTCGGCTTTCATGTTCTTTTGGCTGGCTTGGCTGTTAACTGTTTCTCTCGCTCAAGCTCTTTCTCCCGTTGTTGCTCTCGTTCGAGCTCTTCCTTCTGCCTCTTTTGCTGGAGCCTGAGAGCCCTTTTCTGAAAGAGAGAAAAGCCACACGAGCGTTTTACTTCCCAGAAGCTGCAAAATTATATGTGACGGCAGAGAAGCCATGATGTTTGGTGGTTATGCTCAGAATTCCTGCTTTCCCCCTCCCCTCAAATATGGCATTTATAGATCTGCCAGTTTCAAACAGTGTCGGCAAAAACAGGGACTGCTCGGTGGCAGCCCCCTCTTTTGGGAACCATCTCCCTGAAGATGTGTGGAAGGCATCACCCTCTGCCATTACTGTATGAAGTTCCTATTTCATCTGGCGCTTCATGAATATGGTGGCTGTAACATGATGGTTTACCATGTGTTCGTTGTTTGTTATGTGGTTGATATGATTTCTGTCATGTTCACTGTGTTGATGAGCTGTATTGTAAAACTACGTTGAATGCCGGGAAGGCAGCATATAAATAGTTAAACAAAACAGATGTTGATCTAATAAAGGGGAAATTCCATTCAATGCCTCAATTTAGAATTTGCATTCTGCTGAAAAAAATGAAAGAACACTCAAACCATTTCTGTGTCGCCATTTAAACCCCGTATTCTTTGGTCCATCTGTCAAGTTATATGAAAACTCACTAATTTTGCACACATCTTAAAGCTTGTACAGGAAACAAGAAATGTTATTCTTAGGTATTATCCACAGATAATTGTCTTAATTCATAAGAAACAAAGGCTGTTTCAGCTGCTATTTTTGAAACATTTTGACCTCTTCACAGCTACGGGTTAGAAAAAGCATACCAGAAATCCTATTTCATTTTTAATTGCTTTCCTACCCTGCTTTTCAGAGGGCTTGTCCACATTTTTTAAAACCACTTTTGCTCCCAAGTTGTCTCTTGATGCAATGCAGAGTTGTAGCTGCCTGTTGTGCAGTGGTTTGGAGCGGTGGTTTGGAGCAGTGGATTCTAATCGGGAGAACCGGGTTTGATTCCCCACTCCTCCACATGAGCGGCGGACGCTAATCTGGTGAATCGAGTTGGTTTCCCTACTCCTACACAGGAAGCCAGCTGGGTGACCTTGGGGTAGTCACAGCTCTCCTAGAGCTCTCTCAGCCCCACCTACCTCACAGGGTGTCTGTTGTAGGGAGGGGGAGGGAAGGTGATTGTAAACCGGTTTGATTCTTGCTTAAGTGGTAGAGAAAGTCGGCATATAAAAACCAACTCTTCTTCTTGTTTGAAACACTATTAAGCATTAAAAGTCACCTCCCTCCTTATGTGGCACTGCCTCTCCAAACCTGAACTTCCTTTGCAGACTTCATCTTCTAGCAACAAATTAGCTACAAGGGGCTGCTTTGCCTCTGCAGGCTAAGCTGGGATTTTTGCAATCCATTCCTTTTAAGGGCTGACTCCTACCTCACACAGAGAAGGACGAGAGAAAAATGGGGGGTAAGGTAGCAGTGTGGAAGTGCCCAGAGACCGTCTCCTTAAGTAAAGATGTGCAACCTGATCCTATGCATATTTACTCAGAAGTAAACCCAAGACTGCAAGATTTCAAAAACTCAAAACACATGCTTCCCCACCTTTCTTGACAGCCCAAAGGAAACACACTCACTTTCAACTTCGATGTTTTGTCGTGGAGCATCATCATCTCTTTCCTAACGTTCACCAGCTTGTTGTGGTAGTACTTTGCTTCTGAAAACTTAAAAATAAAAATCACAGACCCAAAGGCTGCGTTAAAGTGCTGAAATTAACGCAAGGCAACGATCCCTCCCGTGCATACACTTTCTTAAAGAGTAAGCAAACTCACTACTACTACATGGATCCGTGTATGCAATCAGAATATAAGTAACTGCAAAAATATTACAGCAGCTATAGTACCAGAAATCCCATTATTTTAATCTGGAAACTCGTTTTATCCCGAGTCAAATATCTCACAGCCCTGATCTTATGCAAAGTCGGTTCCAGCAATCTGAAATACAGCTAGTTCTGCATTGGATTGAGCTGTTAAGGGTACACAAATCTCACTTGCCGATCCACTTCTGCAAAGTTACTTTCAAGTGAGTACCAGAGTGTTTAATGGGGCTTACTGTTAAATCAGGCAGGCACAGGACAGCAGTGTGAGTTAAACTTGAAATAGAAATAAACAGGAAATGGAAGGGGCAGAAATCTGTTTCCTCTGTAATGGAATCCTGCTCGTCTTGTGCTTATGCCTTCTCATTTAGTGCAGATCTTCTCCAAAGGCAAGACGGTGTTTGTAGCATTTTTGCATAAATTAGAAGCTCAGAACACAGGATTGGATCCTACCAGCTTTTCCTCTGGCACAAGAGAGGGGAGCTATTCATTTTGACCCAAAAAATGGTTATGATGGGGACCCACACAGACAAAAACCCATGTGGTATAGGGCTGTGGCAAGATGGGGAAAGTGGGTCAGATGGCCTCTCCTCTCGCACAAGCAGAAAAAAACGGTAGGATTCAACACCACCCCGCCCCATTTTTAACATCTGACAACACACACTTACCAGCATGTTGATGTCGAGGACAGAATTACATTCTTTAAACTTTGAGATTTCTTGCTGTAGGGTTTCTAGTAGTACTTCTTGGTTCTGTCTAAAAGAAGGAGGCAATTGTTTAGATGCAATTCAAAGTCAAGTGATAAGAGACACTAGAATGAATGAATTTATTTGTATAGGGCCTTGGGCCATTACAAGACACCATCAACAAGACACATTAAAACATACATGTGCATAATAAAAATCAAGCTGTACAAGTGGAATTACAATAGTATAAACAACCTTAAAATAATTTTGATAGAATACAGACTACAACCGCAGACAAAATCAGTTTTACATAACTGCTCTCAAAGAGACAGGCTTGGCCCTTATTTTCTTTGCTGCCAGGGCGTACAGTGCCATTATGTAAGATATATGATCATTGGCATCTGAAAACAAATATTATTTTCTCTTTGTCAGAATAAAGGCTTTCTCTCACTGCACTGTATTTCTACTTACGTAATACCATTTTCTGCATTGTTTGACATGGATTGCTTAATATTTACACCTTGTTTCTGTAAACCTAGTCCTATTACACGGACTATTAGATGTCTCAGCCTATTGAGTGCATTGATTTACAACGTGTAATCCATTTTGAGCTTCAATAACAAAGGAGGACTATAAATACCATAAGTAAATAAATGAAGATAAATATAACTACATATGAAGCTTTTTCATTTACGTACGTAAGCTCCTTTAAAGCCAGCTTGGATCGCTGTAGATCAGGTAAGTAGTGAGAAATCAGCCCTTCAGCTAGATGTTCCACAGCTTTTTCATCTACAATTGCAAAGTCTTCAATCAATCCTTCATCGGGAGAATGATTGTTTGAATCTGCAACAAATACCAAGTTTCGAAAAACTGTCAAATTTTTGCCAATGAATGCTTTCAAGAACTACAACAAAATAATTGCTAGAATTCAATTAATTTGCAAAGACTTTACAAAAACACTGTTTTGTCTACCAAATTTCTTTTTCCATAACAACGTAACATGTGAACTGAATTCACTGCGTACTCCCTTCCCAAATATTTTCTCACTACTGTAATAAGCTGGAAATCTCTTTCTGCTGACTACAGTGACCAGATAATAGCAGCCAATGGTTTTCTACCTTCAATATTTGTACAGGAGAGAAAACAGACAGGTACATCTGGGGGTTTGAGTCCATTAGCACCTTAAAAATCAACAAAATTTCCAGGTTATAAGCTTTCAAGAGGGGAAGTGTGACGATCAAAATCTTATACTCTGGAAATCATGTTGGTCTTCAAGATGATGCTACTGGACTCGAATCTTGCACCTGTTAAAATTTCCATCTGCTGTACAACCGCTCCCCATGGCTCCATCCTCTCTCTAAGTTAGCCAGCTTTTAATTGGCCTTACCGCTGTACCTTAAACCAGTGTTTCCCAATCTGTGGGTCAGGACCCTACAGTGAGTCACGACACTTCTGAAAGCGGGTTGCAAGCCAGCCCTCCTTAAGGGCGGCTCTCTTGTCCAGAGATGAACTCCCACTTGCTTGGGATTTATATTGAGGACAGCTGTACCCTTTGTGTGAGGTTTGTTGGTTTTGCAAAACATCTGGTTGGGTACTATAGAAAATGGAATGCTGGAATAAATCAGAGTTGGAAGGGACCAACAGGGTCATCTAATCCAGCCCCCTGCACAATGCAGGACATTCACAACTACCTCCCCCACACACCCCGTGACCTCTACTCCATGCCCAGAAGATGGCCAAGATGCCGCCCCCCACAATCTGCCTAAGGTCATAGAATCAGCATTACTGACAGATGGCCATCTAGCCTCTGCTTAAAAACCTCCAGGGAAGGAGCGTGCACCACCTCCCAAGGAAGCCTGTTCCACTGAGGAACCGCTGTTAGAAAATACTTCCTAACATCTAGGCGGAAACTCTTTTGATTTAATGCCAACCCGTTGGTTCTGGTCCGACCTTCTGGGGCAACAGAAAACAACTCGGCACCCTCCTCTATAATGACAGCCCTTCAAGTACTTGAAGATTGTTATCATATCACCTCTCAGTCTTCTCCTCTCCAGGCTAAGCATACCCAGCTCCTTCAACCTTTCCTCATAGGACTTTGCCTAATTTGCCTAAGGCACCAAAAAAACACAACCACCCTTGGGCCAGCCCTGGATGGGTCACCATACAAAGTAAGCCAGGACTTACTGGTCACCATACCAAAAAGTTTGGGAACTACCTCCTTCAACCACGCACGCAGATTTCAGCAGTTGGGAGCCTGAACAGATTATCAGCGCAACCCTATGCACAGTTGCTCCAGTCTAAGCCCATTGAAATCTGTGTGCTTAGAGGCGTAACCCTGCATAGGGTTGCTCTGTACATTGATGGTTTTCTAAGCGTGGGATCCAAAAGCGGTGGGAGAGCCTCGCCTGCTTAAATGTGCATTTTGGTAATATTTAAAGGGCCACTAGACAGTTTTGTTTTTTAAAGATTTGAAGGAACGGGGACGCCAATCCACAATGTGAATATTTCCATGCGGGCTTCAGATCAGACACCCCTACATACGCCCGTCTGTTTTTGTTGCAACGGATTTGCACACGGCGAGTGCAATTTAGGGCGCTTTTCACACATGCTGAATAATACACTTTCCATCCACTTTGCAGCTGGATTTTACCGTATGAAACAGCAAAGTCCACTTGCAAATGATCATTAAAGCGCATTGAAACCAGACTGAAAGTGCATTATTCAGCATGTGTGAAAGCGCCCTTATTAAGCATTAGGGTTGCCAGGTCCCTCTTCGCCAGGTCTTTGGGGCGGAGCCTAAGGAAGGCGGGGTTAGGGGAGGGACCTCAATGCCATAGAGTCCAATGGCCAAAGCGGCCCCTTTCTCCAGTTGTACTGATCTCAATTGGCTGGAGATCAGTTGTAACAGCAGGAGATCTCCAGCTAGTGCCTGGATAAGGGTGGCCAGGTCCCTCTTTGCCACCAACGGGAGGTTTTTGGGGCGGAGCCTGAGGAGGGTGGGGTTTGGGGAGGGGCTTCAATGCCATAGAGTCCAATGGCCAAAGCGGCCATTTTTCTCCAAGGGAAATGATTTCTATCGGCTGGAGATTAGTTGTTATTAGCAGGAGATCTCCTGCTACTACCTGGAGATTAGAAAAGACAAAAAACAGCACAAATTTTAAATGAAATTAAATATATTAAGTGCAGAAGGTGTACGGTGAAAACACACACAACAAACAATACACAGGGTACAAAGGATCAAAAGGATTCAATTAGATAAGGTAAGTACTAAATGTTACTGCTTAACAATAATTTAACAATTTCTTTTGCAGAATTCAGGCTTCCAGGTAAGTGCAATTGTCCAAAGGTTTAGAAGACATATGAACAACTAGAACAGCTGGAGAGAAGCATGGGTGACCCATGCGCTTTTACATTGATTCACCGACAAGCCTGTGGGCAGTTGGAATTGTACCTATTGTGGCCATATATTGTATAGAATTTTTATTGAGAAATTGATCAGCTGATGAAGCTTTGGCGAAACGTGAATAATGATCTAGACAACACGTCCATCTTCATCTTCTCTCCAGCTGTTCTAGTTGTTCATATGTCTTCTAAACCTTTGGACAATTGCACTTACCTGGAAGCCTGGATTCTGCAAAAGAAATTGTTAAATTATTGTTAAGCAGTAACATTTAGTACTTACCTTATCTAATTGAATCCTTTTGATCCTTTGTACCCTGGGTGTTGTTTGTTGTGTGTGTTTTCACCGTACACCTTCTGCACTTAATATATTTAATTGCATTTAAAATTTGTGCTGTTTTTTTGTCTTTTCTATACTACACAGCACAGAGCCTTTTTCCTCTGGTACTACCTGGAGGTTGGCCACCCCATTAACCACCCACCCGGTAAACGGGTTAAAAAACAACAACCCAGACCTCCACCATTCCAGCAGGCCCTGTCGCGTGTCGCGGACCACTCACACGTACCCAGAGTCAGGTCGCCGGCGGCTCCGGCTGCCGCTCCCGCCTCGGCGTCGAGCGGCCCGCCCAGGCTCATCGCGGGCGGGCGGGCCCACCCAGAGGGGAAGCCCCCCGCAGGCCCCGGGATCCCTTCCAGCGAGGAGGAAACTAGGCCTCGGGACGGGAGCGCAGCAGGCCTTCCGGTAGAGCCGGCCGCGGACTTCCGGGCTTTTGAGGCCGCTCATTGGGGGGGACGAGGCCGAGAAGGGGTGGGGCACTCGCTCTTCCGGAGGCTCTGATTGGCCGCCCCGTTCGTCCGTCTCGGCCGCCGAACCTGAAGGGCTTCTGTTGGGAGGGGGGGAAGGGAAGTTGGGACTTCCGAGCTTTTGAAACCAAGGTACTTGGCGGAGAAGGGGTGGGGCCCTCGCTCTTCCGGAGGCTCTGATTGGCCGCCCCGTCCGTCCGTCCCGGCCACCGAACCTGAAGGGCTTCTGTTGGGAGGGGGGAAAGGGAAGTTGGGACTTCCGAGCTTTTGAGGCCGCTGATTGGGGGGGGGGGGGAGACGAGGCGGAGAAGGGGTGGGGCCCTCGCTCTTCCGGAGGCTCTGATTGGCCGCCCCGTCCGTCCGTCTCGGCCACCGAACCTGAGGGGCTTCTGTTGGGCGGGGGGGGGGAGGAGGGAAGTTGGGACTGAAGGGGGAAAGGAGAGATGGGCGGTCACGTGCCTGTAGAAAGGGTGTGTGTTTGTGTAAATTTTTTTACATAGAATGTGTATTTAATAATGTACAAAATATCTATGCGTGTCAATATGTGCCTATTCGTGAGGGAGGATTAAACGTGCATGAGCTGGAAAGAGCAAGAGTCCAGTAGCACCCCTTGAACACATGAACGTAGGGTTGCCAACCTCCAGGTACTAGCTGGAGATCTGATATTACAACTGATCTCCAGCCGACAGAGATCAGTTCACCAGGAGAAAATGGCCGCTTTGGCCATTGGACTCTATGGCATTGAAGTCCCTCCCCAAACCCTGCCCTCCTCGGGCTCCGCCCCAAAAACCTGCTGGTTGTGAAGAGGGACCTGTCAACCCTAACATGAACACACATGAAGCTGCCTTGTACTGAATCAGACCCTCAGTCCATCAAAGTCAGTATTGTCTACTCAGACCGGCAGCGACTCTCCAGGGTCTCAGGCAGGGGTCTTTCACATCACCTACCTGCCTAGTCCCTTTAACTCAGTGGTTCCCAACCTTTTTTGGACCAGGGACCTCTAGGATTTTTTTGTTTGGTGCAGGGACCCCAAGGTTCAAAATAAAAATTCCGAGAATTTGAAAATAAACTTTAATCATAACTGTTAGTTAAACATTAAACTTAGAATAATATTTGAATATCTATATTTTTATAATAGAGAACTTTTAATGGAAAATATTATTTTATTATGGGTTTATAACTTTGTTTCGCGGACCTTAATTTAGTTCTCGTGGACCCCTGAGGGGCCGCGGACTCCCGGTTGGGAACCAGTGCTTTAACTGGAGATGCCGGGGATTGAACCTGGGGCCTCTTGCATGCCAAATAGATGCTCTACCACTGAGCCACGGCCCCTCCCCTAAAATACAGCTAGACTTGAACACAAGAAGCTGCCTTATACTGAATCAGACCCTGGGTCCATCAAAGTCAGTATTGTCTACTCAGACCGGCAGCGGCTCTCCAGGGTCTCAGGCAGAGGTCTTTCACATCACCTACTTGCCTGGTCCCTTTAACTGGAGATGCCAGGGATTGAACCCGGGACCTTCTGCATGCCAAGCAGATGTTATACCACTGAGCCATGGCCCCTCCCCTCCCCTTAAAGACTAACAAAATTTCTGGCAGGGTGTGAGCGTGTCAGTCTTTAAGGTGCTTTTGGATTCTTGCTCTTTTCTACTCACACATTATTTTGTGTAGATAGATCACGACGGGTAGCCGTGTTAGTCTGTCTGTAGCAGTGGAAAAGAGCCAGAGTCCAGTAGCACCTTAAAGATTAACAAAATTTCTGGCAGGGTGTGAGCTTTCGTGAGTCACAGCCCGAAGCTTCTACCCTGCCATAAATTTTGTTAGTTTTTTAAGGTGCTACTGGACTCTGGCTCTTTTCTGCAGCTATTGACGGACTAACATGGCTACCCATCGTTGGTCTTTAAGGTGCTACTGGACTCTGGCTCTTTTCTGTGTATTAAGTTGCCATCAAGTCGCTTTCTACTTGGCCGTAATATCTTTAAACTCAATGTGCCTGTACATTTATCTGCCATGAATTGTTTTAAGGTTGCCAGCTGACCTGGAAAACTAGCCTAGACAGCTGCAGTACCTCTAAGAGCAGCTTTGGCTGCAGAAATCAACAGCCGAAATTTCCTGAGTGCATCACGGGTGGCAAAGCCTTGCATATTAAGTTGCTCCTAAAGGCACAGTTTGGGGAAGGCACTGGCAAACCACCTCGTAAACAAAGTCTGCCTAGTAAACGTCGGGATGTGACATCACCCCATGGGTCAGGAATGACCCAGTGCTTGCACAGGGGACCTTTACCTTACCTTAAAGGCACAATTACAGTGACTGTCGGTAAAGTTGGCATCGGCAATCTTCTATTCCTTCAGAATGAGTTAGTGATCCGAGAACCGTGTCACCAGCCACATCCTGAAACAAAGCCAAATAAAACCACTAGCAACCTCTCTAGACATCTGAATGGCTGTGGGATCAGTTTCATTAATCCCCACAACAATGTGTAGGCCACTGTTCTGATTGTCACATACAGAAAATGAGTTATCCTATTTCGTAGCCTCCTTGGAATGCAGAACTTGAAAAGGTTTATAAGTGACCTGTACTAAAAAGATAAAACGGGAGGACGCACAGTAACCAGTTCATTCAAAGTGTAAAGAAATAATTGTTCTGGGGGAGGAATGGTCTGCATGTCCATCGAGCAAAAACAGGAAGAGCAGTGAAGTGAATCTAGAATGTTAAACTTTGATTAAAATGAATTAAGCTTTTCCAAAATAATTTTTCTTCTGCAGCTGCTCTTGGCTTTTCAGCATGCCACGTGCTTATGCAGAAGTTTCATTGCATTCCATGGGATTTAGAAGCAGTCTTGCAATCCTATACAGATTTAGAAGTAAACTTCATTGGTTACAGTAGGGCTGATTTCCAACACGCATAGCATCTTGCAAGTGTGCATAGATTTGCATCTTTCCTAGGAAGCGACATCAGCACAAACTTTCCCTCTATAGTTGGGTTTGATTATTTGCACTTTATGCAGAAGATCTGCTGGGTCTCTTGATGTTTTGTAAAAATAGCTGTGAAGGGGACGAAATTGGATTGGAGAGCTGGGGGAGGGCTAATATCTTCCTCCAACGCGGTGTAGTGGTTAAGAGTGGTGGTTTGGAGCGATGGACTCTGATCTGGAGAACTGGGTTTGATTCCCCACTCCTCCACATGAGCGGCGGAGGCTAACCTGGGGAACTGGATTTCTTTCCCCACTCCTCCACATGAAGCCAGCTGGGTGACCTTGGGCAAGTCACATTCTCTCAACCTCACCCACCTCACAAGGTGTCTATTGTGGGGAGGGGAAGGGAAGGTGATTGTAAGCTGGTTTTAGTCTCCCTTAAGTGGTAGAGAAAGTCAGCATATAAAAACCAACTCTTCTTCAAATTTGCTTCAAAGCTGCTTTTAGCTTTCTTGGGGGGGAAAGACAGCTATCCCTGTCGTCATAAAGAAAACCTTCAGTGGAGCAAGAGCATTCTCTCTTGTCTCTTTCTGGTTTTCATATGGCTTTGTCTTGCAAAGGCACGCAGTGATGTGTTCCAATTCGTTAGTTTAAAAAAAAAACATGTGTGCATACACATTCGTCAGCACATGCCTTACTGGGGAATAATATGTTTAAGCAATGTTGTTAATGCCCACTTCTCCAGTGTCAGTTGGCTCTTGCCCTACCAGGATGTAAATCTAGGCAACGCCAAGAGCAACCGGATTCAAGGAAAGACAGGACTCCTGTACTTTTAAGTGTTATGTGGTGCATGTGGGAAATGTTGGCAAATGCAGCATGTTTCTCCCTTGCACAACATGCTGAACTCATAAAGGTACAGGGCCCAGTTTGCCTTTGGAATAAGAAGAGCCCCCGGTTTCTTCTCTGCCCTTCATGCAGCATAGAAAAAGGTGGCAATTCTGTACCAGGAATCAACAGTGTCTAGCAAGGCGAAGAATCTGAAGAAGATAATGGGTTGATGTTTTGCCTAGGTGATCAAAAAAGTCTAAAGGTGGTTGTGTTAATCCTAAAATCCAGCTTCTCTTCCGCCATAATTCCTGTTGTGTTCTTCTTCCAGCTTGGTCTGCCTTGTCTACGGAAAGCCAGAATCTAGTGATCACAATGGCTGCAAGACAAGACAGGTGAGTGATCACAAACAGCAGCTTGAAGATGCCAGTTGGCCATCCTATGAACTCAGGAGAAGGTTTGGCAAACAGGCTCTTCTTGTTCTTGTTCATGTTGTTTCTTTTTGACCTCCCAACTGTGTTACTCTTAACAGCAGCTCCTCCTTAGCATACAAAAGACACGTTGAACTGATTTGCATTGGCAGTAGCCACAAGCTTATGTGAAATAATATAGCGACTGTGCACCCCGTAAGCCTTGCTAGTGAGCTATAAGGTGTGGGACTCTGTAACAACTTGCCAGCACATTTTTCGTGCAGTCTTGCTTTCTTTCCCCAACATCATTAATAGAAGAAGAGTTGGTTTTTATATGCCAATATTCTCTACCACTTAAGGCAGAATCAAACTGGCTTACAATCACCTTCCCTTCCTCCCCCCACACCCTATGAGGTAGGTGGGGCTGAGAGAGCTCTTAATAGAACTGTGACTAGCCCAAGGTCACCCAGCTGGCTTAGAATCATAGAGTTGGAAGGGACCACTAGGATTATCTAGTCCAACCCCCTGTACAATGCTGGAATTTCACAACTACCTCCCCCACACACACCCAGTGATCCCTACTCCATGCCCAGAAAATGGCCAAAATGCCCTCCCTCTCATGAACTGCCTCTCATGAACTGCCTAAGGTCATAGAATCAGCATTGCTGACAAAAAGCCATCTAGTCTCTGCTTAAAAACCTCCAGGGAAGGATCACTTACCACCTCCCGAGGAAGCCTGTTCCATTGTGGAACCGCTCTGTTAGAAATTTCTTCCTAATGCTAGATGGAAACCCTTTTGATTTAATTTCAACCCATTGTTTCTGGTCCGACCTTCTGGGGCAACAGAAAACAACTCGGCACCATGCTCTGTATGACAGGAGTGGGGAAACCAACTCGGTTCACCAGATTAGCGTCCGCTGCTCATGGGGAGAAGTGGGGAATCAAACCCGGTTCTCCAGATCAGAGTCCACCGCTCCAAACCACCGCACTTAACCACTACACCACGCTGGCTCTCCTAATAAGTCATAACATTTGCATTTCTGCTAACAGTCCAATGTCCTTTGCAAAAACATCTCCACCCTAGTTTGTGCTTCTAGTGGAGAGAGAAAGCTGTGGTTGTAGCATATCGCACTGCAGCTTTTGAATTTCCTTTTGTACAAAGAATGGTCTGCAGATGGGCCTTTCTTGCTGGCCCTTGACTGGGAAGTCTGCTATATGAGGGAATGACGTTGGCAATCCGCCCCAAGGGAAACATTTTTAAATCCCATCGATTTCAGTGGGGGAGAGTGTGTGACTCTCTTGGCTGTATGAATGGATTAGACCTCAGGCCACAAGTGATGGACTAATTTGATCTTGCAAATTAGGTTCATAGAAAGGTCTGTTTTCAGTGTGTCGTGATAAAGCCAGACATGGTACGCATCCTTTTATCACCTTGATACTTTATATACTTTAATGATAATTCCACATGGGTAGGTGTGTTAGTTTCTAGCTGCTAGGTTGCCAACCTCCAGGTGGGGTCTGGAGTTCTTCAGGAATTATATATGATCCCCAGACTACAGAAATTAGTTCTCCTAGAAGAAATGGCTGCTTTGGACTGGAGAGCTGACTCTGTAGAACACCATGGAGTCTAGAGAAAGAGGTCCTAGAATAACATCCTATCCCCACTGAAATCTCTTACTTCCCCAGTCTTTGCCTTCCCCATGCATAGGGTTGCAAGGTCCCTCTTCGCCACCAGCGGGAGAATTTTGGGGCGGGGCCTGAGGAGGGCGGGGTTTGGGGAGGGACTTCAATGCCATAGAGCCCAATTGCCAAAGTGGCCATTTTCTCCAGGGGAACTGATCTCTATCGGCTGGAGATCAGTTGTAATAGCGGGAGAACTCCAGCTAGTACCTGGAGGTTGGCAACCCTAACCCACACACAAGTTTAATGGCCCTTTATCAGTGTGCACAGTACTGTGGCTCTAAAACGTCAAAGCACCTGCATCAAACATTATTTTATTTTAAATAAAAGAAATAGAGGTTAACTGCTGGTGCTGGAAACCATCTGGCTTCCCCCCCCCCCGCCTCCCCCAGGCCCTCTGCTGCCTACAGCTCCCATGCTGCACCTCGGCGGGAGTACCATGTTGCCCCCTTAACCCTTTTGTCCCCCCCCCGGCCTCCCTCGCTGCAACCCCCCTTTGGAGGGCGGTGGCAACCGGGGCCGGCTCTTTGCCTTTTTGCGGCGTGATCCTGGGCTCGGGGGAGCCGTCAGGATGCGGCCAGGCAAGGAGCTCTTAAATCCCAGCTAGCTTTTGCAAAAAAAACCAACACAGAACAGTGGTTCTCAGCTTTTTTTTTGCTCCGTTTCCCCCTTTCACCATTGTTCAGAATATAATTCCCCCCTTCCCAAGATAGTCGTAACTAAAAAAAAAACCCACCCCAAACTACAATTTTACAGATTGCACATAATCTACAGGCCATCACGCTTTGCTGAACAGTGGGCCCGAATCCCACCCCCTCTGTAGGGTTGCCAGGTCCCCTTTTGCCACCAGCGGGAGGTTTTGGGGGGGGCGGAGCCTGAGGAGGGCGGGGGTTTGGGGAGAGGCTTCGATGCCATAGAGTCCAATGGCCAAAGCGGCCATTTTTTTCCAGGGGGGACTGATCTCTCTTGGCTGGAGATCAGTTGTAATAGCAGGAGAACTGCTGCTACGACCTGGAGGTTGGCAACCCTACCCCCCGGAACCCTAAAATCCCCCCGGGGAGGAATCCCCCCCTTGTTGAGAACCCTTGAAATGGAAGGAAGGAAGGAAGGAAAAGGAAGAAAGGAAGAAAGAAAGAAAGAGAGAAAGAGAGAAAGAGAGAAAGAGAGAAAGAAAGAAAGAAGGAAAAGAGAAAGAAGGAAAAGAGAAAGAAAGGAAGGAAAAGGAAGGAAGGAAAGAAAGAAACGAAGGAAGGAAGGGAGGAAAAGAGAAAGGAAGGAAGGAAAAGAAAGAGAAAGAAAGAAAGAAAAGAGAAAGGAGGGAAAAGGAAGGAAGGAAGGAAGGAAAAGAGAAAGGAGGGGAAAAAAGGAAGGAAGGAAGGAAGGAAAAGAGAAAGGAAGGAAAAGAAAGAATGGAAGAAAGAAAGAAAGAAAGAAAGAAAGAAAAGAGAAAGGAGGGAAAAGAAAGGAAGGAAGGAAGGAAAAGGAAGAAAGGAAAGAAAGAAAGAAAGAAAGAAAGAAAGAAAGAAACGAAGGAAGGAAGGAAGGAAAAGAGAAAGGAGGAAAAGGAAAGGAAGGGGAAGGAAGGAAGGGAAAGGAAGAAAGGAAAGAACGAACGAACGAACGGCCTGGAAGGAATGGCTTGGAAGCAGGACGCGGCCGGAGCTCGGATGTTGTTTTAGGAAGGGGGGGGGGAAGGAAGGGAAAACAACCCCCCCCCCTCTCCTCCCCTTATTTGGAAGCCTCCCTTTTGGCCCTTTCGGAGGCGCAGGCGCGTTGCTCAGAGGCAGAGAATCGGCTCTGCCTTCCCTTCGCTGCTGCTGCTGCCTGGAGGCGGTGCGCGGGCGGCGGCGGCGATGGATTTGCTCCGGGCGCAGAGCCGGTCCGGCTGAATTCGCGCCCCCTTCTTTCTCCCCCCCCCCCCCGCCCCGGGAGCAGGGAGGCAAAGGAGGCCGATGAATATTCAGGCATGCCTCCGCTGCCGGAGAAGCCCACGCCCTCCGCCCCTCGCTAAGCTCCCGGCGACCTGGCCGTGCCTAGAGCTCCTCCGCCCCTGGAGGGAGCCAGCTGGCGGTCCTCTCCTTCGCTGGTCGGGCGCGCGGAGGGGGGAGGAGGCGCGTCCCGAGGAGCTGGATCGCGCGCAAGCGGCGGGGGGCTTCCCCGGGCGCAGGTAACGGCCCCGATCCCCTCCCCTCCCCTCCTGCACGCGCCCCGAAGGAACGCAGGGTCAGAGATCTGTTGGCGAGATCCAGGCGTTTTGCTGCCTCTGCATGCAGCCCTAAGGGTTTTGGTTTTTTTTTGCCAACCTCCAGGTAGTGAAAATAGTATTTATATAGCGGTAGCTTCTACAATTGAAATGCAAAATGACTGTACAAAGAGAATGGTGTTCCAATAATTACAAAAATTCATAAAATAGTTGAAAATCTCGTGAGAGTCTCCAAGCCAGTCTTCAAATTGCGACAAGTCCAAGAAACGAAGAGGAATTAGTAACGAGGAGACGACCGTTACTAATTCCTCTTCGTTTCTTGGACTTGGATAAATACTATTTTCACTTTTGCATATAATGTTGCCTCTGCACTGCAATCCTTATCTCCTTGATATTAGTACGGCGGTGCCTTTTTCTCCCCCAGCCTCCAGGTAGTAGCTGGAGATCTGCTGTTAACAACTGACCTCCGGCCGATAGAGATCGGTTCCCCCTGGAGAAAAAAATGGCCACTTTGGCCATTGGACTCTATGGCATTGAAGCCCCTCCTCTCCCCAAACCACGCCCTCCTCAGGCTCCACCCTGAAAACCTCCCGCCCGGCGCCTTTGCTGGCCCGCTGTTGTCTGGCTCGGAAACACCCCAAACTACAATTTTACAGATTGCACATAATCTACAGGCCATCACGCTTTGCTGAACAGTGGTCCGAATCCCACCCTCTCTGTAGGGTTGCCAGGTCCCCCTTTGCCACCGGCTGGGAGGCTTCTGGTCCCTCTGCTGAAGCTACATAAGGTAACAGGCCGCCGGGAGAACCTTTTCCAGCTGTCCTTTGGAACCATTCGCAGGTGGTGGGCTGGCCAAGGAAAGAGAGATCCCCGCCCTGAGGCACTTACAGTGAACCTTTCCATATAAGTACTAAAGGTAAAGGAACGAATACAGCTCTAAGGCCTTTGGTAGCGCAGTCTTATGCAGAGTTGGGGAGGGGCCGTGGCTCAGTGGTAGAGCCTCTGCTTTGAATACAGAAGGTCCCAGGTTCAGTCCCCGGCATCTACAGTTAAAGGGACTAGGCAGGTAGGTGATGTGAAAGACCTCTACCCGAGACCCTGGAGAGCCGCTGTCGGTCTGAGTAGACTATACTGACTTTGATGGCCCAAGGGTCTGATTCAGTATAAGGCAGCATCATGTGTTCATGTGCTCCAGACTAAACTCTGCATAGAGTTGCACCGTGAAAACCGCCCATGTGTTGCCTGTGATATTGGGGGGTGGGGGGTGTCTTAATTTGCTTCCCCCGGGGATTGATTGCCATCTGTTTTGCATGTTTCAGCTTTGGTTGGTTGGCAAATTTGACCCCTGCTGGCATCTCGTCCCTCCCAGATGAGAAACGACCTGAAGGGACAGGGACATGAAGCGCCTCAGCCTGCGAGGGGACGTGGCCTGAGGAGAGATACCTGTAGCTGAGCACTGCCGGCGCCCAGCTGTGCTCTTGGCTGGCAGCTTGCTATGGCCCGCTCGAGCCTCTGGAGCAGCCTCAAGTCCGTCCTGAGGAAGAAGGAGGACCCTTTGTTCCTGAACGACTCCAGCGCCTTCGATTTCTCTGACGAGGCCGGAGATGAGGAATACCCCAGGTTCAACAAGCTGCGGGTCGTGGTTTCCGACGACACGCCCGACACGTTGGACGCTCCGGCCAACGGGGCTCGCTTGGGGCCCCACTCGGACGACTCCTTGCTGGAGAGGGACTGTCCCCCTCAGAGAGACCCTTGTAACAATTGCGACAAACAGAGGGAACTGTTGAAGCAGAGGACTGTGAAGAGGCGACTGATCCTTGCGGCGGTCCTCTATCTCCTCTTTATGACGGGGGAGCTGGTCGGTAAGTAGGCCTCGCCCTCTTACTGAAGGTGGTTTGTGTGTGTGTAAAGTGCCGTCAAGTCAAAGGCGATCCCTATTGGAGTTTTCATGGCAAGAGACTAACAGAGGTGGTTTGCCAGCACCTTCCTCTGCACAGCAACCCTGGTATTCCTCAGTGGTCTCCCATCCAAATACTAACCAGGGCTGACCCTGCTTAGCTTCTGAGATCTGATGAGATCAGGCTAGCCTGGGCCATCTAGGTCAGGGCAAAAGTGGTTTAGCAATTGCTTTAAAAAAAATAAATGCTGCACCTTGGGAGAGGCTTTTAATTATTTACTCGGATAAGACAGCACGGGGTGATATCGCCTTGCGAAGAGACAGCAAGTTCAGAGAACATCTGAAATCAGCAGACAAGGGGGATCATCAGCCCGGAGCACTGCCAACTTCATCAGCTGCTATTACACGCCGACTAATTCGGCACAACACTGAAAGCCTCTGCTTGAGAGCCAGCGTGGTGTAGTGGTTAAGGGCTGTGGAATCTAATCTGGAGAACCGGGTTTGATTCTCCACTCCTCCACATGAGCGGCAGACTCTAATCTGGTGACCCGGGTTTATTTCTCTGCTCACCCACATGAAGCCTGTTGGGTGACCTTGGGCCAGTCACAGTTCTCTCCGAACTCTCTCGGTCCCATCTACCTCACAAGGTATCTGTTGTGGGGAGGGGAATGGAAGGCGATTATAAGCTGGTTTGAGTGTCTTAAAGGTAGAGAAAATTGGGATATAAAAACCAACTCAGAGCCAGCGTGGTGTACTGGTTAACAGCAGTGGTTTGGAGTGGTGGACTCTAATCTGGAGAACCTGGTTTATTTCCCTGCTCCTCCACGTGAAGCCTGCTGGGTGACTTTGGGCTAGTTACAGCTCTCTCAGCCCACCTACCTCACAGGGTGTCTGTTGGGGGGAGGGGAAGGGAAGGTGATTGTAAGCCAGTCTGGGTCTTCCTTAAGTGGTAGAGGACATTAGCTTATAAAAACCAACTCTTCTTCTATTACTTCCAAATAGATAAACATCCAGTAGTTTTTCATTTTTTTCCCTGGTCCTTTTTTTTTATAAAGGAAGTAAAGCAGCCTAGTTGTTTTTTTTATTACCTTAAGAAAATTTACCAGTTATTTTGTCGACGTGTACCTTTCTGTTACGTGGAGGCTTAAGCTGTGGGTGTGGGCAAAACACTGAGTCTGGAACTACCTTCTCAGGGCAGTGTCTGTCTCTTCTCAGGGCAGTGTCTGTCTCACCCCATGGGTCAGGAAGGGGAGTGGACATATTCATGGAGGAGAGGGGTATTCATGGCTGTTAGTTAGAATGGATATTAGTCATGCTGCATACCTATTCTCTCTAGTATCAGAGGAGCATGCCTATTATTTTGCGTGCTGTGGAACACAGGCATGTTAATGCTGCTGCAATCGTCTTGTTTGTGGGCTTCCTGGAGGCACCTGGTTGGCCACTGTGTGAACAGACTGCTGTACTTGATGGGCCTTGGTCTGATCCAACAGGGCCTATCTTATGTTCTTATCTTCTTATGTTCTTACTTGTAAAGAGCTAGCAGCGAAACTCCTCACCCCAAAAGAGACATACTAGGAAAAACTAGTTTCCGTTGAATGCTGTTCCATTGGGGCCTTGGTCATAACTAGGGCTGAACTGCGCTCACCGCATTGGTGCATAAGTAGGAGGCATGGAGTTCAGACCTTCTTAAAACCGAGAACCATCCCATGGAAACTTGCGGGAGTATTTTGGGAGCGAGTACAATAATAGCACAATAATAGTAGTACAATAAATGAGTACCTAGATTGCTGGGGGTAAAGGGAAGATGACTGGGGAAGGCACTGGCCAACCACCCTGTGAAACAAAAGGTGTGCCTAGTAAATGTCGGGAAGTGACATCACCCCATGGGTCAGGAATGACCTGGTGCTTGCACAGGGGACCTTTACAATAATGCGTGTGTGTTAAGTGCTGTCAAGTTGCTTCCGACTCATGGCGACCCTATGAATGAAAGTCCTCCAAAACGTCCTATCTTTGACAGCTTTGTTCAGGTCTTGAGTCAGTCCATCTTTATTGAGTCAGTCCATCTCTTGTTGGGTCTTCCTTTTTTCCTGCTGCCTTCAACTTTTCCTAGCATGACTATCTTTTCCTGTGACTCTTGTCGTCTCATGATGTGACCAAAATACAATAGCCTCAGTTTAGTCATTTTAGCTTCTAGGGTCAGTTCAGGCTTGATTTGATCTATAACCCAGTGATTTGTTTTTTTGGCGGTCCAGGGTATCTGTAACACTCTCCTCCAACACCACATTTCAAAGGAATCTATTTTCTTCCTATCAGCTTTCTTCAATGTCCAGCTTTCACACCCATACATAGTAATAGGGAATACAATGGCTTGAATTAATCTAATCTTGGTGGCCAAGTAGGAGTATTACAATAATAGCAACAATAAAACCCTGCAAAATTTCTCTTGGAAGGGAGGTTACTGTTATTAAGGATTTACACGGCATTTTTTAGCGTTCCCTTTGCAGACATCACAGCATTTGTTACAACTGTCCTGTAAGACAGGCCAGTAACTATTATCCCCATATCGTAGATGGTCAACTGAGGCTGGATTATTTGCCTAAAGTCTCCCCTTGAGTTCTTGGCAGAGGCAAAATTTGAAACAAGGGACCTCCCCGATCGTACAGCTGCTATGGTACACTGGCTCCCTTCTGTTTAAAGGAACTTTCTCCACTTGATTTATGGGAAATGCAAATCATTTGGGGTGTGATTCCTTTTGACTGCATAATGCTGAATTATATGCATAGCCCTGAATATAATCACGTCAGTTGCGTGTAACGCTGTGAATTGGCTAGTGGCTGGTTGTGTTTGTTTCTTTGCAGTGAAAACTGACAAAGCCTTATGCGTCTGTTTCTGTTTGCTTTTCCTGCTATACTTGAGGTCCCTGGTTTTTTCCATATACTGTACCTGGGATTAATTATTTTCTATGGTCTCTTGTTGTCCTAAGCAGCATCTTCCAGGCAGCTAATGGGCCTTGTTAAAACAAGCTGTCGAGTTTGTCTTATCAAGGTACCTGCAGAAAGCAGTGTGGTTTAATTAACTGGTATCCGGGGAAGATACAATAGCTTTGTAATCACAGCATATGTTTTTATTTTCTGGTTGTAAGCTGGCTGCTTGGGCTGCCGTCCGGCAAATTGGAACCATCCTCACAATGGGGATTTCTTGTTGGTATAAACTATGGGAAAGTCCCCGACACCTCCAGTTGAGAGAATCAGGTAGTAGATGATGTTAAAGATGTTAAACCCTGGACAGTGGCTGCCAGTCAGACTAGGCAACTCTGACCCTGAAGCTGAAGTAGTGCCAGCGTGGTGTAGTGGTTAAGAGCGGTGGTTTGGAGTGGTGGAGTTTGATCTGGAGAACCGGGTTGGATTCCCCGCTCCTCCACATGAGCAGCGGAGGCTAATCTAGTGAACTGGATTTGTTTCCCCTCTCCTACACATGAAGCCAGCTGGGTGACCTTGGGCTAGTCTCAGCTCTGTCAGCCCCACCCACCTGACAGGGTGTCTTTTGCTGGGAGGGGAAGGGAAGGTGATCGTAAGCCAGTTTGAGTGTCCCTTAAGTGGTAGAGAGGAGCCCCGTGGCGCAGAGTGGTAAGCTGCAGTCGAAGCTCTGCTCACGACCTGAGTTCGATCCTGACAGAAGTTGGTTTCAGGTAGCTGGCTCAAGGTTGACTCAGCCTTACATCCTTCCGAGGTTGGTAAAATGAGTACCCACCTTGCTGGGGGTAAAGGAAAGATGACTGGGGAAGGCCCTGGCAAACCACCCCGTAAACAAAGTCTGCCCAGTAAATGTCGGGATGTGACATCACCTCATGGGTCAGGAATGACCCGGGGCTTGCACAGGGGACCTTTTCCTTTTAAGTGGTAGAGAAAGTCAGCATATAAAAACCAACTCTTCTTCTTCTTCTTCCTTATCTTAAAGCAGTGCCTGTTATTAGCTGGTCCCCTGGGGTGAGCAGGGCTGGGTGGGGTGGTCCTTTATAAGCAACCCTTCAGGGGGAGGGGCCATGGCTTAGTGGTAGACCATCTGCTTGGCATGCAGAAGGTCCCAGGTTCAATCCCTGGCATCTCCAGTTAAAGGGACCAGGCAAGTAGGTGATGTGAAAGACCCCTGCCTGAGACCCTGGAGAGCCGCTGCCGGTCTGAGTAGACAATACTGACTTGGATGGACCAAGGGTCTGATTCAGTAGAAGGCAGTTTCATGTGTTCATGTGAAGGCTTGGTAAAGCAGAAAAGGGTTTTAAATTTTTTCTTCTTTTGGATCATCAGTGTGTCGCAGATAATTGGTGTGTGAGCAGACGGGTTTAGTAAATTGTGGGCTTATTTGCAAGGCTCCTTCACAAAGTACAGCTCCTTGCTCCCCCGACAGTGGTTTCCCAGGGTGCTGAGTGTGGGGCAGGGGTCTGAGCTGGGTGGTCTAATCCCTGGGGAGATCAGTTAATCAACACCAGTTTGAATTTGGGGCTCTGGGTTGATTTTGCGTCCAAACTTCTGGCTAGGAAAGGGCCTGGCTGAATAGCCACCTCTGAGGAAAGTTTTCTCCGCACAGCTTGTCTCCGCCCCTTATTTTTTAATGCAATTTTTTGGGGGTGGCTGCTATTTTGAGTTGATTGAAAGTTTCCCAAGCTGCTCGGGCGAAGGGGTTTGTGATCAGTGACCCGTGAGACGGGACTTAGGCCTTCATGGCTCATTAAAGTTGGCAGGGGCTCATTATTGAGTGAGATGCTAATGTGGCTTTTTGAAGTCGCTCTCTGTTTTTACGTCAAGGGATGAAAGGGTTCTGTGTGTGTGTGCTTGCATGTGTAAGATATGATTATACAAACACTGCATTTCCACTGGTCTGGGTTTAGCTCCTTGAGCCTTATTCTGGGCTGCATACCTCTGTGGGCCTGTATGCTCTTACCTCTTTCACGTTTTCATACCCAATCAGTTAAGAAGAATCAAGTGCCCTTAAGTTCTCTTGGAAGCGCCCCGTGGCACAGAGTGGTAAGCTGCAGTACTGCAGCGAAAAGCTCTGCTCAGGACCTGAGTTGGATACCGACGGGAGTCAGCTTAAGGTAGCTGGCTCAAGGTTGGCTCAGCCTTCCATCCTTCCAAGGTCGGTAAAATGAGTACCCAGCTTGCTGGGGGTAAAGGGAAGATGACTGGGGAAGGCACTGGCAAACCACACCGTAAACATAGTCTGCCTAGTAAACAACAGGATGTGACATCACTCCATGGGTCAGGAATGACCCAGTGCTTGCACAGGGGGCTACCTTTACCTTTTACTAAGTTCTCTTAAGAGGTAAAAAGGTAAAGGTAGTCCCCTGTGCAAGCACCGGGACATTACTGACCCATGGGGTGACGTCACATCCTGTCGTTTACTAGGCAGACTATGTTTAAGGGGTGGTTTGCCATTGCCTTCCCCAGTCGTCTGTACTTTACCCCCATCAAGCTGGGTACTCATTTTTCCGACCTCGGAAGGATGGAAGGCTGAGTCAACCTTGAGCCGGCTACCTGAAACCAACTTCCATCGGGATTGAACTCTGGTCATGAGCAGAGCTTGGACTGCGGTAGAGAGATAGAAAGGGGTAGAAAGGGGGAGAGAGCGATTTCTGCCAATGCCTACCCCAATGCTCCAGCCTATTGATGCCTTCCAGATTTTGTTCCTGGAGGTCAGTCAACCCTCGGGTACTGGACTGTGGCAGTCCGCAGTGGGTGGGAGGGATTGACAGAGATCGCCCCTCCCTCTTACAAAAACGCGTGCCCCTAAGTCTGAAGAATGTAGTTGGATGCAGGCTCAGGACAGCAGGCATGGTTTCTCTTGTCCACCTTTGTATTTATTTGCAATTTGATTTATAGCCCGCCCTACACGCCTTCACCTGCTCTATCCCGCCCTGCTGTCCCCTGAACGCCTCCACCATTACAACAACTCTATGAGGTAGGGTTGTGATTAGGCTGGGGTCACCCGCCAAGCATCGTAGTTGACTAAGGATATGACGCCTGGTCTTCTTGGGTCTAGTCCAACATGCCGATCACCGCGTCACACTGCTGCAATAGGCTCTGTTTCTTTCCTCCCCCGTACACTCCTCTGAATTCGGTCACAGAAGCAAGATGTCAAAGTAGTTTGGCATAGCCCTTTTGGGAGGGGGTTGATCAGGGAGCTGCAGTTAGCTGCACCTCCCCTGTTGGGTGTGCCAGCCAGCGTGGTGTAGGGGTTAAGAGGGGTGGTTTGAAGCAGCGGACTTTAATCTGGAGCACCGGGTTAGATTCCCCACTCCTCCACATGAGCGCCGGAGGTGAACTGGGTTGGTTTCCCCACTCTTGCGCATGAAGCCAGCTGGGTGACGTTGGGCTAGTCACAGCTCTTAGAGCTCTCTCAGCCCCACCTACGTGATAAGGTGTTTATCTATTGCTGTATCAGCTAGTTTGAGCCAGAGATGGGATCTTGGGACAGAATCGAAAGCAGCCCTGAGATCCATAAATGCTGCATAGAGCCGGCCTCCTGGTTGAGAAACATATTTATCTGCTAAGTGGTATAGCGTAAGACAGTGATCCAAAACTGAGACACCCCTCTTAAATCCTACTTGTTCGGGGTACAGTATAGATTCTGTATCAATCCAATTCCGGAGCTTGGAATGCAAAAAATCTGAATAAATAGGGTTGCCAACTGCCAGGTAGTAGCAGGAGATCTCTATCGGCTGGAGATCAGTTGTATTAGCAGGAGATCAGATCACCTGGAGAAAAATGGCCGCTTTGGCAATTGAACTCTATGGCACTGAAGTCCCTCCCCACCCCAACCCCTGCCCTCCTCAGGCTCCACCCCAAAAATCTCCCGCCGATGGCGAAGAGGGACCTGGCAACCCTATGAATAAACTTTACCTATGGTTGACAACAAGCTAATGGGCCGATAATTTATAGGGTCTTTTTTGGCCCCTTTTTATATATAGGTACTATTATTGCATGTTTCCAGATTGTAGGAATGATTCCTGAAGCATTGATTTGAGTAAAGAGACAAGGTGTTTATTGTGGGGAGGGGAAGGGAAGGTGAATGTAAGCCGGTTTGATTCTCCCTTAAGTGGTAGAGAAAGTCAGTATATAAAAAACTACTCTTCTTCTTTTTCTTCTACTGATGTATTTTTTGCCTCTGTGCAAAAAATCTTTGTATCTTTACGTCTAACCTTTTGTTTTGCTCTTCGGTTTCCATGCGAAGGTGGATACATTGCCAACAGCCTAGCCATCATGACGGACGCGCTCCACATGTTGACTGACCTCAGCGGCATCATTTTGACCTTGCTCGCTTTATGGCTGTCTGCAAAATCGCCCACCAAAAGGTTCACCTTCGGATTCCATCGCTTTGGTAGGTGACCTTAGGGTTCTGCCTTTGTAGCAGGCCTGTTAAGTGCTAACTAATCACGGCAGTGAAGCTTATGCATAAAGTCTGTAAATGAAGGGGCGCTAAATGCCAGCATTAGTTCTATAAACTGTGTGGTGCTCGGGCAGGCCGCGTGCGAACGGTTTTAAAAGGTTGGTTTACGGACTGAGAAAATTGTGCACCTTGGGGTTGGGAGTGGAAGGATAATGATTTGGGCCCTGCATGTTTCTGCATGTTTGTGGTACCTGAATGATGCGTGGGGTTTTGCACTCTCTCACATCTCTCTTTAGAGGTATACTGGAAACATCTGTGATGTGGACCTTTTAACATAATGGGCTAATGAAGCTTAAGCCCAGCAGTCAGCACCGTAGTCTTGTGGGTGGTTGGGAATTGTGTTGAGGGGAGGGGCTGTGGCTCAGTGGTAGAGCATCTGCTTGGCATGGAGAAGGTCCCAGGTTCAATCCCCAGCATCTCCAGTTAAAGGGACTAGGCAAGTAGGTGATGTGAAAGACCTCTGCCTGAGACCCTGGAGAGCCATGGAGAGGGGCTGTGGCTCAGTGGTAGAGCATCTGCTTGGCATCTCCAGTTAAAAGCCAGTGGCCGGCAAACTCATTAGTCAACAGAGCCAAATATCAACAGTACAACGATTGAGATTTCTTTTGAGAGCCGCCTAACTGGAGATGCCGGGGATTGAACCTGGGACCTTCTGCATAACAAGCAGATGCTCCACCACTGACCCACAGCCCCTCCAAATGGTGCAAGTGCAGATTTCTCCCCCCCTCCCGGTTCCCAAGCCCCCCTAAATAAAACGGCAACCGAGGCTGGCTGCCCAACCCTCGGAGGCCCAAGAAAGGGGGCTCCTCTCCCCCCCCCGGCGCTGGGCATTGGCAAGCGGTCGGCTTGAAAGGTCCAATGAGAGGAGAGATTCGGGGACCCCCCCCCAATTGCACTCCGGGAGGGATTCCCCACTGCTGCCGCCTTCCCCTCCTTCCCGGGCCGGCTGGGCAAGGCTAGATGTGCAGCCTTACCTTCTGCCATCCTAGAAGGAAAATTCAAGAAAGTCTCTAGTGTGGAGAGACTCTGCCCCTGTTACTCAGGGGAACTGGAGACTATTGAACATTAGGGTTGCAAGGTCCCCACTCACCTTCGGCGGGAGGTTTCTGTTCAGTTGGGTGCGCGTGCGCCGACGCAGCACGCTGGCCTGCAGCGGGTGGCCCGCTTGCCCCGGGGAGGGAGAAGAGAGGCTTCCCGGCTGGTGCGCAGGACTTCAGCGGGTGGCCCTGCCCGGGGAAGGAGAAGAGAGGCTTCCCGGCTGGCGCGTGGGGCTGCAGCGGGCGGCCCGCTCGCCCCGGGGAGGGAGAAGAGAGGCTTTCCGGCTGGTGCGCGGGGCTGCAGCGGGTGGCCCACTCGCCCCGGGGAGGGAGAAGAGAGGCTTCCTGGCTGGCGCCTCTCCCAGCCACCTCTGATCCCTCCCCTCCGGGGGGAGAGAGAGAGAGAGAGAGGAGGGGAGGCTGGGGGAGAGGGGCGCCGCCTCCCGCTCGCCTGCTGGCTGTTCCCACCTGGCTGGGCGCGGGGATGCGGAGAGCCACACTTAAGGGGCCAAAGAGCCGCATGCGGCTCGAGAGCCGCGGTTTGCCGACCACTGGACTAGGCAAGTAGGTGATGTGAAAGACCTCCGCCTGAGCCCTGGAGAGCCGCTGCATGTCTGAGTAAACAATACTGACTTGGATGGACCAAGCGTCTGATTCAGTATAAGGCAGCTTCATGTGTTCATGTGAATCTGACTCTGTCAGGGGGAGCTATTGGGTCGTTTAAATAAGTTGCCATATTCTGCGTGAGTGCATCAGTGCTGTTCTGGTCAAACAGTGCGGTGGTCAAACCCTTCAACATTCTCTGTTCAGTTGTGGCCTGCTTAATTTGGCAAGAGATAGATGGATAAAACCTTTCATTTTGGACTCTAGGTGGGAACTGGATAATTTGAGGCTTGTTTTAACAGGGGTGGATTTTAATATTACTTCGGCAGGTGCCAAGTTTCCCCCCCTCCCCCGTTAATCTCTATTAAAAATTACTAATTTAGGACTGTTCATACAGATAGATATAGATATATAGGAGCCCCGTGGTACAGAGTGGTAAGCTGCAGTACTGCAGTCCAAGCTCTGCTCATGACCTGAGTTTGATCTCGATGGAAGTTGGTTTCAGTTAGCCGGCTCAAGGTTGACTCAGCCTCCCATCCTTCCAAGGTCGGTAAAATGAGTACCCAGCTTGCTGGGGGTAAAGGGAAGATGACTGGGGAAGGCACTGGCAAACCTCCCCATAAATAAAGTCTGCCTAGTAAATGTTGGGATGTGACGTCACCCCATGGGTAATGACCTGGTGCTTGCCTTTTATATAGAAATATATTTCTCTTTTTTTCTTTTAGTCTTAGTGAGATACTGTTCAGAGATGAATTGGCTGTATGAGTAGTATCATTAAAGTAAAGTAAATAATCTGACCCTCCCAGCCCCTGACAAGAGAGTTGGCCACCACAGAATTAGGCTTCCTTCAGCTTGGTAGAGGCCGGCATGCACATAACCGCACCCCACCATGTGGACAAGGATACATGCTCCTAAAGCCTGTTTCTGTTTTTCTGTTTTTCTGTTGATGTCGGAACAGTATCCACAAAGACGTTCCCAGAACATCAGCTCTATGGAAAGAGAAGTTATTAAATATAACAAGACAAAATAAAAAGCATTTTTTTCTGTTCAAAATGAAATGAGCTAACCATTCTTTGACAGACATAGGTGATTTAACGATGTTTATGGAAAGGGTCACTGGTATTTTAAATATAAAGCGGGATAGCAGATACAACTAAGATGTGAAAAATTTATGTTGGTTCGTGTTAACTATAGTTTGTGTATAACTGATACAATTCTATAACGGAAATGTAGGTATAGCTACCAATTAAGGTTTATCCTTATAATAGACTATCAGCCAAGACCAACAGACCAGTTATTAATTAGTAATAGTTTTAGGAATACTAGTTCAATTAGTTAAACTTCGAATTAACATAGGGTTTTCAAGGCAAGAGACATTCAGAAGTTGCTTGCCTCTGCATAGCAACCCTGGAATTCCCAGGTAGTCTCCCATCCCAGTACTAACCAGGGCCAACCCTGCTTAGTTTCGGAGATCTGACAAGATCAGGCTAGCATTTACTATTTTTTACACATTTTTACTCCCCACTCATGACTGAATGGCTCTTGGTGCATTTTACAATCCAGAATAATGGGGCAAATAACATGCCATAAAATGCAGTGAAAACAACATATTACACATCCGTACAAAATGTACATTAAGGCAGAAGGCCGCAAGAGCTCAGACGGAAAGCCATCCAATTGACACAGCATCCTTGCTGAAGTAGGTCTGAGTCAAGATGGGAGAATCCTGGGAATCTGATCAGTCCCACCTTAAGTTCCATGATGGAAGGAAGGCAGGATGTAAATATAGCCAGTCGTGACAGCCACACACCCTAAACCAACTGCAGAGCTGCATATACCATGCACATAAATATATTCCAGGGCAGGACTGGATGAAGACAAGCTGAAGTCCTAAGCTTTGTATGATGAAAGAAACCTCCCCCCACCTAGTAATTTAGTAATTTTTTGGGGCTGTATTTAGAAGCCCATCGTGAATTAGCTTGGGCGCGGGCAAAACGCGAATTGTAAAATCTCCCCTATTTGTCTCCCTGCCCCCATTTTTTCCTTTCTGTCCCCTTTATAAAAAATTAGTAAAATTTTATTTAAAAAATAATAATGAAATGAGCTAACTCTGGTGTTTCATGCCACTCTTAGATTAGGCTCTGATCTCATCTGGCCATTTAGTCATTCACATACCTCTTTGGAGAGCTTTTTTTTCTTTTAAACTTCTGGATAAAAAAAATCTAACTTTCCAAATCGTAAAGGAGCCTCACAGGAACTTCATAATACCCCTAAGCAGCAGGGTGTATTTAAGTACCTTTGAAAACTGCTTTCGGCCCCCACGGGGTTGTGTTTCAGTCGTGAGGATAATTCATTCCGCGAAATTAAAAACTCTTGAAAGAAAAGTTTAGTTGCTGCCAAAACCCTTGCTACTGTACAAGTATAGTACAATATAGCTTTAGTAATGTGTTGGTGGGGGTAATACTGTATGTCTGATGATTAAGACAATCTCTCTGCCTAGGAGGGGGGAAATCGCAGGCTACATTATGAAATGTAAACCCCCCCCCCATTTCTAGACCTAGTGAAGAAAGATTCTGGAAATACCTTGTAAACCATATCGGACTCCTAGAATTCCATGGGTGAAGGGTTGTTATTTTAATTCAAGCCCTCCCACTGAGGCAAAGCCATTCCTACACAAGCATTCCTAACAAATTAGTCCATTGAACAATAAAAAAAAATACCCTGTGATAGATTAGCACACTGGTAGTATTGTAGCAGAGAGCCAGCGTGGTGTAGTGGTTTTAAGGTGTTGGACTAGGGCCTGGGGAACCCAGGTTCAAATCCCCACTCTCACCGTGGAAGCTTGCTGGGTGACCTTGGGCAAGTCGCACATTCTCAGCCCTGACCCTGGCTAGTACTTGGATGGGAGACCTCCGAGGAATACCAGGGGTGTGACACAGAGGCAGGCAATGGCAAACCCCCTTTGAACATCTCTTACCTTGAAAACCCTATGGGGTCGCCATGAGTCAGCTGTGACTTGATGGCGAAAAAAAAGTATTGTAGCCCATTGGTGTAAGCAGTCATACCCCTCCTCCCGCTAAGAGGTGCCACGGGGGCCAAAGGCTGGCATAAGAGCGAGACACTGCTCCCCACAAAATGGATACCTCTCAGAGAGTTTTGGGATCCATCTTGTGTGTCAAGCCTGGCCGGGAAGGTGGTTGGCCACTAAACTTTCCCCCTGGCCCTAAGGTGTGCCTGGCTGGGCAGTGGGGCTAGCTAATCTCCACTGTGTCACCCTAAGGGGATTTAATCAGCAAGCAGACCTCTACTTATCCTATCTGCGCCCAACCCAGCAATCAATCAATAAGGGAGTAGCCCAGATGTTCTCTTGGGTCCTGGCAACTCCTCAGGCCTGTCCTGCTCTTTTGTAGGAACTCTGTTAAAGCAATCAATTCTTTGCTTCTGGCTTTCACATGAACACATGAAGCGGCCTTATACTGAATCAGACCCTTGGTCCATCAAAGTCAGTATTGTCTACTCAGACTGGCAGCGGCTCTCCAGGGTCTCAGGGTCTTTCACATCACCTATTGACTAGTCCCTTTAACGGGAGATGCCGGGGATTGAACCTGGGACCTTCTGCATGCCCAGCAGATGCTCTACCACTGAGCCACAGCCCACCCCCATTTCCTGCCAGCTTACCCCCTCAGGACCCATTTTGGGTTATAAATATTGGTCCCATGGCCATTGTGTGTGTGTGTGTGTGTGTGTGTGTGTTCTGGATCCATGCTCGTACCCCTACTTGTGGGTGGGCTCTTCCTGTTGCCCCTGAAAACATTTGCTCTCCAGGATGCGTTCCTATGACAGAGAGAATGCATTTTCCCAGCTCACACGCTGCAGATTCCCTTTGATAACTCTGGCCAGTGTGATTTATTTGACAGTTTCAGTGTCTTGGGCACTTGTTAAACCTTTGCTAGCAGTGACATTTGTGATAAGCAACAGACCTTCCTTTGTCTCTGACCTCCCACTCTCCCGCTCTGTTGCCCTGCTCTCAAGTGAAACTTCCTTTGTGAGTTTGAAGGCTGGGTGCTCTCCATTCTGGGGTACTCACCTAGATCTCTCTCACACACACAAACATACACAGGTCATGACATCATGCTTTTGCCACTGAAAAAGGGGCCTGTGGGAATGCTGGGCAAAGCTTAGAGAAAGCCAGCCTGGCGTAGTGATTAAGAGCGGTGGACTCTAATCTGGAGAACCGGGTTTGATTCCCCACTCCTCCACATGAGCGGCGGACGCTGATCTGGCGAACCGGGTTGGTTTCTCCAGTCCTCCACATGAAGCCTGCTGGGTGACCTTGGGCTAGTCGCAGTTCTCTCTGAACTCTCTCAATCCCACCTACCTCACAAGGTGCCTGCTGTGAGGAGAGGAAGGGAAGGTGATTGTAAGCCGGTTTGATTCTCCTTAAAAAAGTAAAGAAAGTTGGCATTTAAAATCCAACTCTTCTCCTTCTTAGTGGTTTCTTTGACTGCAAAATGATAAATAATTGGTATAATGACAAGTGTTGTCGAAGTTGCAAAATAATACCCTACAATGTAAGACTGTGCCTAGAGCTCTTGAAACAATGCCTTTCTTTTCTCTTTCCTCCCCCAGAGGTTTTGTCTGCCATGTTCAGCGTCCTGCTGATTTATATCCTTATGGTTTTCCTCTTGTACGAAGCTGTTCAAAGGACCATCCATATGGACTATGATATCAACGGGGACATCATGCTTATTACAGCAGCTGTTGGTGTGGCAGTAAATCTCATGTAAGCATTCCATTTCCTCGCATTAACTTTTTGGGTCTTTTCCTTGCCTTCCAAGTTCATAGATGGGATATATAATAAACGCCCATTAGAAGCTCGTAGATGCATGTGCAAATAGGATGCTCTTGAACCACCGAACACGTGCTATTTAAATGTAATTTATACGATCATATCCGCGCAGGTCCATTGATTCCATTATTAGTGGACTGCCCCAGATCTCTGAGGAAACAACGTCTAGCATTCCTCCTATCGGACACAATAGTTAATCTATCTGCTAGCATGGCCAGATTTGCTTGGTTAGCAATGAAAATAAGGCAAAGATCACTTAAGGCTACACACTAGCCAAGCAAATTGAGAATTTGTATTCTGCATACTGTATTTACCCTTATACCTAATGTATGTCTGATAGACTGATTTTACCAACCTTTTGCTGTTATTAAGCATTTCAATTTTAATAATATATTGCTTTCGTTCTACTTGGTATTAATTAGCTATATACCTCTGCATTTTCCCTTCATTTTAAGTATCTAAATTTTAATTGTATTTTGTACTTGTTTTACTTTATATTATTCAGTTTGATGGTCTATGACTGCAAAAAGGATGGGTCTTTCTGTGGCTGGATGGTTTGTTTTTTCATTAAGTGGCTAGTTGATTTCTTTTTTTTAATTAACGCAGCATCCCTTTGTCTTGTGAATGGTTGGAAGGTGGTTTATGAGCACTGTAATTAACATCCAGGTTATGTTTGGAACCCTAACGACTGGCGTTACCTTGGTTGTGTGTTGCTGGTGCTGAACCAAGGCACCATAAAATGCTTCCCATCATGGTGTAGTGGTTAAGTGTGGTGGTTTGGAGCGGTGGGCTCTGATCTGGAGAACTGGGTTTGATTCCCCACTCCTCCACATGAGCGGCCCCACCTATTTCCTAAAAACATTTGGCGGGCACCAGAAAAGGTGTCAGTGGGTGCCATGGTGGCCACGGGTATAGAGGGGTGGGGAGAAGAGGGTGGTGATGGGACCAGTACTTGGATTTACTAGCAGGTCACCTTGACACGGAGTGTGTGGGTCTCCTCCCCCCTTCTAGGAACGCAACTCATTGCTGGCGACTGTCAGCTACAGGGTAACCATCACTACCGATAATTAATACTAGTGGCTTGTTTTCCAATCTTCTCGTGCTTACAAAATATTGCAGTCATGGTAAAATCTCCCTCCCACCCATTTTGGGTCAATAATAGGCTAACAGGGTGTTTTTTCCCCTTTCTCTTCCCCCCCCCCGCCATTTTCTCGACTCCCACTTTCCGCCGCAGAATGGGCTTTTTGCTGAACCAGTCGGGTCACCTCCACTCCCATTCACACGCCCCTTCGGCTGTCCCCCTGTCCAACTCTTCGAGCACAGCTTCCGGGCATGGCCACGGCCACGGCAGCCTGGCGGTGAGAGCGGCGTTCGTGCACGCTCTGGGAGACTTGGTGCAGAGCATCGGCGTGCTTGTGGCAGCGTACATCATTCGTTTCAAGGTAAGGGCCGGGGCTCGGACCACGAACGAAAAGTACTTCTGATCTGGGCCACCAGCCCGCTCAGCACTCGAGTGGACTCTTGGTAGATTGTTCATGCAGTGAATTTGACACAACCGCTCAAAATGGGCTCCTGTCTCCTTGAATGGAAGGGTGGCTCCCAGCGCAAAAAAATGGGATGTGTGTGCAGAGCTTCTGTGAATGAATACATCAACTCATGAAGCTGCGTTATACTGAATCAGACCCTTGGTCCATCAAAGTCAGTCTTGTCTACTCAGACTGGCAGCGGCTCTCCAGGGTCTCAGGCAGAGGACTTTCACATCACCTACTTGCCTAGTCCCTTTAACTGGAGATGCTGGGGATTGAACCTGGGGCCTTCTGCATGCCAAGCAGATACTCTTATCACTGAGCTACGACCCTTCCCTCTAATGGAGAAACCCCTGTGTGTACATTGTGTTAAGTGCGGAACTTCCACCTGCACAAGGAATTACTGGATTGGATTCATGTAGCTGGAGGCATTCTATGATGTATTTCCAGTGTATTGTCTTTGTGAATTTTGTGATCTGTGGGATGTTAGATTTAAGTGAATTACAGTGCATTGCCATATGGGGTTACCCTAATTTAAACTTTGCATAGGATTGCACTCTAACTCTGGAGTAACTCTGCATAGGGTTGCACTGTAAGAGAAATCTCCTAGCCATTCATAACTAAAGAGAGTCCATGTGGTGTACTGGTTAAGAGCAGTGGTTTGGAGCAGTGGACTCTGATCTGGAGAACCGGGTTTGATTCCCCACTCCTCCACATGAGTGGTGGACGCTAATCTTGTGAACTGGATTTGTTTCCCCACTCCCAGACATGAAGCCAGGTGGGTGACCTTGGGCTAGTCACACTCTCTCGGCCCCACCTACCGCACAGAGTGTTGTGGGGAGGGAAAGGGAAGGTGATTGTAAGTCGGTTTGATTCTTCCTTAAGTGGTGGAGAAAGTCGGCGTATAGAAACCAACTCTTCTTCTTCAAATATTGGGATAAGAAGCTCCACTTACATGCTTGGGTTGTTTGTATTCTAAGCGTAATACTCTGGGATGGAAATTTCCTATCCTAAGGACTGCCCCTCTCAGTATGGGCCGCAGCTCTGTTGTTGGTGACTGGCTTCTAGCACTACCGAAGTCACCTACAGGGATGAAAAAGGAGAGCATTTTCTGTTATGGTCCCAGATCAATACCACCTTCTTCTGAAGACAACCCTATGAGGGCCCAAAACAATGAATATTTGGAAGGGGAACTCAAACTCTTTCTTTCCAAGAAGCGGAAAAGCCCTGCCTGGTGCTGTAGCAATGATATGTATGTGTTATTTAAGTTTTGGGAGGGAAGGTGGCATGGTATAGCCCGATCTTGGCAGATCTCAGAAGCTAAGCAGGGTCAGTTTTCAGATGGGAGACTACCAAGGAAGACTGCAGAGGAAAGCAAAGGCAAACCTCTGCTTTTCACTTACCTAAAAAGCCCCTTTCTGGGGTCGCTGTAAGTCATTTGCAACTTGATAGCACTTATGTACATAGTTCAGTTTTGGTTATTTTAGGAGTATGGCCTTTGAATTTTGTTGTTGTTGTTGTTGGCACTTTTTATTCATTTTATTTTACTTCATTTATACTTCTCCTTTCTTGCTGAGGCTCAAGGCAGATGACAAAGATGAAATACAATAAAAACAGCATAACGTTTACAACGAACAATGCAAAGAAAACTTAAAGTTGCAAACAGCAATGTATAGGATATGTTAAGAAAAGCACACAATAAGTCTCAAAAACCATATAGTGGTGAGACTGCTGGTAGTGTATTAAACCAGTTCACACCAACCGGCTTCTGCAGGATCTCTCTTGGCCAAGAGAGCAAACGGTTGTGGGAATTCAGCACTTGCCGAATCTTAAAAAGACTCTTCCACCTAGACAAAAGTTTGACTAGGCCTTAATCTCTTTGTTTCAGCCAGAATACAAGATCGCTGATCCTATATGCACATACGTGTTCTCGATACTTGTGGCATTCACAACGCTGCGGATCATGCGGGACACGGGAATAATCATACTTGAAGGTAACAATTGTTCTGACATTCGAGATCTTCCTCGGAGAACCATGTAGCAGAGATAAACGTTGGTAGTGGCGCTGGTCCGTGGCAATCTCCGAAAGCAAAACCGGTGAAAATTCATTTCATTTAAGACCAACCAAAATAATATAATGCAACGTGCTATGTTTGGTTTGGTCTAAATAAAATGCGGGTTTCATTTTTAGAGGCAGCAGCGACAGTTACTGATTCACTTCCCTGGATCTATAAAAGATCTTTAAAGTTGTCACTGATAATTATGAAAGACTGTCCTGTTTTTCACCCCAATTGGCTCATCCACGGTATATTTACTTTCAAATCTTAACATTTAATATGACGATATCGTTTTACTTCAGGAGTTCCGAGGCATTTGAATGTGGATCACATTAAAGAGGAGTTAATGAAGATCGAAGATGTGCACTCGGTGGAATATCTGAATGTTTGGTCTCTGACAGCCGGAAAGACTGTTGCCATTGTCCACTTACAACTAGGTAGAGTATGCTGCGGGCTTGTATAGAAAAACACGGTAGTCTGCAATAAAAGCTTCACACCGTTGCTGAGAAGAAAAAAAACAGGGTAGGGGAGCAACATGTCCGCCACCCTGAGCTGCTTGAAGGAAGGGTAGGGCTAAAATTGTATCGTAAATCAAAATTTAAAAACTCAGACCCTGCCCCCAGTCTAAAGGACAGGACAGGCCAGCAGGGGGTGGGAGAAAGTAAAAGTGGGAGATCAGTGATAGTGACACAGAGAAAAGGTGATTTTAAAAAAGAAGCATTTCTCAGTGAGGTTAAGGTTGGTCTTCCCTTGCTGCTGTTTGTGCTGAGACAGCAGGAGGGCAACTCCTTAGAAGAAGAAGGAGAGTTGGTTTTTATACCCCGATTTTCCTCTACCTTTAAGGAGTTTCAAACGGGCTTACAATCTCCTTCCCTTCCCCACAACAGACACCTTGTGAGGTTGGTGGGGCTGAGAGAGTCCTGAGAGAACTGTGACTAGCCCTAGGTCACCCAGCGGGCTTAAAATGCAGGAGTGGGGAAACCAACCTGGTTCTCCAGATTGGAGCCCACCAGTCTTAAACCAACACACCTTGCTGGCTCTCTTCACTGTAAGAGTGTCCTCCGTGGCTTCATAGACCTTAGGCAGTTCGTAGTTGCGGCAGAACTTTTTCTGGAGGGAAAAAATGGGGAAGGAAGCTTTTAAGTCATTATGATTTGGTGCTCCTGTTGCATGTACCAGGAGTGCACGTGGGTGCCATTTTGTGTGAGTTATGCAGGCTCCACTTTTGCATGACTGAAAAGGGCTTTCGTTGAGCTGCCTTTTATTTATCTATTTACGTTATTTATAGTCCATCTTTCTCACTGGGACTCAAGGTGTATTACAGAGAGTGAGTCAAGACAATCATAGAATCATAGAGTAGGAAGGGACCTCCAGTGTCATCTAGTCCAGCCCCCTGCACAATGCAGAAAATTCACAACTACCTCCCTGCCCCCCAAACAACCCCCAGTGACCCCTACTCCATGCCCAGAAGATGGCAAAAAATTCCCCTCCAGGATCCCTGGCCAAACTGATCTGGAGAAAAATTGCTTCTTAGCCCCAAAGTGGCGATTGGCATTTCCCTGGACATCTAAGAAAGGGCCATGAGAGCCAAGCACTGACTCATCTCTTCCTCCCCGCCCTCTCATGATCTGATCTCATGATCAGCAGAATGGGATGTACAATAAACAATGCAACGGAGTAAGACTGTAGAAGTCTGGAACCAGCCTGAAGTCTAGAAATAATAAAAGAACTGAAGCAAAACATAAGTATTAACATGTCATATTGATGGGGAAATTACACAGTGGAATCCTACTTTCAGAATGCTATATATATTGTAATATAGACCACAGTCCTTAATAATGTATCCAAATAACTTCTGTGAACCGTTTTGTGCGGTGGAACCCTGTTACCTGTATAGAAAAGCCCTGTAGAATAATTCAGGTTTGCATAGTTTGTGGAAAGTCAGGAGATGCCATTCCAGGCAGGCCGTCTGTGGCGGAGGAATGTCAGGACTGGAGGAATTTGGGTGCTGTGCCTTGTGAAATGTAGAGCTGCAACAGAGAAATCCCTCCCCTTTACAGAAGCTCTAATGCCTTTCTACTCTGTCTTTGTCTTGCTTTCCAGTTCCCAGCGGTTCATCCAAGTGGGAGGACATCCAGTCCAAGGCTAGACAGTTGCTGCTGAACACTTTTGGAGTATATCAATGTTCTGTCCAGCTTCAGAGTTACAGGCATGAGGAGAACAAACCCTGCGTTAATTGTCAGAATTCCAGTGCCTAACTTTCCACATTTTTTGGGTGGGAGTGGTGGGGGAGGGTCGCTGCCTTATTATTTTTATCTTTCAGTCGAGATGACCACAGAGCAATAACACAAGATGTCCAAGCAGAATGGGACCTCCTCGATCTGGCTAATGAGAACAACTGGAGTTAAGAGTTGAGATTACCCCTTTAAACAAAGATGAGTGAGTTCTCTCTCCCTCAACCACTCCCCCGGTCACTGTTTATTTGCTAGGGTTTCCATGCCAAGATATTTCCCAAAAAATTGTTTACAGATTACATGATGGCTAGGCAGATACCTCAGTATACTCTTCCATGTTGCCAATTGTTAACTGTGTACTGGTATTCCTACATTCCAGAAAAGGCATTAGCTACTTGAATTTTTAAAAAAGTTGACAAGGTTGATCATGCTGGTGATCTATAAAGTTAAAGATCCCTGAACTGGTTGTAAGGCTATCAGGGCCCCTTTCCGTATGTTCTGGATTCATACAAACTGTAATATGTATTGGGAGCAGCTTTTACTGTAACCAGTCTTGGAAGTTTTAGCTTTAACCTACCCAAATCATAAAAGATAAGTTTGCCAGTTGTTTAGTTGAAGACTTAGGGGCTGGACCCACAGCATTTGAAAGGATTTGGCTGTCTTTCGTATCTCTAGGCATAGGATTTATATACCATAGCGGGAAAATATATATATATATATGTAATTTCTTTGAGTATTATATTGACTTTGAGACGACTATTACCGCTAATCTCAACTATCTAAACTAGCGTTTTAACCTGCTACAGAGGCCGTTGGGTTCGCATGAATCTTGATAGGAAGCAAGTATGCTGTAGAGGCCCTCTTCTGACTGATTTTGCCTCCCAGAAGGAGAAAGGGGGCCTTATAGAAACTATATTAAGTGCAAGAATCGAATCAGTAGATGTAACATAGATGTTCAGGAGATACAAGACTTCAGATATGTTTGCAGTTCTTTGGAGAGTAGAATTGTGAAAATCGGGTTTTTTCTTTTCATCTGTGCGTTAATTTCCAGTTTTTTAAATATTGGCGTCTGCATGGTGGTGTCTGAAGTGTTCTGGTGACATGTTGGTGATTTGGTTCAAAGAGAAAAGCATACCCACCATTATTACTTGTTCTGCTAGTAACGGTTTTTGTTAAAAAACAAAACAAAGAAAGCTTCCTTTCTGACCTGTGTTCAATGCAGGCAGTAATAACCGCTTTGCGGGCACCAAATTTGCATTGGTTTCTCCTTCAGATTTGGGCCTGGAGAAGGGGGGGAGCCAGAGAAAGAAGTGAGACGGAGATGTTGCTCTCAGATCAGAAGTGAGCGAAGGCCGACTCGAATCATAGCTTTAACGCTGCAAAAAAAAAAATCCCACCAAAAAAAACATAACACCAGCATTTAGTCTGCAATGATACTGCTGCATCTGTATCATTTTGATCTTTCTAAAGAGACCTGTATCGATATTCATTTGGTATAAGAAGCAGAATATAATTTTTGGCTAATACCGGGAGTTTTGGTCTTCTGCTATGACCCCAGAGGCAATTGGCCTTTTAACTCCATCAATATTTCCCTCTGTTCTACTAGTTGCAGTTAGGACTGAACAGGCCAAAAAAAATAGTTTCTTTTGACCACAGTCGATGACTGTAATTGGAAGGACTGAGTATCGAAGCACTAGTATTTTACCAAAGTACCAAGATTTTGACTAGTGGGATAATTAAGATCATACAATAAATCAATATCCAGTTCTTTCATGTTTGTTTACTGTAATGTTGAAGACCAATATTTATCCCCTGATGAAGACCAGTCTTTAAAAATAAATTTTACAATAGTCATTGTATTAAGGCTATGTAGATATTTTATTCAGAGCGCTATAATTTGAAACAACTATCCAGTTACCTTGTGGAAAGATTTATTATCTTTTATCGTTTTTTTCCAATGATCCCTCTGATGGAAAAATTGAATTACTCAGAACATGGTGGGAAGTGGTACCTTGGTTAAAACTTCTAAAATGCTCGTTTGCTGGATTTATGATGTAGGTTGTAATTGGAGCTAGCCAATACTTCTCTCCTCTTACCCACCCCAAGATAAAATTTCAGTGTTAATTTCAGTAAAGTGCACTATGTTATATTTTCTTCCAAAGCCAAGTGGAAATCCTACCAGAATGCTTGCATTTCCAGCTCAGAGATGAAGAGCCGGTATCTTTTTCGAAATCTGTTGGTTTATTTTCCTACACAACAATTTAACACAAAGCCATATTAAGTTTGTGAGAAAATAAATTTGTGTATCCCTTCTATACAAACTTTCTGGAAGTCAGATATTTTTGCACACAATGGATATTCATAATGGATATTTCATTAAGTTGGGGTTTACAATGTACAAGTTAGAAACTGGGGTAGATCTGTACTGTCCTTGGAGGTTTTTTTAATTGTAATTATTTACTATATATTGTTTTAATGAAACAGATGTGTTGCTTTACTGTGGATTTATTAAATCACTTATTGATATGCTCCTGTGTATTATTCTTATTTTGTGCCGTTCTAAAAGCAGCATTTCTTTATTTGGTATTTGGAAAGCACTGTCAATGTTCAAAGCACTTCACATGCATTACTTTGTTGCACTCCTTACAATTTCCCTGGAAGGTAGGCCAAACTGATCAGGTTAGGTGTGTGTGTGTGTGTGTGTGTGTGTGTGTGTGTGTGTGTGTAAAAGTACGGTCAAGTCGCAGGTGACTTATGGTGACCTCAGGAAGGGGCTCCCAAGGCAAGTGAGAAGCAGAGGTAGGTGGTTTAGAAGCTGGCTGTGTGAACTGGTTTAATGCACCTGACTTACAGTAGGGTTGCCAAGTCCTTCTTCCCCACCAGCAGGAGGTTTTGGGGGCAGAGTCTGAGGAGGGCGGGGTTTGGGGAGGGACTTCAATGCCATAGAGTCCAATTGTCAAAGTGGCCATTTTCTCCAGGTGAACTGATCTCTTATCAGCTGGAGATCAGTTGTAATAGCAGGAGATCTCCAGCTATTACCTGGAGGTTGGCAACCCTAGACTTACAGTGACCCCAGCAAGGGACTTTCAAGGCAAATGAGAAGCAGAGATGGTTTGCCATTGTCTCCCATCCGGCTTAGTTTCTGAGATCTGACGGGATCGGGCTATACCATGCCACCTTTCCTCCCTATGGGTTAGCTACATGTTAGTATTTTTCTCCCTTCCTATCAAAGCCTCTAGTTAGCACATGAGAGGTATAAGCAAGAGGAAGTGGGATGTGGTAGGAAGTTACATTTCTCTCCGGAACATATAGTAATATTATTAGCACACATTAAACAGTTTTTCTCTCACTTTCTTTTACATAAAGGTTTGTTGGTTTGTTTTAAACCAGTTATAAATCACCCCTGGCAGGTGACCTGGAGGTACATTTGTAAAATTGAGGAAGAGTTGAGTGCATGAACTGAGACGTTCCACGACTGAATTTGTCCTCTGAAAGGAACTGATAAACTGGCTTTGGGTAAACCCAATTCTTCGGTCTCCTTCCCCTCCACAATCTACAGTTCAGAAACAATAATATCGGCCTACTTTACAGTGTTTTGTGGTGACAACTACAGCACAGTTGTATCTGTGACATGCTTTAAATACTCTCAAGCACCATAAACGCTAAGGATTGTTTCAGACTGTTAATGTCATGTCAATGTCAACGTCGCCATGTGAGAAAGTGGCCTAGTAAAACTTTGGCAGGCTAGCAGCTTTTTTGTATTGCTTATATAAATAGACAAATAGACCTATTGACTATATAAGTGTAGACGACTGGGGCAGTGGCAAACCACCCCACGAACACAGTCTGCCTAGTAAACGTCGTGATGTGACGTCACCCCATGGGTCAGTAATGACCTGGTGCTTACACAGGGGACTATCTTTACCTCTCTACCTACTAAGTAACATTCAATTGACATATAGAACCAGGGACTGAACCAAACGTGGTTGTTTATTAGAATAAGTCGCGTGTGGTCTGACATGTTGCGGGGAGCTGGGGACGCATGAAGCTGCCTTATGGTGTGGTGTAGTGGTTAAAAGCAGTGGTTTGGAGCGGTGGAGTCTGATCTGGGGAACCAGGCTTGATTCCCCACTCCTCCGCATGAGCGGCGGAGGCTGATCTGGGGAACTGGATTTGTTTCCCCACGCCTACACGTGAAGCCAACTGGGTGGCCTTGGGCTAGTCACAGCTCTCTCAGCCCCACCTACCTCACAGGGTGTCTGTTGTAGGGAGGGGAAGGGAAGGTGATGGTAATCCGGTTTGATTCTGCCTTAAGTGGTAGAGAAAGTCGGCACATAAAAACCAACTCTTCTTCTTATACTGATGTCCTCATCCATTCTCATAGAGTCCAATGAGGGCAGGAGGTTGGTTTGATTATAGCTTGCTTTATTGGCCAAGAAGTCATAACTAGGTGAGCCAGGATACAGACAAACAGCTCTGCAATCCTGTCACCTCGAGGCAGGGCAAATGCGAGCGATTTTATAGACGTTTGACATTCCAATACAACGACGATACATTTTCTTAACATCCGATTTTAGCTTGTCATTAGCTTCTGCAGCGCATGAAACAATCCTTAGCGTTTATGGTGCTTGAGAGTATTTAAAGCCTTGCTGCGTTAATGAATGAAGCCTGTCTTATTGAGCAGTTCAGAGCGTTCCCTTGCAGGGTGAAGCGAAACTATCATGTTGGAAATGCAACATAGAGATCGGCTCATTTCATCATATGTGGTGGACTTGTGACAAAGCTAGAGATTTTTGGGACGTGATTTACTATGAAATTAGATTGATATTGCAGAAGAATATACCTAAGTCACCAGAGATGATGCTACTTAGTATAATACCAGATACCATTTCAACTCAGAACTTTTTTGATTTATGCAACCACGGCTGCAAGACTGTTATATGCAGCTAAATGGAAAACAACGGATATTCCAGACAAACGTGATTGGATATTGAAAATGTTTGATTTAGTGGAGATGGCAAAATTAACGGCTTTGATAAACCAAAGTGATAACGAACAGTTCAGGGGAGAATGGGAGGTATGAAGAAATTATTGTGAACAAGAATTACATTCTGGGAACATAGAAGTCTATACATTGAATTGACCCATTATGTATTTTTTGATGATTAGTTCTTGATGGCTTTTGTTTAATATTAGGGTCAATATAATAAA
Organism: Euleptes europaea; assembly: GCF_029931775.1. NCBI lineage: Eukaryota > Metazoa > Chordata > Lepidosauria > Squamata > Sphaerodactylidae > Euleptes > Euleptes europaea. The sequence continues at coordinate 11,047,550 of NC_079331.1, read as the reverse complement.
CGAAAGAAATGTACTAATCTATTTTGAAGCAGAGGGAGGTGATGGGGAAGTCATTGTTTAATTCATTACTATGTATTTTTAACAACATTACCAAGATACTTACTAATGATTGTTATTATAATCGTGGTTAAATCAATGTTAAATTTATTATTATTTTTTTAAAAATCAATAAAAATTTATTAAAAAAAAAAAAGGAGGGATAGGTGGGAGGGAGGCTGTCGGAGCGTAACCTTATGTGAGAGGAAAGTTTCCAGCCTTTGGAAGGTGTGTGTGCCTACGTGCTTGGTGCTAAAGGAAAGGGGGCCACTGGGAAGCGGCTTCTGTGGTTTTGCTTGTAAGCAGCTTATGCGTGTAGCTTGTGTGTATGTCTGAATGTGATGCAGGTATGATTACTCAGGCACAACGTTACTGAATCAGACCTTTGGTCCATCAAAGGCAGTATTGTCTACTCAGACTGGCAGCGGCTCTCCAGGGGCTCAGGCAGAGGTCTTTCGCATCACCTACCTGCCTAGTCCCTTTAACTGGAGATGCTGGGGATTGAACCTGGGACCTTCTGCATGCCAAGCAGCTGCTCTACCACCGAGCCACAGCCCCTCTCCATCTTCTCGCTGTTGTATCCTTTTTATCAACCCTACCAGTAAGTCTACACTGGTCTCGGTGGCGAATGCCCCTGCTCAAAGCGGCCGTTACCTCTGCCTAACCTACCTCGCAGGGTTGTTGCTGCGGGGATAAAACGGAGGGGGAGAAAAGCAGGGTATAAATATCTAAATAAATAGTAAAAATGTCAAAGCAGTGTGTGCGCTGAGAGCTGTGCCATGGAACCCATTCAGCTTTTGTGTGAATGCTGCATTTTCTCGTTCTGCTATTGTTGGTCATGTAGAAAAGCCTAGTATGAGGGAACCTGCCTATTATAGCTAACATGATGGAACTGCTGATCACAGCAGAAATAGGGATGCAACTTGTTTCCGTGTGAGGTTTTTTCTCTCCAAACTACATTCTCCACGCCAGGAGATTTATGGCCTGACCGCTTCTAAAGCAATGTTTACTTCGGCGGCAGGCTGGCCCCAGCCTTTTGTATTCAGCTTCCTGCTTGAGCAGGTCTGAAATACCTAAGCTACTTTCATTTTAACTTTATTTTCACTTCCAATGCCCCAAATATCAGTGTTGAATAAATTACAGGGATAGGGTTCCCAATAGGGTTGCCAACCTCCAGGTACTGTTGTTATACAGCGGTTAATACAGCATAGATTTATTGTTTGTATCAACCTCCAGGTACTAGCTGGAGATCTCCTGCTATTATAACTGATCTCCAGCCGATAGAGATCAGCACCCCTGGAGAAAACAGCCGCTTTGGCCATTGGACTCTATGGCATTGAAGTCCCGTCCCTCCCCAAACCCCGCCCACCTCAGGCTTCGCCCCGAAAACCTCCCACCAGTGGCAAAGAGGAACCTGGCAATCCTAGTTCCCAACCTCAAGGCCATGGCTGGGGATCTGCTCAATTGATCTCCAGCTGATAGAGATCAGTTCACCTGGAGAAAATGGTCGCTTTGGCAATTGGACTCTATGGCGTTGAAGTCCCTCCCCATCCCAAACCCTGCCCTCCTCAGGCTCCACCCTGAAAACCTCCCACAGGTTGCAAAGATGTGGCAACCCTATGCAGCGGTCATGGGAGGGAGGGAAGAAATTAGCTGGTTCCACCAGTAAAGACATTATAAGCACCGGTAGCCAATGCCAGTTTTCACTGGTCTTCATAGCTAGGGTTGCCAAGCCTCTCTTCACCACTGGCGGGAGGTTTTGGGGGCGGAGCCTGAGGAGGGCGGGGTTGGGGAGGGACTTCAATGCTATAGAGTCCAATTGCCAAAGTGGCCATGTTCTCCAGGTGAACCGATCTCTATCGGCTGGAGATCAGTTGTCATAGCAGGAGATCTCCAGCTAGTACCTGGAGGTTGGCAACCCTACCCATAGCTCCGCCCTATGGAGAAGGGCAAGCTGTTGGACCAGTCCCTCATAATGTCCGAATATGCTTTATTGTTAGGGTTGCCAACCTCCAGGTAATCAGTACAGGAGCGAAAAACATATATGGTGCAAAAATAGATTTATCTGTGCTACTTATCTAAACGAACGATATTAAAACATACATATATACAACAAAAATATGAGACCTACAATGTGACAACAAGGTATACCATACAGGTAACAAATTTGAATATAGAGGAAATTTCAAAAAGGATTATAAAATGTCTCTAATAGAGTACACCCATCATCATCAGGCAATATTTCCATGTAGTCTTGTATAGAAGAAGCCAAGTTCACCATGAGGATACGGCCGTTTCAAATTCTTAATTAGTAATTCTTCATCAGTCCTTCAATGGATATTCTTACAGTTTCATATATTCACAATCTCTCAACAGATAAATCTATTTTTGCACTATATGTTTTTCGCTCCTGTACTGATTTCCTAATCTCCCTGATTCTAGTACAGTGGGGTCTATTTTTCTTCCAACCTCCAGGTAATAGCCGGTGATCTCCTGCGATTACAACTGATCTCCAGCCGACAGAGATCGGTTCACCTGGAGAAAACGGCCGCTTGGGCCATTGGACTCTATGGCATTGGAGTCCCTCCCCTCATCCAACCCCGCCCCCCTCAGGCTCTGCCCCCAAAACCGCCCGCTGAGGGTGAAGAGGGACCTGGTGACCCTATTTATTGTGTCAGCAACGAGACCAAGGGGGTAGCCATTCATTTAAGAGCAAGGGCGTTTACAATTTAAAGCAGTGGTTCCCAACCTTTTTTTGACCAGGGAACACTAGGACTTTTTTGTTTGGTGCAGGGACCCCAAGGTTCAAAATAAAAATTCCGAGAATTTGAAAATAAACTTTAATCATAACTGTTAGTTAAACATTAAACTTAGAATAATATTTGAATATATATTTTTATAATAGAGAACTTTTAATTGAAAATATTAATTTATTATGGGTTTATAACTTTGTTTCGCGGACCTTAATTTAGTTCTCGCGGACCCCTGGGGGTCCATGGACCCCCGGTTGGGAACCAGTGATTTAAAGCCATTTAAGAGCAAGGGCTTTTACAATTTAAAGCCATTTAAAAGCAAGGGCTTTTACAATTTAAAGCCATTTAAAAGCAAGGGCTTTTACAATTTAAAGCCATTTAAAAGCAAGGGCTTTTACAATTTAAAGCCATTGAAGAGCAAGGGCTTTTACAATTTCTGCTTGCAGAGAACCCTGGGCAAGCTGGCGTCGACAAGGAGAGTTTTAGCGGGAAAACTGCCTAACGAGGAGAGAATCGACCCCTTCCCTGAGGCAAATTGCCTCTCCTGACGACACACCTGTGAGGCGATGAACACAACACCTGCTTCCCTTATAACACTGAAGGACAAAGCTTGATGTGGCGGGGGGAGACCAGGGTTGCCGGGTCCCCCCTGGCCACACGGGCAGGGGATGAGGGAGACATTTGGGTTTGCCCGCAGCATTTATTTTATTTTATTTTATTTATTTTCCCCCGATTTATAACCTGGCCCTGTGGCGCGGAGTGGTCAGCTGCAGTACCGCAGCCCCAAGCTCTGCTCAGGACCTGAGTTCGATCCCGACGGGAGTCGGGTTCAGGTCGCCGGCTCGAGGTCGACAGCCTCCCATCCATCCGAGGTCGGTCAAATGAGGACCCGGCTTGCTGGGGGTAAAGGGAAGATGACTGGGGAAGGCACTGGCAAACCACCCCGCAAACAAAGCCTGCCTAGGAAACGTCGGGATGTGACGTCACCCCGTGGGTCAGGAATGACCCGGTGCTTGCACAGGGGACTACCTATTACCCCGGCCAAAGCCAGGCTCAGAGCAGGTAACACCGTTTAAAAGACATCGGTATAATCAAAGATAAAATTAGCCATAAGTTCTAAATTTACAACAATCCCAGTTAAAAATTAAACCTGCAGATGGAGCCGAAGTGTATAAAATTAGGAGTGGTTTTGTTTAGCTCCCCGTTCCAGAGCTCCAGGCCCCACCTGGAGGTGCTAAGGTCAACATACAACACTAATGTATGATTACTTACTTCATTCAAAAACACCATGAATTATACTATTTCAGATATTTGTTGTGTATTCTATGCCGTTTACTCTAATAAATGACATTAATTCAAAACGCAGGTTTGCACTGTTTGCACTGGCAAACCACCCCGCAAACAAAGTCTGCCTAGTAAACGTCGGGATGCGACGTCACCCCATGGGTCAGGAATGACCCGGTGCTCGCACAGGGGACCTTTACCTTTATTGGAGTAAATAGCATAAAAGAATACACAACAAATATTTGAAATACTATAATTTATGGTGTTTTTGAATTAAGTAAGTAATAATACATTATTTAGTTGAGAGCCTCAGTGTTGTATGTTTACCTTTGCAGTAACTGTTTGCAGCACGTTGTGGTATTTTGCATATAAGCCCACTTGGAGGCGAGCAATCCACGTCCCATCCTTCGCCTCATACATTTTCCTCATGACCTAACCTGTCTCTATACTGCTAGTAATAAGCTCAGATGAGAAACGTTCGAAATGCAGGGGGTTTAAAGGGCAAAGGGTTTTTGCAGCCCTCTTTCACTTTCTCCTTTAAATAGAAAAGACAAAATAGGCTCACGAATTTAAAAATCAAACCGGCCTATAATCACCTTCCCTTCCCCATAACAGACACCCTGTGAGATGGGTGGGGCTGAGGAAGCTGTGACTAGCCCAAGGTCACCCAGCTGGCTTCGTGTGTAGGAGTGGGGAAACAAATCCAGTTCCCCAGATTAGCCTCCGCCGCTCACGGGGAGGAGTGGGGAATCGAACCCGGTTCTCCAGATCCGAGTCCACCGCTCCAAACCACCGCTCTTAACCACTACACCACACTGGCTCTCTGTAACAGTGCATTGCAGGGAAAGGCAGATCCAGGTCAGCAACCTGATGTTCAAGAACATTTGCCCGCCATCTCTGATCATTGAGGTACTTTGAGCAATGCATAGCTCTGTGGATAGGGTTGCCAACCTCCAGGTACCTGGAGACAAACGAGGCTCAGTGCTGCAATGGTAATAGAAAAGATCCACAACAGCACTCACTACTATAATAATAAAGTAAGGATTTATAAAGTGAAAAGGGTGCAAAAAAGTGAATATATATACATAAATACAAGGGTACAATAAGATACAAATTATCAAAGGAATCCAGCACAGACAGAAATTCAATTGAAGAATATAAGCATCCTGTAAGCCAGGTAAGTCAATGTATATTGTCCACTTCCTCGTTGTGGCTTCGCCATCACTGTTTACCATCCAGCCTGTTATATATATAGAGAAGAAATAACAACATAGTTGTGAGTGCTGTTGTGGATCTTTTCTAACCTCCAGGTACTAGCTGGAGATCTCCCGCTATTACAACTGGTCTCCAGCCAATAGAGATCAGTTCACCTGGCGAAAATGCCCGCTTTGGCAATTGGACTCTATGGCACTGAAGTCCCTCCCCAAACCCCGCCCTCCTCTGGCTCCGCCCCAGAAACCTCCCGCCGGTGGTGAAGAGGGACCTGGCAACCCTATCTGTGGACTATTCAGAGTCTCCGCGTGTTTTGGGAAGCTCAGTCTTCCTGATGGGAGGTTTGCTGCCAAAAGTAACTTCCTGAACAAAGGAATTTAAGGTCACTCTGACTCTGGTTTCTGTGCCAGGACAGGGAGATGCTGGAGCCTTTAAAGTCTTGATACTTAGCTTTATAGTAGGAACTGTTCTATGAACTACTGGGTTAGGCGAAGCTGCGTCAAACATGCAGGTACATTGCACTTGCTCAACGCATGGTGACGTGCGGTTGGATGTGCGTGGAGAGCCTCTAGGGCGCAGGTAGGGTTGCCAACCTCCAGGTACTAGCTGGAGATCTCCTGCTATGACAACTGATCTCCAGACGATAGAGATCAGATCACCTGGAGAAAAGGGCCACTTTGGCAATTGGACTCTATGGCATTGAAGTCCCTCCCCTCCCCAAACCCCGCCCTCCTCACGCTCTGCCCCAAAAACCTCCCACAGGTTACGAAGTGGGCAGTACCATCCCCTGGGGGGCGGCGGAGAGGGGCCGTGCCTCAGTGGTAGAGCATCTGCTTGGCATGCAGAAGGTCCCAGTTTCAATCCCCGGCATCTCCAGTTAAAGGAATGAAGCAAGTAGGTGATGTGAAAGACCCCTACCTGAGACCCTGGAGAGCCATGGAGAGGGGCCGTGGCTCAGTGGTAGAGCATCTGCTTGGCATGCAGAAGGTCCCAGGTTCAATCCCCGGCATCTCCAGTTAAAGAGACTAGGCAAATAGGTGATGTGAAAGACCCCTGCTTGAGACCCTGGAGAGCCGCTGCGGGTCTGAGTAGACAATACTAACTTTGATGGACCAAGGGTCTGGTTCAGTATAAGGCAGCTTCATGTGTAATTCATGTGAAGTTTCTGAAATACAGTTGCCAGCCTCCTGGCAGAGTTTGGCAATCCCACCATCACAACTAACTTGTTTCTGAGATTGCATTGCTGCAATTCAGGCTAAAAGACAAAATATGTTGTTGCAATGTATGTTTAACGTTGGAAAAGGCAATAGGGAGCGGACGCTATTGTTACCTTAGTTATAAATGTTCTTGTATCATAAGGAAGAGTAAATGATTTATTCACACGAATTATTGCTGGGCAGATATTCCTGCTACGCAAACATGTTCTTGCTGCTCTTGGGAGAGTATTATAATTATGCTGAGAAAGTGGGTATACGTCTCTTAAAGGTCAGCTTCTAAACATCCCTAAAAGGGTGTGTCTGCATGCTTGGATATTCCAATTTCTCACCTCGTGTTCACTTGGTTTACCAATAGGGTTGCCAGGTACCTCTTCACCACCTACGGGAGATTTTTGGGGTGGAGCCTAAGGAGAGCGGGGTTTGGGGAAGGGAAGGGACTTCAATGCCATTTTTCTCCAGGTGGTCTGATCTCTATCGCCTGGATATCAGTTGAATTAGCAGGAGATCTGCTACTACCTGGCAGTTGGCAACCCTATTTACCAAGCATGGCAGCTGCATATGTGAACTGAACCGAATGAAAAGCATTGCGTTCAAGGCCATACGAAGTTCGAGTTGTGGTGTTTTGATCTGTGATATCCCATTCACACGTGCCAATCCCTTCTTTGCAAAGCAGCCATCAAGTGATGAACATGCACGGGTTAATCTGGCAAAGCTCTATGATCCTCTCAAATTATAGAAGAGTAAGAAGGTCTAGAGAAGCGGTTTCTAAACCTTTTGGGCCACCGCCCCCTTGGTTCCACAAACAACCCCAGCGCCCCCTACCCTATCCTATAAAAAGCATTATTAAAAATAGGGGTTTGCATGACTCACTGAAGAAGATAATAACAATAACATTTCAAAACAGTAACGATTAATTGCACATCTATTCAAAATCAAATTAAAACTTTTTAGTTGAAATTTATTCGCAAAATTGATGAACTTGATCCAGTGGTACCAGCTCTTCAAAGTCTAGAAAAAAATTCAGATAGTTTCCACCAAATTTGCCAGCAGGGTGCCATAGCTTGATCTATTGTAAATTAGTGAACAACACCGTTGAAGGGCCCCACCTCTACCGCCCCCTTGCTGCCCTCTTGCCTCTTACTGCCCCCCTAAGAACACATGAAGCACATGAAGCTGCCTTATACTGAATCGGACCCTCGGTCCATCAAAGTCAGTATTGTCTACTCAGGCCGGCAGCAGTTATCCAGGGTCTCAGGCAGAGGTCTTTCATATCACCTACTTGCCTAGTCGCTTTAACTAGAGATGTTGGGGATTGAACCTGGGACCTTCTGCATGCCAAGCAGATGCTCTACCACTGAGCCACAGCCCCTCTCCACCGCCCCCCAGGGGATGGTACTGCCCACTTTGGGAACCACTGTTATAGTTTATCACCTCTAGAAATACCAATGTCATTTTTGAAAAATACTCCTGGGATCACTGATGGAGGCTGGCCACACCACCTCTTGAAGGACATAGACAGCTTCATCTTTTCTGAATCCTCACCCATGCTGACCTGAGACAAAATTCTGGAGTTGGAACATAAGGAGTTGGCTCGTGCCCTTCCAAACCTTTGATAGATATGCCCACATCCCTTTATAAATCGCTCTTCCATTAGAATGCTTTTAGCCCATTTATATTGCGGGCTCTGCGTGGTCCACATGACAATGCTGTGCGGCACGTTAGAAGTCTCCAGTTGGGACCCGAATCGAACCATCTGGGAGCAGCAAGACAAGCGACAGGGGCTATGCTCATTTTATCTGAAAGCTTTGCTGGGAAGTGTCCAAAAAGCAGTGGCTGCCAGAACCGATGAATCATTCCCATAATTGCTAGCAATGCGCTTTAGCTAGCCCTGGAGCAACAAGCGTACTTTAAATATAAGACCAGCAGTGGCCGTGAGCAGCATGTTCTAATTACTTCACTTAGCTGCCTCTTGCTGGGTATTTTCTACCCAGCCCATCAAGAAATCACTAGGATTAGACTGTTGGCTGGCAACACCTGGATCATACACAAAGACAATACAAGGAGGAAGTAAATATTAAATCCACAGAAGGGAGGAGTAGGAAATTAAAAGGTCCCAGGAACAAAAGCACATGACTAAGACCTGTTCAGGAGCTGTGCTTGTTCCTGGCTACCACTGGCTCTCTAGGGCTAGCAGCCCATCCGGTCCGTTTGCGTTGAGTTGAATGGGTAGTCTGCTTCTGGAAGCTCCAGCAGTCAGAACTGATTCAAATCCCTCCCTCTTTCTTTCCGTCCATGCGCACCACTCAGTAGAGGAGTGTTGACACCCTGACTGATGCACCAAATCTTATCAGCGTGTCAACAGCTTGTTCTGATAAAAGTTCCTAGGGAAAGAGATAAATAGCATGCGCTCTGGCTGATAGTTGCGATCAAACTTCAAAGCAAAATATTAAAAACGAGGGCTATACGTTGGCAGTGTGGAAAAACAGTGGACGTGTAGTATGTCAAACAGAGGCATCTAACCAGTAAACATATTTTCCCTGCCTCCATTATTAATATCCCTGTTTCCAACCAGATCTAATGACAAAGGACAGGGAGGCATATATTCATCATGTACAAGTCTCTGCTTTTTGGCCACTGTCCCTGGTAAATCACTGTTGCGATCTTATTTTTGCCTTTTGTGAGATTCCGTCTCCTTTTCTACATCTCCCTTTCAAAGAGCCGGTTATCAATCCACTATTTAAAAAAAGAGAGCTCTAAAGCCAGAAAAATGATGTAGTCAATTATCACCCTGTCTCTAACCTGCCCTTCCTGGGCAAAGTGATGGAGAGAGTAGCAGCGGACCAACTCTAGGTCTTTCTTGGATAACTCATCTGCTCTAGACCTGTTTCATTCTGGTTTCAGACCGAGCTATGGAATGAAGATGGCTCTGCTGGATTTAGTTGACGACCTCCGTCTAAATCAGTGGTTCCCAAACTTTTTGGGCCACCGCCCCCTTGGTTCAACAAACTCAATCCCAGCACCCCCTACCCTACCCTATAAAAAGCATTATTCAAAATAGGGGTTTGCATGACTCACTAAAGAAGATAATAACAACAAAATTGCAAAACAGTAACAATTAATTGCACATCTATTCAAAATCAAATTAAATTTTTTTCATTGAAATGTATTCAACAAAACTGATGAACTTGATCCAGTGGTACCAGCTCTTCAAAGTCTGGGAAAAAATTCTGAGTTTTCACCAAATTTGCCAGCATAGTGCCATAGCTTGATCTATTGTAAATGTGAACAACACAGTTGAAGGGGACCACCTCTAGCACCCCCCTGCTGCCCTCTTGCCTCTTAGTGCCCCCTTAGGTAATCCCCCCCCCAGGGGGTGGTACTGCCCACTTTGGGAACCACTGGCCTAAATGAAGACAAACCAGGCTTCCTTGTTCCTGCCGGATTTACCTGCAGCCTTTGACTTAGTGGACCATGCCATCTTGTTGAGGTACCTGGAGGTATTATGGAGTATGCATTGAACTGGTTCAAATAATTCCTCATGGACCGGACCCAAAGTATCGCCATTGGAGATTAGTTATCATGAGTGTGGGACCCATCCTGTGGAGCCCCACAGGGAGCAATCTCGTTCCCCATGCTCTTCAATCTCTATATAAAGCCCTTGGGGACTCCTTCATCTCCATGCTTTTATTCATCTCTTTTCCTCACTAAAATGCCAAAGGTGTTGTTGCAACCAGCTGTGCCTGTGTGTTTTACAGTTAATTATTAAACGCGATTTCGTGTATCTTGTTTCGTGCGTGTGGTTTAGCTAATGTTTTATAGAATCATTGTCTTGGGTGGATTCAGAACAGCTTTTTGTGTGTGTGTTTACTGACACAACCTTTGAAATTCTCTGCTATATCATCTACGACAAATTATATTTTCTGAATGTGTGATAGCTCTCTTATTGCGTGGTACCCATTCACAGAACTGTCCTCCGTAATGAGATTTATATTCTGGTTATAACAGTAAACAAGATTAGGAACCATAGTGGTCTGGTCACTTGAGGATGTATAGAGGAATATATTTAGAGAGACACAAAGCAAGAATATGGAACCCCAAACAGGAGTAATTTGTTAGGTAATATGTAATATGCTTTCTTTTATTATTCCATTCTATAGTCTGCATCATATCCATAGTATTCAACAGCAAATGTTATAGCCAAGAACTCACAGCAGTAACATCAAAAAGCCATATAAACCATGGGGGTTACCGCACTTTGTATTCCCAGCAATGTATTAAGAGTTTGAAAATGTAAAAAACATCGCTTTAAAAGGGTTTTTGGATACCACGGCTTATAAATGGTTGGAAGACGTCTTCACAGCTAAAGGGGCCAAACAAAGTGCGAACAGTATTTTTTATAACATTTTCAAACTCTTAATACATCGGTGGGAATACATAGAAAGTGTGAACAATATTTTTTATAACATTTTCGAACTCTTAATACATCGCTGGGAATACAAGGGCGGTAACAGCCCATGTCTGCATTACAAAATTTAAATCAGTTTCTGACATGTTTAGACATCTTGACTCCCAGTCACTGGGCCGCCAAAAATAACTGGCACCTGCATAAAACTATAGTTCTGATCTCTCGAAAACGATAAAAATCATGGTTTTTCTGTACTCTTCCAAGTACATTTCTTCTGCTATAAGTTCTGTTTGCTTGTTTTCTCAGCCATCCCTGTCATGACCTCTAAAGCTGGAATTCTACCCGCAATTACTTGTGAATATGCATCTAATTTATGAACAGACGATTGGGCTACATCTATGTGAAAACAATCTTGTATCCTGTTTCAATCATCACCAAAAACGCTTTATAAATGTTGTTCTTCCTGAGTGACTTTCAGAACCTTTTGGCTTCTCTAAATTGCTTATCTCACTACAACCCAGGCTACGTTTGTAATTTCAAATGTTTTGTTGCCTTTCTCCCAGGCAAGTGGGACCTAAGGTGGTAACAGGTTAAAGACCGTATAAAGCTTAAATGCTGGGACTATTAAAACAGCCAGTAGAAATCTTGTCCAAAAGAAATGTCTGATCTGAAGAACCAGCAGATTACAGAAGTCATCAAGAGACTCCAAAGATTCTCTTAAAGGTTCAGACTTGAGGCCCCTGTGAAATTGAACCCAGTCCTTACTTCTTCTGAAAAACTGTCCCACTGGGCTGGAACGGTCACAGAGACAGCCTACAAGCAAGCAACAACAGAACACACGCTTGTCGGGTTTGGGAAAGCCAGTGGGTACTTCTGTGTTGAGTAGGGTTGCCAATCTCCAGCTACTATCTGGTGATCTCCTGCTATTACAACTGATCTCCAGCCGACACAGATCAGTTCACCTGAAAAAATAGCTGCTTTGGCAATTGGACTCTATGGCATTGACGTCTCTCCCCTCCCCAAACCCCGCCCTCCTCAGGCTTTGCCCCCCAAAAAACTTCCGCCGGTGGCGAAGAGGGACCTGGCAACCCTAATGTTGAGAAGAGTTGCAACCTGGCTCATATCGGGAGACATCTTCCTTCAAGTATATGGGCCCGAAGTTCTCAAGGGCTTTAAAGCTGAGCACTGGCATCTTGAGTAGGACTCAGAAAGCAATAGGAAACCAATGCAAGATCGCAAAATGGGTGTGATAAGATCCCTGCCGACAGTTCCCGATAACAAACGGGCCGCCGCAATTGGCACCGAAATCAGTTTCCGGATTGTGTCGGCTGTTATTCCCCTTGGTGCTTGTCACTGGCATAGTTCCTGGCTTTCTATTGACCAGACTGTTGCCAACTCTTGTCAACTGAACAGTCTCTCGGGGTGCTAATCCTGCAAGGACGTTTGGCAAAATCAGACTAGCAAGGTTAGATCCCAAGTGTATGTGGTGACGACGCTTGACATCACAGACTTGCTGATGCCAAATGGGTTTGAGTCTGGTTTGCACCCGGATTAGAATGCTAGCTCTGCAACCTCCGGTTGCATTCCATGGTAGAAGAAAAGCTGAATATAAATGTAACAGGACAATACCTACAAGAAGAACTGAAGAGGATGGAGACACAGACAACAAAGTTTGGGCCATTTTTTTATGAAGTTTCACCGTAAGAACTCCTTTCTTCTTAAAATAGCTTCCCCTTGTCTGCTTGGGTATTTATTGTTTCCAAATTAATTACCAGTGTATTTTTGTTCTAGCAAAGAAGACATATCTATTATTCATGACCGTATCCATCGCCTATCCAATCGTTGATGGAGCCGGGCAGACAGTATTACTTTTCTTTTTTAAAGGGCTTATGAAGGAAAAGCACAAATGTAGCAATTGATGGCCTGCCTTGGTGCCCTCAGGAAGATACACACAGGGCACCGAAAAGTCCTTTGAAATCTGCAGGGGAAGCAAATCTTAACACTTCTAAAACGTACACATTTAAATGCTGGACAGCCTATAATTTATCTGTAAAAGTCTGGGTGCTGGAGATCTTCACAGTGGGCTGCAAACCCATTTTTATCCTAGCAAGTGGCACAGTCTTATTTATCCCCCAAGAGACTAGACCGAAAGAAAGAAAGAAAGAAAGAAAGAAAGAAAGAAAGAAAGAAAGAAAGAAAGAAAGAAAGAAAGAAAGAAAGAAAACCCCTAAAGAAAACAAAACAAAATCCATTGATCTTGGGAATTCTGCCAATCCAAGCATCTCTCTTCTGCAGAAATCCGCTTCTAGGGAGTTGGCTCAAGATGTCAATCCTACAGGAAGCTTCCAGTTCTTCCTAAATGCTTCTTCAAGATAGAAAGTGGTGTCATGTAAAGAAGAAGAAGAAGAGTTGGTTTTGATATGCCAACTTTCTCTACCACTTAAGGAAGAATCAAACCGGCTTACAATCATCTTCCCCTTTCCACAACAGATACCCTGTGAGGTAGGTGGGTCTGAGAGCGTGTGTCTAGCGCCCAAGGCCATCCAGCTGGCTTCAAGTGTAGGAGTGAGGAAACCAACCCAGTTCATCAGATAAGCATCCGACACTCACATGGAGGACTGAGAAACCCGGTTCTCCAGATCAGAGTCCATCACTCCAAACCAACTCTCTTAACCACTACACCATGCTGGCTCTCTATTTAGCTGAACTTTGCTATCTGTAAAATGGGAATATTAATGACTCAGTTTCCACAATATTTTCACAGTAAATTAAATAAAGGTTACAAAGTAGCATAGAAATGGTCAAACTATTGGTTTCGGTATCTTTTTCAGTATCTGGTGCCAGCAATGGCATAAAGTAGTAATTTTGTTAATGCTGTTTTCCGCCTATAAATTCAATCTGTGTCGTTAAAAAAAAATTATCATCTAGAGTAGAAGGAATGTTATGTTAACATTTTGCTTCTGGTGTGAGAATATCTAAGGAGGGTGCAAGTTTATGAAAATTTAAATTGAAAATTGATAGTGAAATAAAACAGTAGTCCAGCGGCACCTTAACGTGTTTTATTTTGGCGCAACAGACTAAATACAGCTACCCCTCCGAAAATTGGCAGGATCACTTCCTTTTGCAACTGGCCCTGCTTCCACATCTGTAACAGCAGGCTGACACATACACATTTACTAGCTGAAGCTTTCCCCTTTGCTTTACCTCCTTGCTAGGAAAATCTCCACCTCTTACATTTCTGTATGTCAGCTTCCTCTTTAGGGCAGAGGAGCCAGGCCAGAAAAATAGGTGGCCACCCTCACTTAAATGCTTCTTAAGCTCGTTGTGGTGAGGGTGGGCTGCCCCATTAGGGTTGCCAGGTCCCTCTTTGCCACCGGTGGGAGATTTTTGGGGCAGAGCCTGAGAAGGGCAGGGTTTGGGGGGAGGGGCTTAATTGCCATAGAGTCCAGTGGCCAAAGTGGCCATTTTCTTTAGTGGAACTGATCTCTGTTGGCTGGAGATCAGTTGTAATAGCAGAAGATCTCCTGCCACTACCTGGAGGTTGGCAACCCTATGCCCCATGGATTCGACCAACCTCTTGTGTAGAAACTCAAGTGGTTGCCAAGCACTTGTCTGGACAGCAGTATTTAGCGGAGCCGGCTGCAACGTTACCTGGTCAATTATAAAGCTATCTCTGCTGTCCTTATAACTTTGGTGCTCTTTTTTAAAAAAACGCACCTCATACAAAAATACATGCTCAGTAATAAAACTTGCTTTCTTCTCTGCAGCACGTAGGCAACAAAAAAAAAACTTTCATGAGTCATTAGACTAACGGTGTGACAAGTGAAAGGCAGTTCAGTTGCCTTCAGCATAGAAGGAGGAAATTAAAAGTCCAACTGGATTGCAGGGGGCGGGTGCAGTCGGTGTTGAAACACCTGGCTCGTAATCTTACCGTAGGACACTAAAGGACCTTTCTGCATATTTGGACATTGAGAACCGGTCCTGGTTCCGTTGTTGGCGGTGGCATCCGAATGATGTCTTGCTTCATGGTTGGAGGCGACAAGAATAAGACAGCACAAAGTGGAGGTTCAGATTCATGTGAATTTTGCATGGCAGCCATTGTTCTGGAGCATACTATCTATGCTATGCCCTTTTATCTGTCATAGGGGTTAGCTGCAAAGGCGGCTAGGGTGTGTGCCTGTGCAGAATGATTTTGCTGGGCACACTGCAGTTGTGGAGACTGTCAACGGTTATGGTGGCTTTACAAGGTACATTGTTCTGTACACACAAAACTTGTTTGAACAGAGAGGCTGATGGACTGGAGGCATCCAAGAGGCAGGGTTGCCAACCTCCAGGTACTAGGGTAATCTTACAACACTAAGGCTCTCAATTACATAATATATTATTACTGACTTAATTAGGGAACACCATAAATCATACTGTTTCAAGCATTTGTTGTTATAATATCTTCTATTGTTTACTCAAATACATTATATTAATTCAAAACCAGAGTTAGCACTATTTGCTCAAATAACTACTTTTGTAACCACAAAATCCACCAGCATAGGTAGGGTTGCCAACCTCCAGGTACTAGCTGGAGATCTCCTGCTATTACAACTGATCTCCAGCTGATAGATATCAGTTCACCTGGAGAAAATGGCTGCTTGGCAATTGGACTCTATGGCGTTGAAGTCCCTCCCTTCTCCAAACCCTGCCCTCCTCAGGCTCCACCCCCAAAATCCCCAGGTATTTTCCAACCTGGAGCTGGCAACCCTAAACTGTACCTTGTGTTGAAGAACCACCTGCTTTTCCGTCCGTCTGATCTTTCTTATCTTCATCTTTTCTTAAGGCTTTGCCTATATTTCCACCTCCGTCTGCTCTGTGGCTGGAAGCAGGAGGTAGCATTACAGCGTGATGTAGGATTGACACCACACCGGCAGTATCTAAGATGCTGACTGGCTGCTTGGATCTTCCAGCATGGCGCCACAAAGAGGTACAACATTTCAGTATACCAGAAATAGTTGAGTTTTTTTTTTTTAATAAAGCTGTGCTACTCAATGTCTGTCTCAATGCCAAAGTTAAAATATCCCAGAACAATCCAAAAGTGACTGGCATGAAAGTCTGGATGTCCATCATTTGCTCTTTAATTTGGATAAATGTAGCTGGCGTGCAGCTGAGTTATGCTTTCCATGCCATCAGAGTATTTTTATAGCCATCAATGGGGGGAAGATGACCATTTCGCCTAGTCTTTTGCAGTCGTAGATTCTTTAACGGACACCGAGGGCTGGAAGATGCTTATGTGGGCATTGATGGCTAGTCGTTAGGAACTATTGGACATTTCAGGGAGGGGGGAGCACCAATCAGTAGCCAACGTTTGACCCCATGCAGAGGTATTCTTTGCCAACAGACTTAATGTTGTACTGGAACTAAAGATGCGCCCCAACGCCAGAGATTAGGCTGGGAATCTATTACATGCCAAGATAGATATGCGTGATGGGAATTGTCCAGGTGCTCTTACAAAACCTCACATACATATTCATTGTGAAGGCAAATCTTGCATGACCAGGTTAATTTAGGAAGAATTTTTCTAACAGAGCGGTTCCTCAGTAGAACAGGCTTCTTTGGGTGCTGGTAAACTCTCCTTCCCCGGAGGTTTTAAAGAAGAGGCTAGATGGCCTTCTGTCAGCAATGCTGATTTTATGACCTTACGCAGATGATGAGAAGGAGGGCATCTTGGCCATCTTCTGGGCATGGAGTAGGGGTTACTGGGGGAGAGGTGTGGGTGGGGGAAGTAGTTGTGAATTTCCTGCATTGTGCAGGGGGTTGGACTAGATGACCCTGGTGGTCCCTTCCAACTCTATGATTCTAATTCCCAACATGGATGCATGGAGCTGCCTTATACTGAATCAGACCATTGGTCCTTCAAGGTCAATATTGACTGCTCACACCGGCAGAAGCTTTCCAGGGTCTCAGGTAGAGGAATTTCCCATAACCTGATCCTTTTTTTTTAAACTGAAAACAGAATGGGGGATCTTCCCTCCCCCCACAGGTACCTTTCTGCTTATCTCATGTTTATCACTTCTTCTGCAAGTTACCAACTGAGTCACTGGAGAAGTTTGGTTACTCCAAGGCTTGGGGAGAAGACAAAATGCAGCAACAAGTGACAAAATACTTGACGGTGAGATTACAAGTTAGTGCTTTTTGAAATTCGCATAACTGAAGTTATCTCCGTCTATGGCGTGCCTGCATTCCGCTGAGTCACTTCTTGTCCCCAGACTGTCTAATGCTACTTCTGCCACTCAAGATAGAAAAGAAAGTGTGACATTAGCCAAACTTCCCTCTTTTGCAAAATAAAATATGTTTTAGGAAGTTAAAATTACCCATTGAAGTCAGGATGCCCTCCTTCCGGACTTCCTTTTGCACCAGCTTAGCTGCTGTTGAACATCAACAACCTGTGACCTGATCCGGATGCTGACATTTTTGGGGAGGTCAAAGAAGTTATCTTTCTAGTGCAAGTGCCTTTGATAAGGCACATCTGTCATGGCTTTGCTTTCCTGTCAATTAACAGAAAAGCCTGCCACTCAGCGATGAAATGTACTAAACTAAGAGAATCAATCAGAAATGCGGGGTGGGGGTGGGGGTAGAGAAAGACAACCAAAAACAAAAATGAGATGCTGATATTTCCCCCTATCCTGACATTTAACACCTCAAAATATAAGTACTGAATTGGTTTTTTTTTTTAACAATACCTAGTTAATTTTCTGCACCTTTCGATTATTTAAGTGGGCTTTTTTTTGGTGCTTCTGTGTTCAGCCCTTTTGGGTTGCAGCTGTTTGCTTATGCAGTAACGGCTGGCATGGCAAAAGTGTGAAGAGCATAAGCTGTGATCTTTGTTCAAGTTTCACCCCAGCCATGAATTCAGTAGGTTACCTTAAAGCCAGAACAGCTTTACAAGAAAAATCAATAAATGGATTCCCCAGCACTTCTTTGAACATTAAAAAGTAGCCCTTCTCCCTGTGATATCTCCTGATATTTATCTTATTTAAAATATTTATAAGGCTGCCTTTTTCTCAGGCAGCGGGGGTCCAAATAAGAACATTTCAAACCACAGAATACAAAAACATCGAACAGTTAGAGCAGCCTGCAGAATTAATAAATAATTCCCATGAAGAAGAAGAGTTGGTTTTTATATGCCAACTTTTTCTACCACTTAAGGGAGAATCAAACCGGCTTACAATCACCTTCCCTTCCCCTCCCCACAACAGACACCCTGTGAGGTAGGTGGGGCTGAGAGAGCTCTAAGAGAGCTGTAACTTGCCCAAGGTCACCCAGCAGGCTTCATGTGTAGGAGTGGGGGAAAAAATCCAGTTCACCAGATTAGCCTCCGCTGCTCATGTGGAGGAGTGGGGAATCAAACCTGGTTCTCCATATCAGAGACCACTGCTCCAAACCACTACACCATGCTGGCCATCTGTCTGCAATGCTGATTCTATGAACTTAGGCAGTTCATGAGAGGGAGGGCATCTTGGCCATCTTCTGGGCACTGAGGGTGTGTGTGGGAGGTAGTTGTGAATTTCCTGCATTGTGCAGGGGGTTGGACAAGATGACCCTGGTGGTCCCTTCCAACTCTATGATTCTTACAGGCCCCTGCCCCCCACCCCCAGATTCCTAACAGATTATAAAAATGATGTTGTGGCCCCGAAAGAACCTATAAAAGTTCAGACTCGCAGCACTTACGAATATACAAGAGTGATCAAGTCTTCCTTAGTCCATCTGGGAGAATGTCCATCCAGGTTGGAGTGGCTACTGAGGAAGCCCACGATCGGACAGCAGCGGAATGCACCCTTGCAGGAGTCAGAATGACCAGCAAATGCTGGTGTGCTGAATGCAGTTGCCGCATGGGCTCATACTGCTTTGAATCTTTGCGAGAAAGGTGGACTATAAATTAAATAATCAGTCAATCAATCCAGGGAGAGAGAGTCCCCTTCCTCTCCATCCCTGATCCCGCCACTAAGTTGTCATTAGCCATGTTCAGAAACAAAAAAGATTGGTACCTGTACTGTATCCGTCTTTCCCCTATACTGTGGCTAACAGTTCAGGGGAGGCGATTATTGTCAGGGAAAGGGCACAAGAGGCGGGGAAATGGTTAATGCCCTCCCAGCGTGGTGTAGTGGTTAATAACGGTGGTTTGGAGCAGTGGACTCTGATCTGGAGAACCGGGTTTGATTCCCCACTCCTCCACATGAGTGGCGGAGGCTAATCTGGTGAACTGGATTTGTTTTCCCACTCCTACACATGAAACCTGCCGGGTGACCTCGGGGTAGTCACAGCTCTCTTGGAGCTCTCTCAGCCCCACCTCCCTCACAGGGTGTCTGTTGTGGGGAGGGGAAGGGAAGGTGATTGTAAGCCGGTTTGATTCTTCCTTAAGTGGTAGAGAAAGTCGGCATATAAAAACCAACTCTTCTTGTTCTTCTCCCTTCATTAGCATTGCAGCTCCATTCTAATTCAGCCTGCCTTTGGCTGCTTTTAGTATTTAAAGAAAAAAACCAGGAAGTCCAATCCTGGATCTCCCATACAGTATAGTGACACGTGTCTCACTTCTCTGAGCAACAAATAAGTTCCAGGGATTGTCACTTACCCAGGTTGATTCCCTTTGGAGGAGAGAGGATGGGAATCTTCTAGCATCTTTGTAGTGTTTGCTCTGTTTTCAAATGTTTGTGAAATCATCAAGAAAACAACATTGTTATGCATTTTGCTCTGTTTTCAAATGTTTGTGAAATCATCAAGAAAACAAGATTGTTATGCATTTTGCAAAAATGAAAAGAAAGAAAAAATCCCCAAGTGGGGGAGAGGGGAGAAATAACCCTTGTTTTTAACTAAAGAAAAAACACATACGCTAGAGTTAAAACTGTCAAGCTACTTTTTCTATCGGTTTCAATAGAACTGCTCCAGCAAAGTGCAGCCCTTTGGGTGGCATTAAAGATTTGGTTCCTGCCCATACTGAACAGAAATAAGATCCCATTCACTGAACAAGCGTGCGCTCCAAGTTTATTGAAAGCATCGCGAATCACACAGCATTGCTTCAGACAAAAACGATGGGAATCCTTTGAAAGCTCACAAAAGGCTTTTACCTCCTCCCGCTAGAACATCAAACGGCAAAACCCCCATGCTTCAGAACGAATGTGGCTGTCGGGACCAGCCCTTTATTTTTGGACTGCGTGGATGCCTGTAGGAAAACTGGCAAAGCAAACAGGAACGTCCTCATCCAGAGTCCCAAAAAATAATAATGGAGGGAGACCCTAAAAATGTAGCAGAAGCATTTCCGCACACTGGTTTCAATCCTCGAGTCTGTGCGGAAATGATTCCACTAGATTCATAGAGTGTTGTTTGGAAAGCTTGCTTCTGCGTCACTTCATAATCTTCCGGATGTTTTCCAGCTCTTCTATTGGCTTCCACTCCTGGTTGATTGATAGCAGCTACCAAAAATGTAGAGACAAAAAGACAAAAAACAAACAAAAAATTAAAAATAACCGCCACCAAAGAATGAAGTACCAAAGTGGTAGGTGTAGCAATACCTGCTCCCCACTTCCAGTATTGATTATATATAGGGTTGCCAGGTCCCTCTCTGCCACCAGCAGGATGTTTTTGGGGCGGAACACTGAGGAGGGTGGGGTTTGGAGAGGGGAGGGACTTCAATGCCATAGAGTCCAATTGCCAAAGCGGCCATTTTCCCTTCCATTTTCTCTTTGCAACAACCCTGTGAGTAGGGTTGCCAACCGCCAGGTACTAGCTGGAGATCTCCTGCTATTACAGCTGATCTCCAGTCGACAGAGATCAGTTTCACCTGGAGAAAATGGCCGGTTTGGCCATTGGACTCTATGGCATTGAAGTCCCTCCCCAAACCCTGCCCTCCTCAGGCTCTGCCCCAAAAACCTCCCGCTGGTGGCAAAGAGGGCCCTGGCAACTCTAATAACCAACACCTGTCCCCAAAACTGCAGAATTATTTCTAGGATACAAATGCAACAGGTTGTTAAATAGTTCCAAGGTCTGTGACAGTTTAGTTTAATGCCGATCGAGTCCTATATATTGGTGTTCTCCCACTTAATTTATTCTTGATTAATGTACAGAAATATTAGTGCATCCAAAGAGAACACATGAATATACAGAGGAGAGCCAGTGTTGTATAGTTACAGAGTCAGTCTAGGATCTGGGAGACCCAGGTTCACCCTGCAATTGAAGCTCACTGGGTGTTCTTGAGCCAGCCATACGTTCTTAGCCTAGCCTACAACAACCCTGTGAGGATAAACTAGAGAACGATGTAAGCTGCTTCGGTTCCCATTGGGGAGAAAGGTGGGGTATGAATAGATGAATAAATGAACCAGGGGCTTATTACATCATAGCAATTGCTTTCTTGGTTAAGTACTTTCATTACCTTCTGGGGTTTGGTAGGATCCACATGTTCCCATGGTTCGGGGTTACCATGTTTGTTTATGCTAAAAAATGAAATATTTTATTTATTATAAGAGATATATAACATCCTGGTTAAAGAACAAAGTTTTTTTTGTTTAAATTAATCCAGATTTTTCATTTTTGTAAAACTGGACACTGTTTCTATATAACTGGACAATATATCTATTTGGAAGCAAGACCCATTGATTTCAACAGAAGTGATTTTTTTACTTCCAAGAAAGCCTATGTAACCAAAATAAAATAAATTACTTAACAATCTATTGCTCTCTGAATGAGAGACCACAATAGGATTTCTCAACAGTATAATTTAACATTAAGATAAATAAAATGGATTTAATGTTAAAGAACAAAGTACAAATAAAACACTTAAGGATGGCCGTAGAAAGGAAAATTAAAATGGTGCTGTATACTGTTGACTGGAAATATGTAGGTTCAGTAAAATACTGCAAAATTTAGCCCAAGCATTTTAAAATCCCCTGGATATCAGTGGGAGAGCCTAAAGTGTATGTGTCATTCTCCCCCACTAAAATCAGTGGGACTTGAAAAATATTTATCTTTAAGCTGAGCCCCCAATTTTCACTATAACATGGAAGCTAAAAACTTTCAAACAGTAAATGTTTCTAAATTCAAAACTCTTTCCCCTCTGCATTAAAAGAGAATATTAGAAACACTCAAACTCGGTCTGTGTTCTGGGAAACATGCTAGGTGAATCTTTTGCCCCATATCCTCAAATTTGTCCTAGTGCTATATATCCAATCCCACAACAATTCCTTCTCCCCCCCCACTCAACTGTTTCCTAAACCCAGTCTTGTTCAGCAAAACAAAATAAAGAGAGCCTGTACCTGATTCAACCCTGATTTAAAATATATACACATATATATTTGGCTTACATCACATCACTTTTGCGGAAGGCGTACAGCGCAGAAAAGATTGCCCCGCATCCGGCAAAAGTCACAAATCCAATCAGCGGAATAAGCTGCAAGATACAAGGAAGAGTTTCCTCTGACAAATCCTGGGAGATGCATTAACAATCTCTTAAAGTTATAATCCATCCCTCCTCTAAAGAAAGATGTGAATAAAGAGAGGGATGAGTTCGGTCTTTTTTTTCCAGCATCTCCCTCCTCCTGGCTTGCATCAGAGGGATGGTCCTATATGCGGAGGAAAGACTGATAACACAGACGTGATCTGTCCAGCTCTGCAGTTCCTGGGCAAAGAACTTACTTCTTTTTTCTTCATTAGCAACTGGAATAACCCCATATTGGCCATCACAGAAGCAGACGTGACCCTGCGAAGAAAAACCAAGTCCCAGAGTTATCCTCAGCTGCATGGCTGGAAGCATCCCGGGTACCACTCAGGGCAAACAGACCTCCACCCTCTGACAGCTTGTATCTCCATCACTCCCTTGCCCCAGGATTCAGTAAGAAAATTCTAGCTTCAGCCTCCCCACCCCCCACCAGAACAACAACCTTGCTGTCTGGACCTGAAGCGGGTTCAGAAGGAGTTTGCTTCCTCTTTATATAGCCCGGCTAACGCCCAAGGGAAGGAAGAGAGGGCTGGATGTGTCCCAAGTCACGTAGCCCCAATGAGACACCCTGCGCAGGAACCGCACCGGGGACCTGTCCCGGACAAAGTGGGGATGTGATGCCCCCTGCTGGACAGGCGCAAAATTTCAGCACCCAGCTTCCCCTCCCCTTCCTTCTGACATGAGAGGAGGAAGAAGGAGGCCTTTAGTTGTGGGCCTTTGGTGAAGAATGAAGACGGGAAGGAAGCTCTAGAATCATAGAGTCATAGAGCTGGAAGGGACCACCAGAGTTATCTAGTCCAACCCCCTGCACAATGCAGGATGTTCACAACTACCCCCTCCCCACACCCCCAGTGACCCCTACTCCATGCCCAGAAGATGCCCAAGATGCCCTCCCTCTCATGAACTGCCTAAGGTCATAGAATCAGCATTGCTGACAGATGGCCATCTAGCCTCTGCTTAAAAACCTCCAGGGAAGTAGAGCTCACCACCTCCCGAGGAAGCCTGTTCCACCTAGGAACCGCTCCAAATGATAGAAAATACTTCCTAATGTCTAGGCGGAAACTCTTTTGATTTAATTTCAACCGGTTGGTTCTGGTCCGACCTTCTGGGGCAACAGAAAACAACTCAGCAACCTTCTCTATGTGACAGCCCTTCAAGTACTTCAAGGTGGTTATCATATCACCTCTCAGTCTTCTCCTCTCCAGGCTAAACATACTCTATGTTGCATGCTAATGGCGCTGGGTCATTGGAGGCGGGCAACCCATTTCGGGGCTTTGGAAACAGGCTACATTTGTCTCATGCTGTAGCCCCTGAAACCCATTTTCAATTTCATGCCTCACTTGTATATATAGAGAAAAAAAAGTATCTGAGCATGCCTGGAGTGCCTTTCCCTCACCCATCAGGGATTACCCTACCAAGGTCTCTCCCTCTCCCAGGCTCTGCCTGCAAATCCCCAGGTATTTCCAAACTCGGGGTTGGCAACCCTACATAGAGTCCACCCTCCAGGAGTAGGGTTTCCAGCTCTGGGTTGGGTAGGGTTTAGGGTTGCCAACCTCCAGGTACTAGCTGGAGATCTCCTGCTATTACAACTGATCTCCAGCCGACAGAGATCAGTTCACCTGTTGGACTCTATGGCATTGAAGTCCCTCCCCATCCCCAAACGCCACCCTCCTCAGGTTCCGCCCTAAAAACCTCCTGCTGGTGGCGAAGAAGGACTTGGCAACTCTAGTAGTTGCTAGCTCCGGGTTGGGAAATACCTGGAGATTTTGGGGGCGGAGCCCGAGGAGGGCGGGGTTTGGGAAGGGACTTCAATGCCATAGAGTCCAATGGCCAAAGCGGCCATTTTCTCCAGGTGAAACTGATCTCTATCGGCTGGAGATCAGTTGTAATAGCAAAAAGATCTCCAGCTAGTACCTGGAGGTTGAGGAACTCAGTACAGGAGCGAAGTGTATACAAAGTGCAAAAAACTTTATAAGCTACCAAAATGACATAACAATACAGCTATACACACTATATACACTATTAAGCTGAAACATACAAGCATACAACATACACTGGGAATCTCGTTGAAAATCCTTGGGATACCACTTCTACAATTGAGAAAGACTCTATGAACATTAGCTGTGTCATTTTGACACTTTTCCCCACCCTTGTACAGTCACGTTGTTTGTCTTAGCTTGTATGTTTCAGCTTAATAGTGTATATAGTGTGTATAGCTGTATTGTTATGTCATTTTGGTAGCTTATAATTTGTTTTGCACTTTGTATACACTTCGTCCCTGTACTGAGTTCCTCATCCTCCCGATATTAGTACAGTGGTGTCTATTTCTCCCCCAGTACCTGGAGGTTGGCAACCCTATATCGGCTGGAGATCAGTTGTAATAGCGGGAGATCTCCAGCTAGTACCTGGAAGTTGGCAACCTTAGGGTTGGGAAATACCTGGCGATTTGGGGGGGGCGGAGCCTGAGGAGGGCGGGGTTTAGGAAGAGGAGGGACTTCAATGGGGTATTAACGCCATAAAGTCCACCTTCCAAAATGGCCGTTTTCTCCAGGCGAACCAATCTCTCTGTCACCTGGAGGTCAGTTGTAACAGCGGGCGATCTCCAGCCACCACCAGGAGGTTGAAATGGAAGGAACAGCACTCTAAAAAAACCTAATTAAAGGCAATAAAATATCCACGCCGTAAAAGCTATTGAAAAATATATATTGTGAGGACAAGCCTCAAAATGACAACCGCAGTTGAAAAAAGGGACGCGAGTCATATAAGTACGCAAAGCGTTGAAAGTGCTGCAAACGGCGCGGACGCTCACATCCATAAAATTCCATACAAAATAATTATACAAAAAGCAACGGAGCGTAGGCGATGTACGCAATGGGCTTCCGGTAAATTCCCATTCCACAAGGAATTTTCTTTTTATATATTTAGATAGATAGATAGATAGATAGATAGATAGATAGATAGATAGATAGATAGATAGATATAATTTTATAACATTAAACAAAACAAACAAATACAAACAAATACAATAATAATAATAATAATAATATAATAAAATAAAAAATACAAAAGAGTATCAATTATATGCTCTTATTAATACATTCATAGTTACAAAATTATAACGGTCAAAAAACAAAAAATACCCTTTTGACCCTCCACCCACCTTAAAAAGTGACCCATCACTGGACGTCCGAAGAAGTCTCTTAACAGTTTTAAAAATTTCCATGAACAATATAATAATAATAATAATAATAATAATAATAATAATAATAATAATAATAATAATACTTGTTTCTATAACTCACTAACTAAAATAGTAAAATCCATTTTTTCCAGTTTATCCTATGAGGAATTTTCTCAAGCGTTGGTTTCTTCCATGTGCTTGTAGATTCACCTGGAAGTTAAGGGCGTATACCCTCCAAATATGTACGGACGGCTAGTTAGCATGAAGCCGGTTTTCTAGTCAATAAATATCACCTGGAGGTTGGCAACCCCATCCAGGGGGAACCGTTGCCCAGAGATCAACTGTCGCCCCAGAGGTCTCCAGGCCTTGCCTGGAGGTTGGCAACCCCAACGGCAAGGCCTTCCGGCCCAAGGAAGCCACGGGGGAAGATGCGATCGCCCCGCTTAGGTTAGGACGATGCGATCTTTGAAAAACGGGCATTAAATTGAGCTAAAGGGACTAATTTAAAAGAGTCTAGTGTCTCTTCTGACTCAGATTGAAAAGGAACTGGTTAAAAGGATTGGTTATAATGGAAACAGAACTATATATGATATCAATTTACTAGAAAAACAATATGTATTAAATGAGTGTTAGGGAGAAATGGAGGATTTCCAAAATAATTAATTTTTAATGGAAATAATCAAATGCTTTTTATTATACTAATCCATTTATTATTAGTGAGATTTACTATTTCTTTTCTTTTTTTTCTTTTTTCCTTTTTCTTTCCTTTATATGATATTATTTATTAATCTTTCTTTTTTCCTTGAAAAATATAAATGTCAAAGAGATCAATAAATATTATTAGGATATTAAATATCATAATGAATAGTATTAGGATTAGAATTTTGTGCAAAAGAGGTTACTAATTCATCACAAGATGAAGGGAGGTGTAGGGGAAGTCAACAATTCTTTATTATATATAATTTTTAAAATAATGTTACCTATTTTTTATTGTTTATGTTATTGTTAAACTATGTGATTAATAATTTTGGAAAAAAATAATAAAACTTTTATTAAAACAAACAAATAAATAAATAGAGCTAAACCGAGGCCCTTTAGGAGGCCTGGAGCGAATATCCACTCTCCAACATCAATCTAGTTCGATTTTAATATCTGTCTCCATCCTGTATCCATAATTTCCTTGGATACGGCCTTCTTTCTTTTCGGTCGTCGCGCCTTCAGTTCTCGATTAGGCTCGATCAGACCCCCTTTCCCCTCTCATTTTCTCCCTCCACAAAGTGCCTCAGGATTGCCCTAAGAAGAATGAAGGGGTTTTTTTTGGGGGGGTGGGGGAAAGGCTCAAGACGAAAGTCTCACCTTCTCTTCTCCTCTCGCCCCCAAATTGCCGTCTGCAGCAGCGGAGCAATAAAGAAAAAGGGCTGAGGACTGCTTGGTCCCATAGGAGGCCTTTGGAGGCAGCACTGCACAAGAAGAGAAACCCCAATGCAAAATTAGGGGGCTTTCCATAGGGTGAAAATCAGGGGCCAGTCCAATCTACGCGAGTGGTCCCAACTTGTTATGTAGGGGGGTGTTTTTGTTTGGTTATTTTCTTCATTTACTTTGCACTTTGCAATAGGGACCGCGTTCCTTTTTTTTCCATGTGAGGCCCCAGTGATCTAGGGCAGGGCTTCATTAACCTTTTCCCACTCGTGACCCCTTTTCGGCCAAGAAAGTTTTACGTGACCCTGGGAATATAGGTATATGGACATAGATAATTTTATTTACGGCCCTTGGCCAGATAGAACAAAATACATGGACATATAGTATAAAGAAAGAGGGCCGAGGACTGCTTGGTCCCATAGGAGGCCTTTGGAGGCAGCACTGCACAAGAGAAGCCCCAATGCAAAATTAGGGGGCTTTCCATAGGGTGAAAATCAGGGGCCGGTCCAATCTACGGGAGTGGTCCCAACCTGTTATGTAGGGGGATGTTTTTGTTTGGTTATTTTCTTCATTTGCTTTGCACTTTGCAATAGGGACCACGTTCGTTTTTTTTTCCATCTGAGGATAGCAGAGGCCCCAGTGATCTAGGGCAGGGCTTCATTAACCTTTTCCCAATCGTGTCCTCTTTTCGCCCAAGAAATTTTGACATGGACCCCCGGAATATAGGTATATGGACATAGATAGATAATTTTATTTACGGCCCTTGGCCAGATAGAACAAAATACATGGACATATAGTATAAAGAAAGAGGGCCGAGGACTGCTTGGTCCCATAGAAAGCCTCTGGAGGCAGCACTGCACAAGAAGAGAAACCCCAATGCAAAATTGTGGGGGCTTTCCATAGGGTGAAAATCAGGGGCTGGCCCATCTGTGCGAGGGTCCTAACCTGTTATGTAGAGCGATGTTTTTGTTTAGTTATTTACTTCATTTACTTTGCGCTTTTCTCTCCAATAGGGACCACGTTCCTATTTTTGGCAGGGCAGGGCAGGGCTTCTTTAACCTATTTCCACTCGTGAGCCCTTTTTGCCCAAGAAATTTTTACGTGACCCCGGGAATATAGGTATATAAAATAGGTATACAAATCAAACATTTACTGGTGATAAACCACAAAGAAATTTATTTTAAAACAATTATTTGGTATAATTTTACCGTTTATTAAAGACGAAAGCAAATTTTTCGCGACCCACAGTTTAAGAAGCTTTGGGCTAGGGCAGAAAGACAGTCTGACAAAGGACCTAGGTTATCACAGCTGTGATGAAACAAGGGACAGGAACCTCTCGAACCTAGTGTTAGTTTTGTTAATTATTGTGATGTTGTGGTTTTTGAAGGGGGCTAGCATTAAACATGATGCTCTTAAAAGCCAATTTCGAAGCATTCCCCTCCATTTGCTATGCCAGAATTAGCCTTCACCAATGCTAATATTTCAGATACGTTATTTAGAAAAATGCAGTATTCATAGTTACACTTCTCTAAAATGAACTAAAATACAACTCCCTACATTAGCTGATAAACATGTTTTCCCTTGAAACACATGACTATGTTCATAGCAAGCTAATTAAAGGACCACACAAATTAATAAGCAGAATAAAGACGTATCGAGCAGCTGCATATACATGAGTTAACTAAAGAGCTGTAGCAGTTTGTATGTATTAGTCAATCTACGCAAGTGTCCCAACCAGTCATGTAGGGCGATGTTTTTGTTTGGATATTTACTTTATTTACTTTGCACTTTTCTCTCCAATAGGGACCCAAAGTAGCCTACAACATTCTTATGATGACAGTGTGAGGTAGGGGGGAAAGGATGGGTGAATATAAGCAAATACATAGCAATGACTTTTATTTGTTGTATTTTAATATTGCTTTTCAGTTAATTCGGTTGTGAAGCAGCTCATGGCAATGAAAATCCCATTAAAATAACAAGGAAAATGCAGTTTAACACGCTGCTGAGGGCGCTGGGTAGGGTTGCCAGGTTCCTCTTTGCCACTGGCGGGAGGTTTTTGGGGTGGATCCTGAGGAGGGCAGGTTTTAGAGAGGGGAGGGACTTCAATGCCATAGAGTCCAATTGCCAAAGCAGCCATTTTCTCCAGGGGAACTGATCTCTATTGACTGGAGATCAGTTGTAATAGCAGATCTCCAGCTAATACCTGGAGGTTGGCAACCTTAGCACCGGGGGGTGGGTCAATTCAAACTGGATCCAAAAATGTTATAGGGATGGGCTATGTGTGTGGCTCAGTGGTAGTGCCATCTGCTTGGCAAAGTCCCAGGTTCAATTCCTGGCATCTCCAGTTAAAAGGTTCAGATAGTATGTGATGTGAAAGACCTCTGCCAGAGACCTTGGAAAGTGGTTGCTAGTCTGAGAAAACAATAGTGACCTTTGATGGACCAGTTGTATGATTTAGTATAAGGCAGCTTCATGTGGTGCATGGCTATAGTCTGCCCTCCCTCTGCCTTTGAAACTCTCAAAGAATTGCCTATCATTTCTCAATTTCTGTACACAGGGATTCTCCCCACACACACTGAAAAGGGGGTAATGCAAACCTTGGTGCAGGCCCTAATACAGGGCAGGCCTTATGTGAGTTTGAACTACGGTGGCCACCCACAGATGAGAGTACAAATTTTGCACATGATAACTTGCATTCGTAGATACAAATGTACAGACAATTATTATAATTTAGATAGAAATGCAGTTTGCTACAGTGCTTTTGTCTGCTATCCTGGTGCCAACTCTTCTGTCTCTTCTTATGGCTTGGCATCTTTACACCAAACACCCTGGTTAGCTTCAGCAGCCCTTTTTCAAACTGCTGGTAGCTCTGGCTACCCTTTGATTGTTTCTTTTCCTCATTTGGAATTTTTTTTAATTGCCT
Organism: Euleptes europaea; assembly: GCF_029931775.1. NCBI lineage: Eukaryota > Metazoa > Chordata > Lepidosauria > Squamata > Sphaerodactylidae > Euleptes > Euleptes europaea. Next base: position 11,017,647 of record NC_079331.1, on the reverse strand, counting down.
AAAATCTGATTGGATAGCAGCTAACACAAGACCAGTGCTACAGCTTCCTTGATTCTATGCATTATGGCATCTTCCACAACTTGTTTGTTTGTTCATTCTCTCACACATGAACACGCACATGGAATCTGATAACGTTGTGATCAATCTTTCTAGCTGGGTTGACAGCACATGCGTCTTACGTGAGATCCTGGCGAATGTAGTGGTTTGCTTCCCTCACTGGCTCCACACCTAACTGGTCTAAGGCATGATCTTCACACCTTAGACACAGGGGATGCATATGTAAAAAACAAGAGTAGGCTTGCTGGGCATTTACATTCATACAATTTTGGGGAAAGGTACAATTTTTCCCTCCATGATTAAGGACAAGGGAAACTGGCTCTTCCAGTTTGCAGCACTGATTGGTTGGTATCAGTAATGTCAACAGAAACTCCCTCATCCCCCCACACAGTACCAGAGCAGAGTTCTATTGTAGTCTGGGCAGAGCCCCTGCAACATATATGGCTTGGCAGAACTGCTTTAACATATCCTGTGGCTTCTTCTTTACTTTCCATTTTCTTTATAGGTCTACCATCAGAGTTGGTTACACAAACGCAGAGTACACTTCTCCCCCCCCCCCGGTTTATAAAGGCCATTCCTGTTTCGTAAATAATTTTTCATAAAATTCCAACTCTGTGGGTGTTAATGATGGTTTCACAGTCTCAAAGGACGTCACAAAATGTTTGTGCTTCACAGCTGTCGCTTCAACTTCGTTCTCCTGCAGTGCCAATAAAGCAGCCTGAATGAGAAAAGAAAATGAATAATACTGTGCCAATGAATGAAAGAACTGTTTGTTGTTCACAGTTGACCTCTGGTATAGCTGGTGCTCACCTTTCCTATACATTTATTTTATTTGAAACATTTCTGTGCCACCTTTCCACCCAAATCAGAATTCCCACAGTGGCAAACATTAAAACACACAAAACGTTTCAAACGTTAAAAACAATGTCCAAAATACAAATATTTATAAAATATTTAAAACAGTTAAATGAAGCAAACCCATATAAACATACTAATAGGCAAGAGGCCTAATTAGAGTTTGTGAGGTCTTTTTCCATCCTTGAAATAGTTAAATTCCAGCGAGCGTCCAGTTTTTCTGTATTTTTGTCATTATTAATTAAAGCATAGGTTTCTTTAACCTTATCAAGCCAATTATATAAATCAGGGAATTTATTGCTTTTCCAATATCTCGCAAAATTTGTTCTAGCAACTGTTAGTATATGGAAAAACATAACTTGAATATCCTTTGGTTTAGCTGGAAAATAATTTAATAAAATTCTTTCCGGTCTTACTGGAATAACAATTTCAAGGCTGCTGGATATGATTTTAATCACTTTCATCCAATATGTTTGGGCTCTACTGTGTCAATCGCAGAGAGGGAGTGATGTAATAATGTGGATTTCAGATAAATAGATAATTGCTTAGTTCACTATTATGGGTATTTTAATTATATTAGCAGCACAGTTTTAGTTTCTTTTCAATAATTTGTATTATGAGTATTTTAGTAATGTTATATTTCCATTTTCTTTTATTGTTATATTCTCATTTTCTCTTAATTAATAAAAAAAAAGAGTTTGTGAGGGAACACTACATTTTAAAAAGTCTTCACCCGCTGACAGAAGACAACGATAGACAAATCTCTCTGGGGAGGGAGTTCCAAAGTTTTTTGTGACCTGACAAAGAAGGCTTTTTCTTGGGTTTTCACCCATCTAGCCTCAGTTGGGTACACATGCTGTAAAAGCTGAGCATGGTAAGAACACTGATGGGGAAGAAAGACAGATGCCTCTTCTTCTCCTTTCTCCAAAGAAGAGAACGGGAACCCTAACCTTTGCTGTTTTGCCCCACAGGAAAGAAATGAAGACATATTATTCACTTCTGCAGAAACGCCTCTAATGGAAGGATTCAGCAATCATTGACATTCTCTTGTAGAATCTTTTAAGATGAGGCAGAGAACACCAGAACTCTTGGTTTGGGAGCTGTAACAAGGTACGTTTGCTAGCATACTTCACACTGTTTGCAGTGCTGTTTCCCAATGACATGAGACCCCCTCTAGGCTTATTCTAGAAGTGGAGGCATGATAATAAATTACATTGATCTTAATCTTAAGTCACTGATGATTTAAGAGAAGAAACCTTGCCTTACCTCCTTACAGAGATTTTCAAGATCGGCTCCAGTAAACAGATCCGCTTGGGCTGCTATATCTTCTAGGGACACATTAGCATCTATTGGAATTCTTTCAGTGCGGATTCTCAAAATAGAAAGCTTTTCCTATTGCAGAAGGCGAAAGAAAGAGGCAGACCTGTTTGTCTTTACTTCTTTACTGGACAAAGGCTTCAATCTTATGCACACTCAGAATGAAATCAAGTGTACACTGTATAGCACAGGAAGGCTGAAATGCAATTGTAGATTACCCTACCTGCCTGTCAGTCAGTCAATTCAGGAACCAGGCAGAAGAGCATTTAAAACTGTGGTTTTTATTTTTCACACACATACACCAACTGCAGGAGAAATGCTGAAACATGGCTCTAAGTGGCCTTGTGAATCTGATCTTACTTAGGAGTAAGACTTTAGTGGGACTTCAGCGTTTGGGTGCATGACTGCAATATTGTACAATAACTTTAGAGTATGTCCCACTGGAGTACAAAAACAAATGAGATCGACAAAGATTAAAAAAAAACATTCGTCATTAGTATCTGCCTTCATGATGACCTGAATGTCTATCTTGGCAATCCCTCTCTAACTCCTGCGTAGCAAAGGTATCATGCATCCCAACCCTATGCAATCCTAGTGCACTGCAAAGGATTCTGGGTATATCCTCTATACCATTCTTAGTTTAGATGTGGCAATGGTTAAGCCTGCAGGGCCTAAAATTTAGAGCAGTCTCAACATTCCCTTCACCGGCAATTCAAGGAAATCTGTGTGTCTTCCATTACAGATGTTCCTGATAACTTCCTGAGGAATTCCAGGGTTCCTAGGAACATAGCTTGAATGCCACTGTTCAGTTCAAAGTTGTAACCTTATAAAACATTCAAAAAATTAGTTACCAAATGACACACACACTGTAAGCTAAGGGTGTCAAACATAAGGCCCGAGGGCCGGATCTGGACCATTGAGAGCTCTTATCCAGCCCATGAGCCAGTTGAGGCAGCCACCCCCCTCCACTCTCAATCTGTGCTGGCGAGGCATGGCCCGGCCCAACCAAGTGACATTTATGTCATATCCAGCCATAACAATGGAGTTCGACACCCCTGCTCTAAGTAGCATACCTTTTTTTTGTTTATCACCCTGTGCTTGGAATCATACACTGCTTCGGTTCAGTCATATATGGGTTCTACTGTACCTTCTGATCAGGAGGAGGAACATAGATAAGCTTGTCCAACCGCCCCGGACGCAACAAGGCGTCATCCAACATGTCCGGTCTATTTGTTGCTGCGACAACCACGACATCTTTGTTGAAAACCTCCTGAAGCTCCAACTAGTAGGAAGGTATACATTTAAAATGATGAAATAGATATCCACTCATGCATTCAGAAGACGAAGAGTTGGTTTTTATATGCCGACTTTCTCTACCACTTAAGGGAGACTCAAACCGGCTTACAATCACCTTCCCTCCCCCTCCCCACAACAGACACCTTGTGAGGTAGGTGGAGCTGACAGAGCTGTGACTAGCCCAAAGTCACCCAGCTGGCTTCATGTGGAGGAGTGGGGAAACAAATCCAGTTCACCAGATTAGCCTCCGCCGCTCATGTGGAGGAGTGGGGAATCAAACCCGGCTCTCCAGATCAGACTCCACTGCTCCAAACCACCGCTCTTAACCACTACGCCATGATGGCTCAGTTTGTGTCCTGCCTATTTTCCAAAGTCACACCTGAATATCCCCCACCACCATGCTTTACAGTAAATACAGAAAAAAAACAGCCATTCAACAACTTATCCCATTCTGCCCAGTGTGATAAAACTATACACATAACAGGAAAAGCAATCTTTCTGAACTGAGGATTTATTATAATGAAAACCCGCAGGTGTAGCTAATCAGTGCTGCAACTTAATGCAAGATCTATAACATAACTTGAAAGCCTGGAGTCCCAGTTGCCCAGCAGGCAAGCTTAACAATGTTTAAAATAAAAATAAATAAGCAAGGAAGCAAAACAAATCCATGTGAGGAACAGGTTTCAAAACCATCTGTCTGCAACGTTTTCTTGTTTATTTTGCAAATTTCACTTTGTCAACCAGGGTAAGAGGAAACTGCTCGGGGGGAGAAAAAAAACACAGAACGTGCAAGGAAGTGAACACTTGCAAAAGAGAACTGTTTAATATCACATGCAACTCACTCACAGGAGACAAACTTACTGCTCTTTCAAATTACTGTGTCTGAGGTTGGCCTTGTCTTTCTGCTTCCATGCCGCCAGCGAGCTCTGCCTCTGTGCTCAACAGCAGAGCCACCAGCATTCGTGCACAAGTACTGGAGAAATCAAGGAGTGCTATTGTAGGAAGGTTCCAGCAGAATCTGAACGGCAATGGAAGCCCTGTTCCACTAGTCCCTTGGTGGATTTACAGTGCTATTTGATGCACACTTACTCTAATCTAAGCTCACTGACTTCAGTGGGCTGAGAATGGAGTGCCTCTGCATAGGATTGCACCATTCATGTGTAAAGATGGTTCATATAGCCATGGTTAAGATCCCAAAAGTTCAGGGGGGGGGGGGCGCGGGAACGTTAACTAAGTAGTTTGCATGGGGAGACATCAGCAAGACCTGTTTGTCATTTTGGAAACAGAGAAGCTGGGAAACTGCCTTTGCTATGGTTTGTTTGGTGCCAATATGACATTTAGCCATGGTTAAAGCAAACCCTGCCCTGACCTGGATGGCCCAGGCTAGCCTGATCTCGTCAGATCTCAGAAGCTAAGCAGAGTCAGCCCTGATTAGTATATGGATGAGAGACCACCAAGGAATACCAGGGTTGCTGTGCAGAGGAAAGCACTGGCAAACCACCTCTGTTAGTCTCTTGCCATGAAAACCCCAAAAGGGGTCGCCATAAGTTGGCTGCGACTTGACGGCACTTTACACACACACACACAAAGAAAGCTGTTTTTTTTAAAAAACCATGAATAGCTAAACCATGGCTAGAGCAATCCTTAACCATGGTATTTAGAAAGAAACTGAATTATAGCTAAGCATGAACAGTGTAGTCCTAAGCAGAGTTATGTCCTTCTACATCCACTGAAGTCAACGGGCTCAAAAGGGTATAACTGCTCAGGACTGCATTGTAAGTATTGCACAAGCCCTTCAAATGGTGATGAGCGTCAGGGCCGGTCTTGACACACTAAAGATGCTTTGGTACCGTTTTCCTCTTATGCGACAACTGCTTCAACAGAAGAAACAAGGGGTTGCTCCTCTACGAAGGCAAATAATTTTTTAAAAGTAGCTATTTCTACATAATCACGTGCAGAGTTACCTCTTTATCGTGTTCAATTTGTTCTTGACAGTCACCGTCCAGCTCCGCTTTATTTCCCCTTCTCTCGGTGACCTTAAGCCCGATGCCATCCAATTCATTGAGAAGGACAGAAAGAACTCTCTCGTGGACACCATGCCCCGTTTTACCAACTGATCGGGAACCCAGGATAGAATCAATTTCATCCAGAAACACTAATGCAGGAGTATTTGCTCTTGCTTGGCGAAAGACCTTGAGGTAGGCATTCAATGAGATAAAAATGAAGGACGTTTGTATGTCATTTGTGTCAAGTTTGTAAGTATGCTTTGTCCCGCAATTTTTTGGGGGGGACAAAGTCAAAGAAAAATAATTTTAATTGTGCTTCCTGCAACCCATGTTTTTAGCTGCATCTCCATACAAAAAGCATAAATAAAGAAAATATCTCAATGATACTGTTTAGTATCAACCACCAGGTAACATAACTTAAGAACATAAGAAAAACTATGCTGGATTAGACCAAGGCCCATCAAGTCCAGCAGTCTGTTCACACAGTGGCCAACCAGGTGCCTCTAGGAAGCCCCCAAAGAAGACAACTGCAGTAGCACCATCCTGCCTGTGTTCCACAGCACCTAATATATTCAGCATGCTCCTCTGATCCTGGAGATAATAGATATGCATCATGACTAGTATCCATTTTAACTAGTAGCCAGGAATACCCCTCTCCTCCATGAACACGTCCACTCCCCTCTTAAAGCCTTCCAAGTTGGTAGCCATCACCACATCCTGGGGCAGGGAGTTCCACAATTTAACTATGCGTTGCGTGAAGAAATGCTTCCTTTTATCAGTTTTGAATCTCTCACTCTCCAGCTTCAGCAGATGACCCCGCAATTAATTGCAATTAAGCAATTAACTGAAATGACGATTTACAGAGTGTGAAATAATGGCTGGGTTCAGATGGATCGTCAAACCATCATTTGGCACAATAAAACAAACAACCCTCTCCCATCATTTGGCATTATCTGAGGCTCACTGGATCCTTCCTCTACCTTCTCTCCTGCTCATGCACCACTAGTCAATTTCAGCAAAAGGTAGTTCGATGTTGCATCTCAACCAGCACATTTTGATCTGTACTAGTCCTGCAAATCAGGATCTCTAATCAATGGTTTGTTCCCAAATTGGAATTATGGTTGTACGGCTAGCGGGAAGCACTTCTTGCTACTTCAGATGCCAGGGCGAGCAAAACTTGGAAATCACTTAGAGGATTACGGTGCATGAACAGAGGAGGAAATTCACATAAGCAAGCCCCTTGCAGGATTGTTCTGTAGCTCCAAACTACTGGGTGACAGCTCTGACAAATGAAAACATAGACATGACTATATCAATATTTTCTCATGGACTACAAGAAAGAAAACCAAACCTGGGACAAAATCTTCTCTGAGTCGCCAATGTAAGGTGAGAAAAGATCAGCGCCGCTCACGGACAGAAAGGAACAGTGGCAGCTTGTGGCGGCTGCTTTCACAAGCGTCGTTTTGGCGCAGCCTGATGGTCCATACAAAAGGATACCCTTTGGCCGGGCCAGCCCCATCCTTACGAAAGCCTCGGGGAATTTTACTGGCCACTCGATGCTCTGCAAAAAGAAGCAGATACTCCCATTAATTCCTCATGTTATGATGTCATACCTTTGAACCTTCATACTGGTGACTGCCCTCTGTTGATTCTCTTCCTCTCCCCCCAACAGGCGCCTTCATCGCAAAAGAGGTAGTTACCCTTTAAGAGCCTGCTGCGTACTCTACCTGCTTTAACTTTAGCTTCACATCTTCGAGGCCCCCGATTTGATCCCAGGTGACAGGCTTAAAGTCCGACAGCCCAATGCTGCTTCGAAAAGAGGATGGGCGAATCTTTTTCAGTGCTTCATAGAAGTCCGACATGTTGACTGCATTAATTGAGTCCTGAAGAAATACAAGAAGAACAAAGATTTTAGCATTTATAAAGCGCATTTCCCATTCAAAAAGTGTAATCTTGTCGCAATCGTTACAACAACCATGATGGAAGGACAGTAATATTATTCCACGTAGTGGGGGAGGGGGGATCAAGGCAGAGAGAGAGCCTTGGCTAAGGGCATCTAATGAATGTGGCAGAGATGAGATTTGAATTAGTGACATCCTGGATTACTGCTCATTTTCTTAAAAGCCTGAAGTCACTTTCCTGTGAAGAAGAATTGGTTTTTATACGCCGACTTTCTCTACCTTTTAAGGAGAATCAAACTGGCTTACAATCGCCTCCCCTTCCTCTCCCCACAACAGACATCCTGTGAGATAGGTGGGGCTGAGAGAGTTTGGAGAGAGCCGTGTCTAGTTCAAGGTCACCCAGCAGGATTCATGTGCAGGAGTGGGGAAACCAACCTGGTTCACCAGATTAGAGTCCGCCACTCATGTGGAAGAGTGGGGATCAAACCCGGTTCTCCAGATTAGAGTCCACTGCTCTTAACCACTACACCTCGCTGGCTGATCACTCAGTAATCTATCCATGCAGTTAGATCCTCAAATTACTAAGTCTTGTACATTGATTCTATAGACACAAAGTGCTGTAGCGCATGCTAATGCACTGGTACAATTCCACAAAAGTTGTGATGCTGTGCTGGCACATTTCAAAGGATGAAGCACCGGAGTGTTTAACTCCGAGCAAAACAGTCTTGGTGGACAATGAAGAAAACACAGGTCACAGGCTTAGGGGCCGCCATTCGCAATGGATTCTTACCGAACAAGCACAGAACACAGCCTGCATGGCCGCTTCTCTGCAGAGTGCCGTCAGGTCAGCTCCAACATAACCCGTTGTTATTTCTGCAAGCTCGAGCAAACTAACGTCACTGGACACGGGCATGCTAGCAGTAATCAGCTGCAGAATGGATTTCCTCTGTGAAAGGGTCGGGGTCCCAATGATAATCTGAAAGCAGCCAAAGGCAAATAAAAAACCAGAAACGTGTTGCTACCTATATATAGATTGAGTTAACCCTGGGCAAGTCAAAGCTTAATCTAGTTCTAAAAAACACTTTGTCTTAGACTCTATTTTGAGAGACAGACCTGTCAGTTAGATGATCTGAATTTTAATAACCTGAAGACTTCCTCCAGCCTAAGGAATCTTCTTCTGATGGAAAAGTCCCTTCCTCCAGAGGAAAGCCATCGTTCCTTGCTTCTCCCCGATGTTTAAAAAACTTAAATGATACTACTCGTTTAACCTACAGGTTTTCACTAGTGCCACATTCGAATCTGCGTAAACCAGGCAATTCCCTGATGATTATCAGAAGGAAATATACGGGCACTTCCAATTAACTATCACTGTCTAGTATTCAAGCCTACAGTGGCATATTATGTCTACACTGTAAATTTAAACCAGTTTCAAACTCACTTCTGTAAAGAGAATGCCAACATTGTAACTCTGAATTCACAGGACAGGAATACACAGGACTGTGAAGAACACTTCATTTTTCCTGTCCTGTGTATCCCTGTCTTGTGTTCCGAGAAAGATTGGTAACAAAGAATTCTCTTCCAAGAAGGGCTGTAGCTCAGTGGCAGAGCATCTGCTAGGCATGCAGAAGGTCCCAGGTTCAATCCGCGGCATCTCCATTTAAAGGGACTATGCAAGCAGGTGATGCGAAAGACCTCTACCTAGGACCCTGGAGAGCTGCTGCCAGTCTGAGTAGACAACACTGACTTTGATGGAACAAGGGTCTGACTCAGTATAAGGCAGCTTCATGTGTTCATGCGTTCAACTACACCCCCACAGTCCTTTAGGGGAATCCACTGCATTGACTGAAACCAGAACCAGATGTCCCTCACTTCCTGCCAAATGAAGCACCAACTGGAAACAACACATTCAGAAACGAGATATAACCACCTCACGGTCAAGTCTGCCCGGCCTTCTCAGCGCAGGGTCTAGCGCATCGGGCCTATTTGTCGCTGCTATGATCACCATCTTGCTTCTTCCACCAATACCGTCGATAAGCGTTAGCAACTGAGCCACCAGACGATTTTCAGGAGCGTTATTGGAACTTTCTCGTTTAGGGCACAAGGAATCAATCTCGTCGATAAAAAGAACCGTCGGTCCTTCATTGGACATTTCTCTGGCTTGTTCAAATGCGCGCCGCAAGTTCTCCTCACTTTCACCAGGTCTTGGACCGTACACAACGGGGCCGTTGATGCAAAGAAGGCAAGCCCCTACTTCTTTAGTGACTGCTTTGACGAGAAGAGTCTTACCCACCCCTGGAGGCCCTACCAAAAGCACTCCCCTCGGGACGGAAAGGCCTAGCTTCTGGAAAGTTTTTGGGAAGCGTAAAGGCAAGTCAATCATCTCTTTCAACAACTTGCTGACACCCTCCATTCCGGCCACTAGAGTTCTTGCACTTTCTTCCGCCAAAAGGTTATACCAGTCTAGTGTGACCACCTCTTTAACGAGGACGTTGGTTTTGAGGGTGACCAAGCCAGCTTCTTCTGTGGTAGGCTCCATAGACAATATTTCAACACATGCCACTGGATTGCCCAGAACTGGGCTGAATGTAATGACGTGATGAAGAGAAACATACGCATCTCGGAGTAGTTCTTTGGCCAGCTCCTGCAGCATAGCTTCGGAAGTGTGCTTTTTCACGGCACCTTTCTTAAGGACCACCCTGACCGTCAGTTTTCTTAGTTTGTGACGTTCCAGGATTTGTAAGTGGTCGGTGCTCAGCATCAGATTCTGTAAACGGTTCGCCTTTAAGCTGCGAGTTCTACACTTGAGGTCGAGCTGCAAGTAGCCGTCGGCCAAGTCGTGCCTAGGCCAGGCTGTGCAGAGGCAAATGCCGGTGGGCAGGGTGATCTTAACTGGGGAGCCCAGTTTGGCACCCAGGGAGGAGAAAGTGGCCGGCCCCAATCTGCACCTCTGTGTGCCTTCATCTCCTGGATCTTGCGGGAGCACTTGTAATAAAACCATCTTCCAAAGCTCGTCACGGATTAGCGCAAATCACACACACGGGCATGTCCCTGAGGGAAAAAATAACTATCAGCTTTATGGAATGAAAATATGGACAGGAACCTTTTTTCAGATCTCATTAGGAGCTGGATAAGCAAAGATTTTGGATTCATATTGAGATTCAAACACCTGCTCTTGGGTATAATGAAGACCGTCGCAAAAGAGTGGTGAACATAAGAAGATAAGAAAAGCCCTGCTGGATCAGACCCAGGCCCATCAAGTCCAGCAGTCTGTTCCCACAGTGGCCAACCGGGTGCCTCTAGGAAGCCCCCAAGCAAGACGACTGCAGCAGCATCTTGCCTGTGTTTCACAGCACCTAATATAGTTGGCATGCTCATAAGAAGATAAGAAAAGCCCTGCTGGATCAGACCAAGATCCATCAAGTCCAGCAGCCTGTTCACCCAGTGGCCAACCAGGTGCCTCTAGGAAGCCCCCAAGCAAGACGACTGCAGCAGCATCTTGCCTGTGTTTCACAGCACCTAATATAGTTGGCATGCTCATAAGAAGATAAGAAAAGCCCTGCTGGATCAGACCAAGATCCATCAAGTCCAGCAGCCTGTTCACCCAGTGGCCAACCAGGTGCCTCTAGGAAGCCCCCAAGCAAGACGACTGCAGCAGCATCTTGCCTGTGTTTCACAGCACCTAATATAGTTGGCATGCTCATAAGAAGATAAGAAAAGCCCTGCTGGATCAGACCAAGATCCATCAAGTCCAGCAGCCTGTTCACCCAGTGGCCAACCAGGTGCCTCTAGGAAGCCAACAAGCAAGACGACTGCATTCATTGGGTCGCCATGAGTCGGAAGCGACTTGACGGCACTTAACGCACACACACATGCCTGGGCATGTACAGACTGCCCTCCTCACAATTGTAAGCTCCCAGATTTTTTTCGGAGGGGGGCATTTGCTGATTAGTAAACCTACTGCCCGATCCCTTTAATCCCCAGCAAGTCTCTGAAGAATTTGAGCAAGCGTATCTAAAGATGAAAATGCAATCGTTGCGCCCTACCTTTCCAAAACGACACCTCAAACGCAGTTAACGATAGGAAGCTTTGGAGGACATCGATGCACGAGTCGGAAGCGACCTGACGGAACTTGATTCACACACAGTGAGACACGTGAACTGCGGATCTTAGCAGCAACGTTGCACGCCGGATGCAAAATGCAGGGATGGACAACCCCGTCTTTCCCCTCCCACCGGTGGATAATGTTGTAAAATTCCCGTTTTGGAGAAACCCACCAAATGTGCTCCTCCAAAATAGCAATGCACCAATTGGCTGGCACTATTGTCAATCAACTCTGGAGAGGCGGGCCCGGGCCCCGATGGACTCCGCTTTCCTCTGGCCCAATCAGAGACGACGGTTGAGAGGAGGCGGCACACCCGGTCGCTCAATCAGAGAAAGTGGGAAGGGGCAGGGAAAGAGGCTTCCGATTGGGCAGCCTCTGACAATGGGCGGAGCTTAGTTGCAAAGAAGAAGCATGAAATTGAAAAGGCATCTCTAAAGTTAGCCTGTGTGGCAGCCTGTTTCAGATTTCAGAAAGGGACAATGGCGGAATAAAGCAAGTTGCAAACAGAAAAGTATTATAACTAGAGGGCGGCGAGATCAAGCAAAGTAGCTGCTGGATTCAAATAATTCATAGAATTGGAAGGGACCACCAGGGTCATCTATTCCAACCCCCTGCACAATGCAGGAAATTACTACTTCCCCCCCCTACACACACACACACACACACATACAAAACTACTTTCCCCCCCCTACACACACACACACCCAGTGACCCCTACTCCATGCCCAGAAGATGCCCAAGATGCCCTCCCTCTCATGATCTGCCTAAGGTCACAGAATCAGCATTGTTGACAGGTGGCCATCTAGCCTCTGCTTCAAAACCTCCAGGGAAGGAGAGCTCACCACCTCCCGAGGAATAACTACAAAAGGGCGAGGGCCAGCAAAACTGCAGCCGGTGCTTCGCAGCGCGCCTCCTCTCTGCAGCGAGAATGAAACCCGTATCTGCTCTTGCAGTCACGCAAAACCAAAAAAAGCGGGGCTGGGTTTGCCAAGGGCTTGCAAAAGGAAAGCAACAGATCCGCTTCCAGGGGGTTCCGCTTAATGGGTAGGGGGATTGCAAGAGGCGCTACTTATTTCTATGGCCACCAGGGGGCGGGCTCGAGCTCGCCTTACATTCCAAACGTTACCTGTGCGTGGTTTTGCGTACCGGTTTTTTTGCAGCCATCTCCCTGCGCCTCTTACGGGCTTGCTTCCCTTGGCCAGTAACGACCCAGAGCGGCGTTTCTGACCACATGCAGAGGGCCTTTACCCAACCCAATACCCTTTGACACACCTGGGCTGCAGACGGACGGGAGAGGGGGAGTTCGACCCTCAAGGAGCCTTTCTCGAGCTTCAGAGTAGCTGCATAGGGGGCTGCTGATTTGCTTTTAAAAGGAGAGGCTAAGCCGGGTGGGTACTTGGATGGGAGACCACCAAGGAGCGCAGGGGCTGCCATGCAGAGGAAGGTCACGGCAAACCGCCCATCTCTTGCCTTGAAAATCCCACGAGGTAGAACACGGGGCTCTCCAGTTGGTCGTGACTCAACAGGACTGATCTTTCATGCCCAGTTTGGCTCTGATGGAGTGGCCCTCACCCCATCCTTCTTGGTAATTCACAATGGGTAGCCATGTTAGTCTGCTTCAGTAGTAGAAAAGGGCCAGAGTCCAGTAGCACCTTAAAGACGAACAAACATATTTTCTGGTAGGGTAGGAGCTTTCGTGAGCCACAGCTCACTTCTTCAGATACAGCTGGAATGTGAATCCATCTGTCTTTAATTCACAGTGGGTAGCCTGAACTGACCCTAGAAGCTAAAATGACTAAACTGAGGCTGTCATATTTTGGTCACGTCATGAGACGACAAGTGTCGCTGGAAAAGACAGTCATGCTAGGAAAAGTTGAGGGCAGCAGGAAAAGAGGAAGACCCAACAAGAGATGGATTGGCTCAATAAAGGAAGCCAGCCACAGCCTTCAATTTGCAGGATCTGAGCAAGGCTGTCAAAGACAGGACATTTTGGAGGACTTTCATTCGTAGGGTCGCCATGAGTCGGAAGTGACTTGACGGCACTTAACACACACAACACACAGCCGTGTTAGTCTGTCTGCAGTAGTAGAAAAGGGCAAGAGTCCAGTAGCACCTTAAAGACTAACAAAAATATTTTCTGGTAGGGTACGAGCTTCCGTGAGCCACAGCTCACTTCTTCAGATACAGCTAGAATGTGAATCCATCTGTCTTTAATTCACAGTGGGTAACCGTGTTAGTCTGTCTGCAGTCGTAGAAAAGGGCCAGAGTCCAGTAGCACCTTAAAGACGAACAAAAAGATTCTCTGGCAGGGTATGAGCTTTCGTGAGCCACAGCTCCCTTCTTCAGATACAGCTCAATTGTGAATCCATCTGTCTTTAATTCACAGTGGGTAGCCATGTTAGTCTGTCTGCAGGAGTAGGAAAGGGCAAGAGTCCAGGAGCACCTTAAAGGCTAAGAAAAATATTTTCTGGCAGGGTATGAGCTTTCGTGAGCCACAGCTCACTTCTTCAGATACCCTTCCTTCTTGTCCTGAATAAGTTTTTAAAATGGTATTTTACACCCACTAGATGGCAGCTGAACCCCAGTAATGACAGTCTGTCTACTTGGGGGAAATAGGATTTTACAGGGAGTATTCCTCCCCTTCCCCCCCTGAAAAAACTAAAATCTAACCCAGCATTTCCCCCTTTCACTAGATCGTTTTTTCAGTTCGGCCTTTATAAGAACACATAGAGTGCCCAGATCAAACTCAGTTTTTGTAATGGTTTCTGCTTCTTTTCATGGGGTTGGGGGTCTTTCCGCATTAATTTACTCGAATATCACCTTGTGAAGCCGGCTGGCAGTCTGGGCCTTATTTGAACATGGGAAGCTGTGTCAGTGGCTTGCCTGTCTAGCCAAGTGCGTGGGCAACTCCATTCTTTGTGATTGCCAACAGACTTAAGCAAATGTCTGTCCCAGGTCTGCTCCTTGAAATCCTTTTTTTCCCCTGGAGGTTGAACCCAGGGGACTTGCTGCGTGCAAAGTATTTTTGCATTACCACTGAGCCCTGCTTGATTTGCTTTTTGTAAGAATACACTTAAAATATTGCAATAAAAATAGTATTAATGGACTAAGCTGATGCTACTGCTTTTATAAGTAACTTGTTTCCAACATCCCCAAAATCTCTCTCTCTCTCTTTTTAAAGTAATAATGATTCTCTAAACTGCATGCAAAGCCAGTGACCCCACAATTGCTTTGGGGTACGCTCAAGGGGTTGTGTGTGGGAAATAAGATTTTATACTTTTGTATTTCTTTTAGCCATGGGCCACCATGCATTGCAGGGATGGAGGGTACTTTTAAAATGTACTGAAAATTAAATCAACCAGTCTTTATTTGTTGTGATCATAGATCAGCCAAGCTTGACACACAGGTACTGAAAATTATGGGAATATCCTTGATGGTCCTTCCACTCCCTGTTATTGCCCTGAAGAGGCAGGTCTTGCTTGGTTCCAGGAAGCTCCTTGGAAGAACGGTGGAATTAAAATAGAAAAATACCCAGCCTTGGAATTTGGTGAGTCAGCAGTGGGAAAGGATGCCATAATTACTTGAGGCTGTTAAAAACCCTTTTCTTTCTGTATCTTTGTTGTCTAAACCTGATGCATAAATGGTATAATTAACAATAAGTTGTAAATGGCTGCTTGCTTGATTATCTACAGCTAGGGTTGCCAGCTCTGGTTGGGAAATACCTGAAGATGTTGGGGGTGGAGGCAGGGTTTGGGGAGGGGAGGGACCTCAGCAGGGTATAATGCCATAGAGCAGGGGTATCAAACTCATTTGTTACTAGGGTTGCCAGGTTCCTCTTTGCCACCAGCAGGAAGTTTTTGGGGTTGAGCCTGAGGAGGGTGGGGTTTGGGGAGGGACTTCAATGCCATAGAGTCCAATTGCCAAAGCAGCCATTTTCTCCAGGTGAACTGATCTCTATCAGCTGGAGATCAGTTGTAATAGCAGAAGTTCTCCAGTTAGTTCCTGGAGGTTGGCAACCTTGTTGGGTACAACGGCCGGATATGACATAAATGTCACTTGGTCAGACCGGGCCATGCCATACAGTAACTCACCAAAGCAGCCATTTTCTCTAGGGAACTGATCTTGAAGAGGCTGGCCTGTTGCATCTCGGCATGAGTCGCTGATCTGGATGGGGGGAATAGCTTTTGGAACAGTGGCTTAATACATAAATATAGTTGGTTGGTGGTCTTTTGTTAGATGGGTAATTCTTACCCTTCCTTGATTATTTGGGCGTAAAAGTGAAGTTCTCAGTAAGCAAGAGAGGGCTCCTCAGTTATCAAGAGTTTGGTAAATGCAACTTTAGGGGTGTATTTGACTCTCTGATTGAGGCTTCTTTGGCTTGTTCCTTTTGTATGGCTCTTGGTCCGTTTCTGATACATACAAGTATGTGCCTTTGGACTAAAGAAATTTAGAAGAAATAAGGAAGAATTTATTATAGAATTTAATATAGCTCTGCTTGTCTCTAAAAGTGTGAGAAGCACAACTCTATTTGTCGTTTCCACCAAGTTTCAAAGCCATTATTCAACAGCACTAAGAGTTCTGAAGCCAGAATACCCCCCATTGTGGCTTATCCCCCCGCCCTCATTCCTTCCATTATTTTTAAAATTTCAGTTTCTTGCTCTTAGTTCTGCCACTTGCCCCTTCGAATCTTTGCAGACACTGCGTCCCGATCTTCATCAAAGCTTAGCCAAAATATACTTTAAAAAAATCAGATTTGGTTTCCAGCCCCCTAATAAATCATTCCTTTTCAGCATACTAGTCATTTCTGCTTTTCTGTTCTGAATGAGCTCCAGTTCCCCCCCTTTGGTACAGAATCCAACGCGGGGTCCTAAGTGTTGTCTTGCGAAAGCTACATTTCTAAGAACGCAAACAATCACCTCCTCGATATGAGATATGATTAATTTGCACACACAGATCCAAACAGCATTAGCCCCCCCTCACCCTAAACAAACCCCATCTTGAAAACTTCCTAAGTAATTGATGGTCTACTGTTAGCTTTCAAAAATCTGTTGGCCCTTGAAGTGGGTTTCTGGGTCCATATAATCAACTATCTCTAGCAAGCTGTTGCATTTTTATCCCACCCTTCCTCCAAGGAATAATACATAAATAAAAATATGTTATTGACACGATAAAGAAGTAGATTGAGTTGGCCGTGTAGCGTTGAGTTTCAAGTTAAGGTTAGCGGGTTTGTTTGGGATCATTTCTAATATGCATTGGTACTGCAGGATTTTTATTACAGGAAACAATGACACTTGGAAGGAGGCTTTGTGCTGTGGAGGGAAATGGTGTCATCTCTTGCTGGTAGGGTTGCCAGGTCTTTCAAAATTTCCCCCAAGTCTCTTACAGCTGTGTATTCATGTAGCCAGTTTGAGCTCTGTGGCGCAGAGTGGTAAGATGCAGTACTGCAGTCAAAAGCTCTGCTCATGAGCTGAGTTCGATCCCGACGGAAGTTGGTTTCAGGTAGCCGGCTCAAGGTTGACTCAGCCTTCCACCCTTCCTAGGTTGGTGTAGATGACTGGGGAAGGCAATGGCAAACAACCCTGTAAACATAGGCTGCCTAGTAAACGTCTGGATGTGATGTCACCCCATGGGTCAAGAATGACCCAGTGCTTGCACAGGGGACTACCTTTCTCTTTTTAAATTTGACATTGCCTGATCTTCGCAAGGTCCCCTTCTCCTGGCCAGGATTATACAAGGTGTGAGGTTGGTGAGGACTCATTGTGAAGACTGGGTGTGATTGGTTTTGGCCAACAGCACTTCTTTGAAATGGTCCTCTCTACAGCAGGATTTTCCCATCTCTGACACAGTTCGGGTTGTGAATTTATTTACAGCTTGCTTGTTGAGGCGAAGTTGTAGTGGAAAGGGGGTAGAATCTGGGAGGCCCAGATGTGAATCTCCACTCTGCTGTGGAAACTTGCTGGGTAACCCTGGGCTGGTCATTAGGGATGCCAGCCTCCAGGTGGGACCTGGGGACCCTCGTAGAATTACAGCTCATCTCCAGACTACAGAGATCAGTTTCCCTGGAGAAAATTGATTATTTGAAATAGCAGCTACTTTGCTTGATCTTGCCGCCCTCTCATTATTATGATACTTTTCTGATTGCAACTTCCTTTATTCCGCCATTGTCCCTTTCGGAAACAGGCTGTCCCAAGCTAGCTTTGGAGATGCCTTGGGCATCTTCTGGGCATGGAGGTGTGGGGGGAAGGTAGTTTGGAATTTCCTGCCTTGTGCAGGGGGCTGGACTAGATGACCCTGGTGGTCCCTTCCAACGCTATGATTCTATGAGGAGGGAAGAACAATGTTCTAAGCCACTTTGGGTTGCCATTGTGGAGAAAAGGGGGGTATAAATATTTAACTAAAATGGTGGGGCCACTGCTGAAAAGGTCCCAGGTGGCAGGAGAGCCACAGCCAAAGTAGACAGCACAGAGCCACTGTGGTGTAGTCGTTAAGAGCTGCCGTTTGGAGCAGTAGACTCTAATCTGGAGAACAGGGTTTGATTCCCCACTCCTCCACTTGAGCGGTGGACGCTAATCTGGTGAAGCGGGTTGGTTTCCCCACTCTTCCACATGAAGCCAGCTGGGTGACCTTGGGCTAGTCATAGCTCTTAGAGATGTCTCAGCCCCACCTACCTCACAAGGAAGGGGGAGGGAAGGTGATTGTAAGCTGGGTTGATTCTTCCTTAAGTGGTAGAGAAAGTTGGCATATAAAAACCAAGTCTTCTTCTTCCTCCTCCTCCTCCAATGCTTTGACTCAGTATAAGGCATTCATTCATTTATCCTACAAATGCTTACTTATATTAGTACCCCAACTCGCTTTGGTCAATTGCATTGGATGGATGACCCCGAATTCTAATACGATAGAAGGTGAAAAAAAATCCCCTTGCTGAATTCTGTTATCTGTATAAAATAGGAGAATTGTGTGCATACGCATATGAATGATCCTGATCTTTCTACTAGTGACAATGTGGGGGTTGTGTGTATATGAATTTGAAATGTATATATTTTGTATTGTGCTATAGGTTCTGATCTTTAAAAGAGAAAAACATTGCTTTGTGGTTTCTATTAGGCTGTTCATGTTAAGTCTTGTCCACATAACAATGTCTCAGTTTTGGTATATAGCCCTAACTCTATGAAAATGGGAGCTGTATAGATTGCTGCCAGATGTAAATACTCGAATTATTACCTCATTCTATTGGCTCGGGCAAAGCTTCATTTCTTGTGCTGTCAATAAAAGTCGTGTTAGAATACTGCCCTTATTAAATCTTAATAATAAGGATTTTTTTGGGGGAAAGCTGTTTACAAAGGCAATTCAAATTTGCTGTGTCCGTCTTCACTTGGCTTGGATTTTGCTATGTGCATAGCTCAGTCCTGTTCACTCAAAAGTACACCCCACAATGGGACGTGTATACAATTGCAGCTTTAGCATATTTTTTAAAAATCCTCATGAGAAGGGCCTAATACTAGGAGAGCCAGCATTTTAAAAAAGTAAATTGCAGTTGTTTGTGTGTGTTATCTTTAGCATATAACCTCTTACAGCAAAAGTTTATTTTTTCCAGATTTGGACAAATTGCTCCATGTGACTGTTTTCCACCTTTGATGGTATTAGACAGTCAGGTATGGTGAACTGCTTAATTGTTCAGCATCCCTTTTATGATTCTGTAGAATCTTTTGTTATTGGGGACCGTCCATAAAAGAGCTGCTTCATGCAACTAAAAAAATTACTTTTCTGCAAGCAGAATTTTATTCAGGTCTCCACACAGCATTTGACACTGTGCTATGTTCTTCATGAAAATCCACCCCCCCCACACACTTATATTGTCTTAACATAGCTCTTGTTTAGCAAAGGTTCAGCTTCTTCCTATGGAGATCCCCAGCTAGTACCTGTGAACCCCGAGGTACTAGCTGGAGATCTCCCGCTATTACAACTCCAGCCGATAGAGATCAGTTCCCCTGGAGAAAATGGCCGCTTTGGCTTTTGAACTCTATGGCATTGAAGTCCCTTCCCAAACCCCGTCCTTCTCAGGCTCCGCCCCAAAAATCTCCAGGTATTTCCCAACCAGGAGCTGGCAACCCTAAGGGAAATAGAGGTGTACTTGAATTGATTTGCTGGACATCAGGACCATAATAGTTCCTGGTTGTAATTTCTTTCTTTCTTTCTTTCTTTCTTTCTTTCTTTCTTTCTTTCTTTCTTTCTTTCTTTCTTTCTTTCTTTCTTTCTTTCTCTCTTTCTTTCTCTCTCTCTTTCTCTCTCTCTCTCTTTCTCTCTCTCTCTCTTTCTCTCTCTCTCTCTTTCTCTCTCTCTTTCTCTCTCTCTCTCTCTTTCTCTCTCTCTCTCTCTTTCTCTCTCTCTCTCTCTTTCTCTCTCTTTCTCTCTTTCTCTCTTTCTCTCTCTCTTTCTCTTTCTCTCTTTCTCTCTCTCTTTCTCTCTTTCTCTCTTTCTCTCTCTCTTTCTCTCTTTCTCTCTCTCTTTCTTTCTCTCTCTCTCTCTACTACAAGTTACAATTGTATTTGTGGTTTTATCTTTTAGTGTTTTGAACACTTGAACCCTTGGCTTTTCTAATCGCTTGGGATCAGCTGGAATCTCCGTGCGGAAGCTGTCTTGTGTATGAGATATACTGAACTCTTGGAGTCGAGACAAAAGACACTTTCCCCAGGCGTGCTTCCTGTAACGCTCTGTGGCTTGGCAGGTGTGGCACCGCGAGGAACAGCAAATGCCAGCTGCTAGCTGCATAGAGTACAGCGGCCGTTCTGAGTTTGACACATCCGCGCGTTATCCGGTGCCGTTTTGCAGTTGCGCCCACAAGCAATGATTATTTTTCTCCGATGACACTGCAGTGGTAAGTGACAAAACGTGTGACATAGCTCTCCTTATTTTTACTTCGGCTAAACTTTGTGCTTTCTGTACTTAGGATTTTTAGAAAGTGGTAGTTTTGTTACTTTGAGCATTCCAGTGTGGTGTAGTGGTTTGGAGCGGTGGACTCTGATCTGGAGAACCAGGTTTGATTCCCCCGCTCCTCCACGTGAGCAGCGGACGCTAATCTGGTGAACCAGGTTGATTTCCCCACTCCTCCACTTGAAGCCGGCTGGGTGACCTTGGGCTAGTCACAGCTCTCTTAGAGCTCTCTCAGCCCCACCTACTTCACAGGGTGTCTGCTGTGGGGAAGGGAAGGTAATTGTAAGCCAGTTTGATTCTTCCTTAAGTGGTGGAGAAAGTTGGCATATAAAAGCCAACTCTTCTTCTTCTTTACACATAATTTAGAAAGAAAGTGGTAGTTTCTTTCTGTTACTTTAAGCATTCCTGAATTGTCCTTTACAAATAATTTAGAAAGCATACACAGATTTTTAGTTAGTAGTATCTCCAGTTCAGTGAGGAATAGGGTGGGCGGTTTGACGAGGAATGGTTATAACCCTCCTCTTTCAAAACCTGCTCATTTTAATTATTATTTATGTTGAGGTATAGGTGATCATTTATGTAGGTGGAGCTTCAAACAAAGCTAGCAGAAACTTGATGGCAAACCTAGGCAAAATTATAGACCCCCTCCAAATTGGCAAGATACATGCATAGCTGTCCAGATTGCATATGTTTATCCCATTAGCAGCCTTACTGAGTAGGTTTTGCAGGTTTTCTTAGTGTCACGAAATCCCGTGAAACCTCCTTTGCCTCGAATAATTTCACATGTCCGTAAAGGAAACAACGCCTTTATCCCTGTTCTTTTCAGCTCTTCTAAAAGCGATTGTTGT
The DNA here is from genome assembly GCF_029931775.1 of Euleptes europaea. NCBI lineage: Eukaryota > Metazoa > Chordata > Lepidosauria > Squamata > Sphaerodactylidae > Euleptes > Euleptes europaea. Next base: position 10,996,334 of record NC_079331.1, on the reverse strand, counting down.
CTCCTCATCCAAACCTTTGAGTGTCAAGTTTCAATGGATTTGTGTGTGTGTAAAGTGCCTTCAAGTCGCTGCCGACTCATGGCCTGATCTCGTCAGATCTCAGAAGCTAAGCAGGGTCAGCCCTGGTTAGTATTTGGATGGGAGACCACCAAGGAATACCAGGGTTGCTGTGCAGAGGAAGGCACTGGCAAACCACCTCTGTTAGTCTCTTGCCATGAAAACCCCAAAAAGGGGTCGCCATAAGTCGGCTGCGACTTGACGGCACTTTACACACACACACACACACACACACACACACACACACACATATATATAAAATGAATAAAAAATTAACAAAAAAACCCCAAATTCCCTAAACTCAAAAATAAGCTCCCCCCCATACAGTGTTTTGAGAATTCAGATGGGGAAAATGTGCATCTAGAGCAGTGGTTTCCAAACTTTTCGGGCCACTGCGCCCTTGGTCCCACAAACTCAACTCCAGAACCCCCTACCTTATCCAACAACACAGTTGAAGGGGCCCACCTCTAGCACCCCCCTGCTGCCCCCTTGCCTCTCAGTGCCCCCCAGGTAATCACACTGCCCCCCAGGGGGTGGTACTGTCCACTTTGGGAACCACTGGTCTAGAGAGTGGCAAAGCCAAGGCAAAACCTCCCATGCATAAATGGCTAAAGAGTATCTGTCGCTTTCATTCTTTTGAAGTGCGGTGGTAATGACAACAAAGAGCGCATAACACTCTTTGTTTTTGCATTTAAAGCTCTCGTATTTCCAGGCCCTTTAGGTCTTTGAACCTTGCTGGGAATCTTCCCCCTCCCTGAAATCTTGAAAACGCCCCCCCCCCCCTGGGTCCTCTGTGCGGAACACCTGTGGCCATGTAGCCAATTAATCCTGTTAATAGCTCCACATTCCCCATGCACCCTTTAGCGCGCAGCTGCTTCACCATACCCATAATTACTTGAGAGGCTACCGTATATTGATGTAGGATGGGTGTCCTCCAGTTTAGTTTCACGACTTCCCTGTGAGGGCCGTGGTAACTGCAATGGGCCCTTTGTTGACTTTTTGCAAATTGAAAAATGGAAAATAATTTACAAATAGGGAAAAGGCGACAGTATGTCCTTCTGCGTTTGTTTTTGTTTGGGGAAAGCGCTGTTTTTTCTTCATCTGAAAAGCAAACATACCGGGCAGGGACCTCAGTCAGAAACAGTGATTTATAGATCGTAAAACATAGGAGTGTAATGATAGGGGATTTGTAAACCCTTGCGAAAGGTTTGCAAACTACCCTGAGCGGTGGAGGAGGAGAGGAACCAACAGAACAAGGGAGATGATGAAAAGCTTTTGAATTTGGATATATAAACACATAAATCTGTTAATGGAAACCTGGTGGTGGTGATGATAGGGCAGAATAGCCGTAAGAACATTTCTACAAGAAAAAAATAACAGGTACCTGTATGTTTTCCTTGCAGGGCTGCTTTCAAGCTTATTTGATATCAGGACAATTAGTGGCAATAGGATTTGATTGCAAGCCATTTTAATATGGTAGGCGTGGGGGGTCCCCCCCATCAGAATGGCCCTGCAGGAAAAAAAAAACCTTACTGCTGTGTTTAGGGTTCCCTCTTTGCCACCAGCGGGAGATTTTTGGGGTGGAGCCTGAGGAGGGCGGGGTTTGGGGAGGGGAGGGACTTCAATGCCATAGAGTCCAATTGCCAAAGCGGCCATTTTCTCCAGGTGAACTGGTCTCTATCGGCTGGAGATCTGTTGTAACAGCAGGAGATCTCCAGCTAGTACCTGGTGGGTGGCGACCCTAGCTGTGTTCCATATGAAAGTAAGTCTTTGATTTTTATTCACAAATGGAAATAGGCATTCAAGGTGTGGTTATTGGGAAGGGCTCTGACATTATGTGTTTTCTTAATTATGTCAGGTTTGCTCTTGGGACCTGGTGAAAGATAACCTGGTGCTATAATGCCCTGCCGAAAGAAGAAATTATTAGGTATGTAATCCATTAATTGTTTTTGTGTATATGTGTATCTGAATGGAAAAGTGTGTAGCTACAAACAGGATATGTTCAAAGGAATGGTCACAGTAGCTGCTTGCTTCCTTGGACAATGGTGGAGATTTCGGCCAGAAGGAGGAGAAGAAGAAGAGCCTTCTCTTCTTCTCCCCACAACAGACACCATGTGAGGTGGGTGAGACTAAGAGAATGTGACTTGCCCAAGGTCACCCAGCTGGCTTGATGTGCCGGAATGGGGAAACCAACCCAGTTCACCAGATTAGAGTCCGCCACTCATATGGAGGGGGGGAATTGAGCCTGGTTCTCCAGATTAGAGTCCACTGCTCTTAACCCCTACACCACGCTGGCAGTGTTCAAGCACACAACAAGCAGAAGAGGGCTCTGGTGGGTTGGTGGTGTCCAGCAGTGTCAGCTGCTGATGCCAGGTCTGGTTACGTGTGATGATCTTCATGGCGATCTCATACAATATTTTCCCTGGAAATGGAACTAGGATGACTCTTTTTCTCTTCTCCACCAGCCTTGTAGCAATCGAGCTTCCCCTGTGACTGAACTTGTAACTTGCACAAGAAGTTGGGACCTTTCAGGTGTGGAGTTTGTTCTTTAAGCCATTGTAGGGAAAACGTTTTAAAGCTGAGATTTCTGGGAAGATCCTGACCTTGCAAAAATGCAGTTGCATTCAAGCCTTTTATGCAGGGACATTTCCCCGCGGTCACCCCTGCCGACCACTTCAAGGTTTCCTCTGGATTATGCATGCCTTTTCCGCCCGTCAGAAGTCGCCTTGCTCTCCCCGCGCATTTTGCCTGTATTTTCCAGATGCTGTTTTAGCCAGAATCTGGAAAATGGGGGCGAAACATGCAGGGAGAGCGAGGCGACCTCTGTCAGGTGGGAAAGACATTCACAATCCAAAGGAAGCCTCAAAGGAGTCGGCAGGGGTGACTGCGGGGAAACATCTCTGCATGAAAGGCCATAGAGAGAGCCAGCGTGGTATAGTGGTTAAGAGCAGTGGTTTGGAGCGGTGGACTCTGATCTGGAGAACCGGGTTTGATTCCCCACTCCTCCACATGAGCAGCTGAGGCTAATCGGGTGCACCGGGTTGGTTTCCCCCACTCCTACACATGAAGCCTGCAGGTGACCTCGGGGTAGTCACAGCTCTCTTGGAGCTCTCTCAGCCCCACCTCCCTCACAGGGTGTCTGTTGTGGGGAGGGGAAGGGAAGGTGATTGTAAGCCAGTTTGATTCTTCCTTAAGTGGTAGAGAAAGTCGGCATGTAAAAACCAACTCTTCTTCTTCACAGTGAAAATCTGAGTTATCTGAAGCAGGATTATGCTAGCCAGATGAGAGACGCTTGTGTCTGGGTGCAATAAATATGGTTGGAAGAGCCAATTGGATATTAAGAGAGCAGTTCCAAGTTTCATTTCTTTAAGTTATTCTTTATAGTTTGATTACTGCTCTTAGGCCATATCAGGAATGTAAACTGAATCTTGGGGTTTTTTTTTTTTTTTTGAGAGAGAGATCTTCACTATTTGTGTATTTCTGCTCCAGAGCCAGTTGTAGAACTGCAATCCATATTTTCATTCCTGGCTTTAGCAATACCTAACATTCCCAAGAGCGCATACAGGATATTAATCTTGATAGGGCTCAACAAGACATGGATGAATAATAAAAAACATCCAAGTCACCAAGAGGTTTTGATGTTTTTGAAATGTTCTTTTGAATCCATATTTCTCTGCCACCATTAAAAGGCCACATCTTTAGTAGTCCCTGAGGGATTCTCACAAAAAGAGGGGATTGATTTCTACCAATCCAGTCCATTTGGTAAATGTGGCTTACCTTGACCTTTCTTAAAACGTAATCTGACATGGTGGAATTCAACTAGGTTGTACCCAATTCTTGTAAAGTGGAGGTGAGTAGGGGGAGATTTTAAGTGAAGCCTTTCACTATCTCTGTCCCTTCCCCTCAACAACTGCTTTTGGTAATCTGTTGTCTCCTGGTAAGGGATACTTATGGTCATGAAGCCTGGCCGGGGCTGGAGGGGGGAAGAGCTTTAAAACATGGGGGTAGGGAAGCATAGGATTATTTATTTACACTGAGACAGCAAGGTAGACTTCCTCTGAATGTGGAGGATCCACTTAAGTATTTTGATTTAATAGTTTTTGATAGCCTCTTCTCCTTGTCTGTGAATGTGTTGAGACAGCAAGGGAAGAAGTCTGCTGCAATACAAGACAGCTCTGTGTGTTGAGTCAGTGGGGGGAAAAGTCATGGTAAATAATAACGGGGACTGGATAGAACCGCTGTGCATCTGTGCACCTGACTCTGTGAAACTATCCGATAAGCACCAAATGGTGACGTGTCATGTCTTAGTATTGAATTTGGATAAAAGTTCATTCTCCAGTACAATCGGGGCTCAGTCTTTTATGCTTGTTAAGGCAGCTGGGCCACAGCTGTAATAAAACTGTTTTCTTGACTAACGGTCTCGGGTCTCCCTCCTCCACGAACCTCCGTTTTCCCTCAACAACACGATTTATATAATATATAAGGTTGCCAACCTCCAGGTACTAGCTGGAGATCTCCCACTATTACAACTGATCTCCAGCCGATAGATATCAGTTCCCCTGGAGAAAACGGCCGCGTTGGCAACAGGACTCTATGGCATTGAAGTCCCTCCGCTATCCAAACTCCCCCGCCCCCAGGCTCTGCCCCAAAAACCTCCCACCGATGGCGAAGATTTCCCAACTCTGGGTTGGGAATTACCTGGCGACTTTGAGGGTGGAGCCTGAGTAGGGCGGGGTTTGGGGGAGGGGAAGGACTTCAAAGAGGTATATTGCCATAGCGTCCACCTTCCAAAGCAACCATTTTCTCCAGGTGAACTGAACTCCATCATCTGGAGATCAGTTGTAATCCCAGGAGATCTCCCGCCACCACCTGGAGGTTGGCAACCCTACTGCTTCACGATGGGATTGTTCCAAGTAAGAGTGACTTTATTGTTTACATTGGCTGCTGTGAAAATCTGAGCTAAAAGTTGTCCGTGGGGCCTATTGTTGCAGCCTGATTTGAGTTTTTGGGTCAGGCTGTCTTTTTGCTTCATGCAATCTCTTTTTTATTGTTCTCTACTTAACCCTTGCATTTTATGTATTTTTAATTTAAGATGGTAATAGCCGTTGTCCATATGCAGTAAATTTTATTACTATTTTAAAAAATGGTAATGAATTTGCCTTTATGTCAATGACGTTTCAGAATATTGCTTCTCATTTAATGTGTGTTAATTTTTCAGAGCAGAAGCGAAGGTTGAAAGCCAACAGCCGTGAGTATAACGACCAATTTCACTATGTGGTGAGTACATTAACGTTAATCTTCCTTACCACTCCACATCTCACCTTTCAGATTCAACTAAGTTTAATTTTTTTTGGGGGGGGAATGAACAGACCAGTTTCTCTCTTCCCATTTTCACTTTAACTGACTCTCAATTGCTCACAAAATTCTGGGCTGCCTGGAATGTATTCATTTCTCATCAGGCCATTTTTTGTGGGGGGAGGTGGGCTTCATTTTCTCTTGGATAATTTACCAGTAAGACTAGGGTTGCTAGCTACAGGTTGGGAATTACCTGGAGATTTTGGGGGTGGAGATTTTGAGGAGGGCGGGGTTTGGAGAGGGGAGAGACTTCAATGCCATAGTGTCCAATGGCCAAAGCGGCCATTTTCTCCAGGGGAACTGACCTCTATCACCTGGAGATCAATTGTAATAGTGGGAGATCTTCTGCTACCACCTGGAGGTTGGCATCCCTCAGAAAGACCCTTCAGTATATTGAATCCCCTGCTTTGTGGGTGATGGGTTATCCACCTTTACTGTATTTGTGATCATAAGGGGTGGGGTTAGGTTTGCCAGCTCCAGGTTGGGAAATACCTGTAGATTTTTGGGGCAGAACCTGAGGAGGGCGAGTTTGGGGAGGGAAGGGACTTCAATGCCATAGAGTCCAATTGCCAAAGCGGCCATTTTCTTCAGGTGAACTGATCTCTATCTGCTGGAGATCAGTTGTAACGGCAGGAGATTTCCAGCTACTACCTGGAGGTTGGCAACCCTAGGTGGAGTGTTTAACTATTAGGAGTGATTTAAATATTGGGAATTTCATAACACTGGAAAGAGAAGGAGTAAAGTAAAGAAGCTTTGTACATACCATATGAAAGAGAGCAGAGGTGAAGAGTTGCAGTTACGAACTAGATGTATTTCAGTCATTGCGACAGAAGAATTCCAAAGAAATCAGAGCGGCCTTGGAAACAAAAGCGCCCACAAGGGGATGCTGACAAGTAGGAAGAAATAGCTTTAACTCAAGTGTTAAAACTTACAAAAAAAAAAAAAACTCTTGGAATTTCACAATTAGTCTGCCCCATGAAATCTATAATAGGTCAGGAAGAATAATCAACAAGACACATCCAAATAATGAACGGGGTCCAGGTACAATTTGCCAAGCTTGGATTCCTTGTGTATTATTCAACAATTGAGTTTTACATTAATCATGTTTTGGGTTTTTTTCCCCCCGGAGTTGAGAAATGCCCGGGAATAAAAAATAAAACAAATGATTGCCCGCATGCTCGGCCGTTAGCCTCGGCTGCATCCTAATCGGACTGGAAATGTGTCTTGAGTTCCACAGGCTGTGGATTTGTACTAGTTAAACTTTTAGTAATAAACACCGAGGTCGTTTAAAATATAAGTGGTTCAGATGTTATTAGCTTTTAACTTCTGTATTGCAAACATTAAATGCAAATAATAATATTTTATAGTATATAGACTACAATTGTTATTGCCTTGGTTATGTGTATTGGCAAGGGTACCACAGTGAGCTGCGTTACAAAGGAGATGGGAGGTGGTAAGCTCTCCTTCCCTGAAGGTTTTGAAGAAGAGGCTAGATGGCCATCTGTCAGCAATGCTGATTCTATGACCTTAGGCAGATCATGAGAGGGAGGGCACCTTGGCCATCTTCTGGGTATGGAGTAGGGGGTCACTGGGAGTTTGGGGGGGGGAGGTAGTTGCGAAGTAATGGTATTGCTTTGCTCTGCTCTAGTTAGACCTCACCTAGAGTGTTGTGTTCAGTTTTGGGCACCACAATTTAAGAAGGATGTAGACAAGCTGGAACGTGTCAAAAGGTGGGCAGCAAAGATGGTGAGGGGTCTGGAGACCAAGTCCTATGAAGAAAGGTTGAAGGAGCTGGATATGTTTAGCCTGAAGAAGAGAAGGCTGAGAGGGGATATGATAACCATCTTCAAGTACTTGAAGGGCTGTCATATAGAGGAGGGTACTGAGTTGTTTTCTGTTGCCCCAGAAGGTTGGACCAGAACCAGTGGGTTGAAATTAAATCAAAAGAGTTTCCGTCTAGACATTAGGAAGAATTTTCTAACAGAGCGGTTCCTCAGTGGAACAGGCTTCCTCGGGAGGTGGTAGGCTCTCCTTCCCTGGAGGTTTTTAAGAAGAGGTTAGATGGCTATCTGTCAGCAGTGCTGATTCTATGACCTTAAGCAGATCATGAGAGGGAGGACATCTTCTGGGCATAGAGTAGGGTCACTGGGGGTTTGGGGGGGAGGTAGTTGTGAATGTCCTGCATTGTGCAGGGGGATTGGACTAGATGACCCTGGTGATCCCTTCCAACTCCATGATTCTGTGCGATAGCATATACCCTGAATTGCTGTGCCACCGATTCCAATTGTTCTGGCTTTTCAGTTTTAATGTTACGTATTTTTTCCCCTCATGCTAACCTGTTCTAAAGGTTTTTTTCTTATTGTTTCAGAATAATCGCATCCAGACATACAAGTATAATGTCTTAACTTTTCTACCCATAAACTTGTTCGAGCAGTTCCAGCGGGCTGCGAACGCCTACTTTTTATCCCTCCTGATTTTACAGGTAATATTTAATCTCGAGAAAAGTGAGAGAGAGAAAAGTGTGGTTTGTCATCACCTCTGTCTTTGTACATCAGAAAAAATGCCCTTTTATCCTCAAGCTGATTTTCTTCATGTTTTTATTGTACATTTGTTGTCATTAATGCTGTGTTTTACATTTTACGTTTACATTTGAAAACCATTCAGATATTGTAGTGAACCTTACTTACCAATGAGGGGCAAGTTAAGCTTTCTTCAGTGGCCATGTAGAACAGTGGTTCCCAAACTTTTCGGGCACCGCCCCCTTGGTTCCACAAACTCAACCCCAGCGCCCCCTACCCTATCCAGTAACAGAGTTGAAGAGGCCCACCTCTAGAGCCCCCCTGCTGCCCCATTGCCTCTTAGCGCCCCCCTAGGTAATCCCACTGCCTCTAGGAAGCCCACAAACAAGATGACTGCAGCAGCAATATCCTGCCTGTGTTCCACAGCATCTAATATAATAGGCAGGCTCCTCTGATCCTGGCGAGAATAGGTATGCATCATAACTAATACTCATTTTGGCTAGTAGCCATGGATGGTCCTCTCCTCCATGAACATGTCCACTCCCCTCTTAAAGCCCTCCAAGGCTGGCAGCCATCACCACATCCTGGGGCAGGGAGTTCCACAATTCAACTATGTGTTGTGTGAAGAAATACTGCCCACTTTGGGAACCACTGATGTAGAATATGCAACAATTTATTTTAGTAGTCTCAACAATGTGGTAACCACTTAGAAAGCCAGTGGTTTGGAGTTCTCACACAATGCAGAAGCCAAGCTTCTGCATTCAACATCAAGTCATGAATCCTAGAAACACTCCGGATTTGAAGACTTTTTTCAGCAAGTGATCCTTCTACTCTCTCTTCAAACTCTCTGCTCCCGCAAGAATTTTTTCCTCATAAAAGTATACATTTTCTCTTTCAGCTGATCCCTGACGTATCCGCCTTATCTTGGTTTACCACCATTGTTCCTTTAGTGCTGGTTCTGAGCGTTACAGCTGTGAAGAATGCTACAGATGACTATGTAAGTCTCCTACTATAATGTACCCGGTGTCGCCTTGCTCTCCCCCTGCGTTTGTCCTCATTTTGCCTGCGTTTTCAGGGGCCTGTTTTATCTCAAATTTAAAAACATGGGCAAAATGTGGAGAAACACAGGGGGGAGAGCGAGGTAACCTCTGACGGTCGGAAACGGCATGCATAATCAAAACCAAGATCCGAAGTCATCGGAGGGGGTGACCGCGAGGGAAACAGCCATGTATAAAAGGCTCTTATCTTTTGCTTCTGTCCTAAGTGAAATACATCCAGAAAATGAGCCAGAAATGCCAGCAGGGTGTAGAGATTTGTGTTTCAGGCTAGACTGTGTTAAAATTTTAGTGGATGATGTTTGCCTACTCCCTTGCTCTCAGCTAAACTACCTCGTAGGGTTGCTCCGAGGATAAGGAGGATGAGGGGAGAATTGTATAAGCCACTCCACTTGAAAGGAGGGATAGAAATCTTTTTTAAAAATACAAAATCATAAGTGGAATCCATAGTGGAGAGCATTTTCACTCAGGCCATTTTTGCATGGTAATTAGCAGCACGTTCCAGGCTGAATTGCCCCGCCAATTTTTTTTAAATTTTGCACACCGAACCGTCATTCCAGGAGTGACTGCAAAGCCGGCGCAGACCTGTTTCGCATTACAAAAGAGCCCACTTAGCGCGACCTTTTGTGTTTGCTCCGCTGCCGCTGCAAAGAATAACCAGAGGGAACCATGCAAAACAACCGCGGCGCGTTAGCTATGCACATGCTAATGGCTATGCAAACAGGAATGAAGGAGCAGGCAAGTGGGGTGTATGTGGAATGTCTCCTTTTGCGTCAGGACCGTGAATTGGCATTTTTAAAGTCGCATTTTAAAAAAGAGCTTTGAGCGAGCATCAAAATTGACCCTGCGTAAATGGCCTATGAGTATTCTTTTTTTTAAAACTTTTTTGAAGTTCGGGAACGGATTGCTTAATTGTGTTTTTTTTCCACTTGCAGTTTTGTCATAGGAGGGACAAACAGGTGAACAGCCGGCAGGCCAGAGTGCTCATTGGTGGGAAGTAAGAAGTGTACATTTCTATTATGGGCCACCAATTGTTTATTTTTAGATTGTTTCAGGATGTTTAGCAGTGACTGTCTGAGGTTTTATTTGCTTGAAATAGGGTTGAAGATCTTAAATGTAGTATTCACATTCTACAGCTGTAACAAACACAGACCTTTTTTAAAAAAATCTGTATACAGCTGTGATGACTCCTCTTGCAAAAGTTTGTGAATTTTGTGTTACCTGCAAATGGGAAACTCTTGGGTTCGTGACTGCTGGAGTACTTACTGGAGAGCCAGACTTAAACTGCTGGTTCCTGTCAAGTGTAAACATGGTGGCAAACCTGGGTTTGCAGACACATGATGTGTAGAACATAAGAAAAGCCCTTCTGGATCAGACCAAGGCCCATCAAGTCCAGCAGTCTGTTCACACAGTGGCCAACCAGGTGCCTCTAGGAAGCCCACAAGCAAGACGACTGCAGCAGCACCATCCTGCCTGTGTTCCACAGCACCTAATATAATGGGCATAAGAGGTTCTTATAGGCATAAAAACGGCCATGCTAGATCAGACCAAGGCCCATCACGTCCAGCAGTCTGTTCACACAGTGGCCAACCAGGTGCCTCTAGGAAGCCCACAAACAAGATGACTGCAGCAGCAATATCCTGCCTGTGTTCCACAGCATCTAATATAATAGGCAAGCTCCTCTGATCCTGGCGAGAATAGGTATGCATCATGACTAATATTCATTTTGGCTAGTAGCCATGGATGATCCTCTCCTTCTTTCCAAGCTAAACGTCCCTAAGTGTTTAGGCTCCCAGACTCCCTGAAAACAACTGCTGGGAGCTTTCTAAGTATCACAGTGGCCCCGTTTGATTTTTATGTGATGAGGAGACAGTTATGGGATATGGTATGCCAGCACAGTTTAGGCCAGGGAGTATTTTTTTCTTTTTTTACTAACATGTCTGAAGAAATGCTAAAACACCGATGACTTGTGATGTTGGTAGAGTACTATCCCATCACGGTAGATGTTTTTAAGAATGCAAGACTTCATAAACACCGTTACAAAGCAATACAGCTCCCTACGGAAGGGAATAGCCTGGCCAGCCCTGGTACCAATACACAAGGCTACCTTAGATTAGCCATTCAGAAACCCCAAGTGAGTATTTTATCTAATCGTCATGGGCTAGAGAAGGTCAAAGGAGAACAGAATGTTTGTTTGAGTATACAAGAACCTAATTATACTGTGCACCGAGTAACGTTATGGTGTGTGCAGCTGCAAAACATACACAAAAGAGAACTGCCGGGTAACCCAGGAGGATTGCTGTGGTGGTGGTAGGCATCTAACATCATCTAAAGCTTTGTTTTTTTTTTAAGCCAGTGATCTTTGTGAACAGTTTCTGGGGCCTGTCAGACCTCGGAAGCGAAGCAGAGTCCGTCCTTGGAAGGGAGACCACCATGGAAGGCTTTGCAGAGGCAGGCAATGGCCAACCACCTCTGCTTCTCACTTGGCTTGAAAGCCCCTTGCTGTGGTCACCATAAGTCAGCTGTGACTTGACGGCGCTTCACACATTTGCTGCTTTTATTGATGCATATCACATTCTTATATTTTATCTATTTTCTGTCCTATTTTAAGGGTTCTGGGTGTTTTTTAATGAAGAGATTGCCCAGCAGGTATTTTAAATAAATACACAATATCTAAGGCTGCATCTTTTGATTTCTTGAGGCTTTCTTTGTCTGTGTTCTAACTTGCATCTTGAACCAAATGACACAGCTGTAATTCTGCTTAATATTTCCTTGGAGACCCTAAGTTGGGAGGAAAGGGGGCTTAAAATGTTTCATATAAATAAATAAATTGCTCAAAGCACTTGACTTGCATAATCCAAGGACCATAATTATTGCTATAGTGCCATCAATATGCATAGCCCTTTACAGAGTACAAGAATCTGGGTCACCTGAGAAGTTTACAGTCCTGGTATTAGACATGGGAGATGACAAAAAGGAGTAATAAAATATTTCAACTATTTTTTTCTTCGCAATAAATTATGATTTTAATCAGTCTGGGTTACCATGTTGACTAGCAAGACCTTGCTTTCAACAAGGAATGAATGTATTACTGATGTCAGCATCTGTAGCACAAACATTAAAACACGTAATGTCTCCTTTCCCCCCCTTCCACTCTAGGTTGCAGAATGAAAAATGGAAGAATGTCAGAGCTGGAGACATCATTAAATTGGAAAACAACCAGTTTGTGGTTGTAAGTAACTTGAAATCTTTGCTATCGCAGACAAATACACCCTGTTTCACTGTTGGTCTGCCTTGCTTATAGTCTCTTGAATAGGAGATTGAAAGCATGCTATCAGTGCAATGCTTAGGAGAGTTACTCCAATCTAAGCCCATTCATTTCAGTTGATGATCTTAACAGGCTGAATTAAGTATGTGCAAGAGTAGGCCCTTGGTTTTCTGCCGAGTAAGCAAAACAAGCTCCTTATACACCTGAGACTGTAGCTTTCAGCCTGGAGAACCAGTGTGGTGTAGTGGTTAAGAGCGGTGGTTTGGAGTGGTGGACTTTAATCTGGAGAGCCAGGTTTGATTCCCCGCTCCTCCACATGAGCAGCGGACACTAATCTGGTGAACTGGGTTGGTTTCCCCACTCCTACCCATGAAGCCAGCTGGGTGACCTTGGGCTAGTCACAGCTTTCTTAGAGCTCTCTCAGCCTCACCTCCCTCAAAGGGTGTCTGTTGTGGGGAGGGGAAGGGAGGGTGATTGTAAGCCGGTTTGAATAATAGAATCAAAGAGTTGGAAGGGACCACCAGGGTCATCTAGTCCAACCCCCTGCACAATGCAGGAAATTAACAACTACCTCCCCCCACATCCCCAGTGACCCCAACCCTCCCCCCGCCATGCAGGATCCCCCAATTAAAGCACTCCCGACAGATGGCCATCTAGCCTCTGCTTAAAGACCTCCAAAGACAGGGACTCCACCACCCTCCAAGGCAGCACATTCCATGGTTGGACAGCCCTCACCGTCAGAAAGTTCTTCCTAATGTTTAGGTGGAATCACTTTTCTATTAGTTTAAATCCATTACTCCGTGTCTTAGTCTCTGGAGCAACAGAGAACAAGCTAGTTCCCTCATCAACATGACATCCCTTCAAATATTTAAACATGGCTATCATGTCTCCCCTCAACCTTCTCTTCTCCTAACTAAACAAACTCAACTCCCTAAGTCTCTCCTCATAGGGCATGGATTCCAGACCTTTGACCATTCTGGTCGCCCTCCTCTGGACCCGCTCCACTGAACACGCCCTCCACTGAACACTGTGATTCTCCCTTAAGTGGTAGAGAAAGTCAGCATATAAAAACCTACTCTTCTTTCAGTTCAGAGACGTAGCTTGCAGGGCAGGCTTCCCCTATGGCCTCTCTTGTTTTAAAACTTAAGTATATAGATGACAGTCTCCTTCACTTTAATGTTCCCTTCCTTGGTAGGCTGACCTGTTACTCCTTTCGAGCAGTGAGCCGCACGGCCTCTGTTACATTGAAACTGCTGAGCTTGATGGGTATGTTTCCAAGTTTTTTTAAATCTTTAAAGTAGTCAGCGCTCCAAAAGATTACAGCTGGGAGATGGGGAAAGCTGAGACTAGGGATGCCGGTCCCTATGGCGGCAGCTGTAATGTGCAGTCTAGACCTAATATGATCAGTGGCAGGTTAAAAAAAAACATCTGAAGCCCTTGGCGAAAGGACGTCTGGTGCTGAAATGTTAAATGGTTCAACTCCAAGAGAATGGGGTGAGGGGGGGTGAGGAGGAGAAGGAGTGCATTCCATAGCTGAGGTGCCACCACAGAAAAGTCCTTGTCCCCTGTGGCGTCCCACCTAACAGTAGCTTCGTGCATGATTGGGGTCCTGAATGACAAGTTAAACAAAAATGATGATTTTAAAAGTAGCTTACCCTCAATGTGAGACCGGAAGAACTTTCTAAAGTTCTTTTCTCTCCTTTATTTGAAGCGTTTGACACTCTTGCGGAGGTTGCTTCCAAGTTAGGTTGTTTGTTTAAATCTCTGGGGCATGGTACAGTGACACTGATACGGTGTCTGAATAAAATCTGTATCAAGGAATATAAGTGCTGAATTTTTTTAGAATTCTAAACGTTGTGGAACCCTTTGCCAAAATACAAATTTTCAATATCTAGCTTAAAAGCGCTCAGATTTGGCACTCAACTACAAAGAGTTCTTTCAAGTACCTCCCCAAAAAGACTATTTCAAGTTCCTCATTTCCCTGTTTGGTTGAAGCTACCGTAAAATTACAGTTAGTTTCCCTTTGAAGTAAGGAACCACAACTCTTGTTTGCGATGGTGTGAACTTCTTTCAACTGGCCACGGCTTTGCCATTCCTGTTATGCTTCGTAACCTGTGTGCGGGGTGCAGCCTACATCAGATTTGTTGTTTCCTTTCTTTAAAGTGTCAAAACAAATTATTGTCATGCTGCAGATGTTCTGCTTTTCACAATGCCAACTTTTATCTCCCCCCACCAAGCCATTCTCCAGTTGGGGCAACATGCTCAGCAGCTGCTAACGTGTGGGATTCCTGCGTTTTATGGTGGAGAAGGGAGAAAGTAGCACCAAGTTATTTTGCAAGAGGGTCCCACCGAGAACTACTGTGTGAAGGAGAAAACATTCTTGGGATTAGGTTATAGATCTTCCAGCACTGAACCCAGGATAACTCTGAAGGGAGTTGAAAGTGGGACAGTAAAGAAGAGAGCAGGTCGTTTATGCATGGGAGTTTTACCTGAGGTTCATTGCTCGCTGGACTCACACTTTCCTTTTGAATCCCTGCCCCTTGAAATGCTGCTTTGTAATTGGGTGTAGGGAGAGAAAAGTCCCCCCCCACCCAATTGCCGCATTTTAAGAGCATTTTAAGAACAAAAACAAAAAATGGAGCTATTTGAAAGGAATGGGGGGTGGAAGAAACCCAAGCCTTGTTTTTAAAAGCCATCTGCTCAGAAAGAACTCCGAGGAAGCATTTGAATTCCCGCCCCTTGACATGCTGCTTTGTAATTGGCTGTGTGCTTGCTGTGAGAGAAACCAAGCTTCTGTGTCCCGCGCTTTGCCTTATGCATGGGGATTTCAAGTGGGCTGAGCTCAGGGGAGAGGGAAGAATCGGGTTAATAGAGGGACGGGCAGTCCCAGGATTTGTGAGGGCTGGCAGCGAGGTCATCTCTAATGGAGGGAAAACTCATGCATAACTCTAAGGAACAACTGAGACAGATGGGGGTGGTGAACGTGAGTGAAAGTACCCATGCATAAACGATTAGCAAACTACTTGCGGTTGCTTTTTCTTCTTTCTTGGGGTCCAAACCTGATGTTATGGGGCAGCCATTTTTGTTCCCATGACTTCTCTATGAGCGGGGGTGGTCTATTTTCTTTACATGAAAAAGTGTACATGGTAGTGATAATGGGGAGGCCGGCCTATCTCCTGCCTTCCCTTAGTACGTTATGTTGCTTCATGTGTTTTTATACTGCCCTCTCCATCATGAGTTAAGATCTAAGACTATTCAAGAAATTCTAAGAAATAATACAGGGCTACCTGATAAAATTTGTATCCAACGACTACTGGAAGATAGTGACACACAAACTTCGAGATGTGTGGCCAAATTTTGTGCTGCTATATATAAGGCCCGAAAGGATGTAATGTACAAATAGGTACAATTTAATAGATAAACGTTTTAGAAGCTAGCTTACTTACCTTTTTAGATATAGGATTTTATTGATATATTTTATTTTGTGGACTTTTCGATTGACTGATACTGTTTTATTACAAATTTATGTTACTCTTGATTAGATGTGTTCTATTTTTGGTCAAATGACCATAAAATAAAGATTGATTGATTGAGGTTGCTTCAGACACTCTTCTCCACATCCCAGGTCCTTATATTCTAAAATAAATAAATAAAAGCCCCTCACTGCTTTAGACTTGAATGGGACAGGTGTATGAATTACACATCACTGCCCCATTATGTCTTCTTCAGTCCTGAAAGAAAAATGCCTCCAATGTGGAGTTATGGGCAATGCGGTGTGAGGAAGGATGCCAGGAAAGTTCTCTGTAATATTATTATTTATTTGACAGTGAAACCAACTTGAAGGTGCGGCAGGCGTTACCGGCCACCTCTGAACTTGGCGATGAGATTAGCAAACTTGCAAGATTTGACGGTAAGCATCGGAGCAGAACACTACGGAGACTGAAAAACTAAAAACGAAATGTTGCAAGTCAGTAAAAACGCCTTTGTGTTTTTTTGCATGGTGCTGAACACATTCCTTCGATAGCCTTTACCAAACCGAGAAGAGGAGATCCTTTTAAACACTGTTTAAAATCTCCACTGTGATTAGTATCAAATTGCCTTGGTAGTTCTTACCTTAGAGAAAGGAGCATTCCTGATTTTTCTGACTTGGCTTTATCAATATATCTAATACTCAGCATGGGCCCATCTGTGAATATGGAAACCCATAGAGTGGGACCATGGAACCTATAAACCAGATTGTTCTACAAACCTGAGAAAAGCCCCACAAGTTGTTGTGGGTTCCACCCAGCTGGATCTGGGCTAGGTCAGTGGCTGGCGCCAGACGACTCGGCCAGAGTCTTGCCAGGGTAAGGGAAGGAGGGAAAGCTGAGTACATAGGGGAAGATAACAGTAGCTTGGCTGCTTGGAGGGACAGAAAGATGGCTATTGGGGCTTTTCAGGAAAAGAGGATGTAGTGGAGAAAGATGAGATGTCCTCCGCAATTGTGAATTTCCTGCATTGTTCAGGGGGTTGGACTAGATGACCGTGGAGGCCCCTTCCAACTCTATGATTCGAAGTCCTTGCTAGTCCTCTGCTTGTTTTTTCTTTCTTTCTTATTTTGTTTCTTACCTTTTCCTGCAGTACATGTGCCATCACTGGAATGACTGGAAGAACAGAATGGAGGGTCCCCCCAAAGTTAAACAGCGTCCGTTTTAAATACCACAGTGTTTGTGCCCTTTTATTGTTGATTGCAGTGGTCTCTTTTTTCCATCACCTTTCTGGAAACTATTAATACATTTGTTAAGTTTCTGTTGCAGAAATACTTAATACAGCGAGCGTTTGCTGTTCAGAAATTGAATTCTTCCAGATTGAGGAGGATTTACACTGTTTAGGCAAAAGGAATAGCCAGGAAACTTTAAATGGTTGGGCCAAGCGGTATTTTGGTTTGGCTGAAACAAATGGCGTTTTTTCCACACAATGTGTTTTTTTTTCTATATAAAAAAAGCACATAAATTATCGTTGTAAGTAAATAGTAAAGAAGCCAACAAATGTTTGTTTAAAATGAAGACTGGAATATTTATAGAGCCAACGTTCCACTAACAGCAGTGAATATAATGATGGGTATGCGTCAAAGCGTTTCGAAGTTAACATGCAGACCTCTCCGAGATTTCAAAATATTCTGCTCCTCTCTCTCTCTTTCCAACCTATCTTTGGTTTTTAAAATCACAGTGCAGTATTTGGAGACATTCCAACACTACTGACTGAATGGACGTTCTTACCCTCCTCCTTTTCCTTCCTCTTTGTTGCCTCCTTGGGGTAGGGGGCCGTGCTCTTGATTGTTATTTAGTAAAGCATCAACCGTGTTGATCGTTCTCTCCGGAAGTAGGGCCTAGAGATCTGGAATTACAGCCTATCCCCAAATGACGGGTGAGTTCCCAAGGAGAAAATGGCTGCTTTGGAGGGTAGCCACATGTAAGCCCACAGCCTTCAGCAGTGGTCCAGTTCCTTAAATTTCATATTCACCTGCACATGCTGAATAATGCACTTTCAATCCGGTTTCAATGCCCTTTGAAGCTGGATTTTACTGTGCGGAACGGCAAAATCAACTTGCAAATTGTCATTAAAGTGCATTGAAAGTGGATTGAAAGTGCATTATCCAGCATGTGCGGAAGTGTGAAACCATTTCCGAATT
The DNA here is from genome assembly GCF_029931775.1 of Euleptes europaea. Taxonomy (NCBI): domain Eukaryota; kingdom Metazoa; phylum Chordata; class Lepidosauria; order Squamata; family Sphaerodactylidae; genus Euleptes; species Euleptes europaea. The sequence goes on along the minus strand of NC_079331.1, from coordinate 10,978,409 downwards.
TGTGTTGGAGCTATGTTCTTTGACAGAATGACTTCGGAGCTTCCCTAGACCTAGGGTTGCCCATCCTCCAGGTACTAGTTGGAGATCTCCTGCTATTACAACTGATCTCAAGTCAAAAGAGTTTCCGTCTAGACATTAGGAAGAATTTTCTAACAGTTAGAATGGTTCCTCAGTGGAATAGGTTTCCTCGGGAGGTGGTGAGCTCTCCTTCCCTGGAGGTTTTTAAGCAGAGGTTAGATGGCCATCTGTCAGCAATGCTGATTCTATGACCTTAGGCAGATCATGAGAGGGAGGGCATCTTGGCCATCTTCTGGGCATGGAGTAGGGGGTCACTGGGGGTGTGGAGGATAGGTAGTTGTGAATTTTCTGCATTGTGCAGGGGGTTGGACTAGATGACCCTGGTGGTCCCTTCCAACTCTATGATTCTATTATTCCAGCCGATAGAGATCAGTTCACCTGGAGAAAATGGCTGGTTTGGCAATTGGACTCTATGGCATTGAAGTTTCTTCCCTCCCCTAACCCCACCCTCCTCAGGCTCCACCCCCCAAAATCTCCACATATTTCCCAACCCGGAGCTGGCTCCCCTACCTAGATCGGCTTGCTTCAGGCATACTTGATCAGGCAATACAACGCCGCCTGTAGAAACAGTTTGTTCCTCTTTTAACCAGCTCAAGATATTGTGATATTCTCTGTTTACACAGCCATGCTTTGTGCATCTCCTTGCTCTATTTCTTGTCTCATTCCGCGCCCCCGCCCCCCCGGCTGGATTGCTTCCTGCATGCAGTCCCCTCTGCATTCTGGTATCTGTTTTTACAGTAATTGCAACTGGATTTTTCTCCCTCTTATTTTTGGCTCACTGCTGGTAATCTTAGCTGCCTGGCACATTTGTAACCACTTTGTCTAAACAGAGATCCGTGTTTCCTAAAAGTCTGTCTTGCAGCTTTGGTTCTTTCTAAATGCCGATCGCATTATGGAGTCTTATGGAGTTGGTAAACGGCCCGCAACTGGTTCTCTGACTCATCGGTTTCAAGTTTTGTTAAAATTTCTTCAAACTACTGGTCTTCTCTTAGATTCTTCTTGTGAAATTTATACGTCCGTGTGTATTAAGTGCCGTCAAGTCACTTCCGACTCAGGGTGACCCTATGAATCAAAGCCCTCCAGAATGTCCTATCTTTGACAGCCTTGCTCAGATCTTGCAAATTGAGGGCTATGGCTTCCTTTATTGAGTCAATCCATCTCTTGTTGGGTCTTCCTCTTTTCCTGCTGCCCTCAACTTTTCCTATCATGACTGGACTTTTCCAGTGACTCTTGTCTTCTCATAATGTGACCAAAATACGATAGCCTCAGTTTAGTCATTTTAGCTTCTAGGGTCAGTTCAGGCTTGACTTGATCTAGAATCCACTGATTTGTTTTTTTGGCAGTCCATGGTATCTGTAACACTCTCTTCCAACACCACAAAGGGGGTATCACATCAATAGTCAGTGGGAATTTTGCCAGTGAGAGTTAAAATATGTCCTGTGATTTAAATTTCAATCTTTTGCTTCCCCCCAAAATTGCTGACCTGACTGATAAGGGGAGGCACTTTGCCATGAGAATCGCTAGCATTGCAAAAGTCCTGTGAAGCTGGCATCTATATCTTCTTAGATTTAGTTCATAGCCATTTAAACTTTATCTGGCATTTTACAGGCATTACAATGTTTGCCTTGAGGGGCTCTAGAAGAATACATTGGCCAGGCCACTTGATCGGCTCTAATTCCAATTGTAGTTGATGAAAAAATTACAGTATTTCCCCCCCCCCCCATACTTTAATACTAGGTTGTTGTGTTTTTGTTCCAGTTTCCAGATTTTTGACTGTTGTGGTAGTCTGGTTTTTGCCACTTCTGACAAGTTTACATATTTTTGCATGACTGCTGAGCCATATGGTGGGCACAGTGTGGAGTAACAGGAGCCCTAGCAGGAAATCATGTTCATCCCGACAGCACACCGTGCAGCTGAACAGCGGGGATCTAAAACACGAGCGGTTTAGAAAATTGAGCCAGGGACTGTACCCACTTTAGTGTGGACTCTCCCCAGCATTTCAGAGGTGGAAACAGGGACATCCTTGTTAATACTGCCTTCTCATATTCCAAGGGGCTGTGGCTCAGTGGTAGAGCATCTGCTTGGCATGCAGAAGGTACCAGGTTCAATCCCCGGCATCTCCAGTTAAAGGGACTAGGCAAGTAGGTGATGTGAAAGACCTTTGCCTGAGACTCTGGAGAACCACTGCTGGTCTAAGCAGACAACACTGACTTTGATGGACCAAGGGTCTGATTCAGCATAAGGCAGCTTCATGTGTTCAAGGATCACTGCCCAACTCCTCTTCCCTCTCTTCCAGCTATGTTTACAAATTTCGGAAGGCTTTGTTTAACCTGCCATATGGGCTTCCAGGAGACCCGTGGCACAGAGTGGTAAGCTGCACTACTGCAGCCAAAAGCTCTGCTCGCGACCTGAGTTCGATCCCGACAGAGGTCAGTTTCAGGTAGCTGGTTCGAGGTTGACTCAGCCTTCCATCCTTCCGAGGTCGGTAAAATGAGTACCTGGCTTGCTGGGGGTAAAGGGTAGACGATTGGGGAAGGCTATGGCAAACAATCCCATAAGCATAGCCTACTTAGTAAACGTCGGGTTGTGACGTCACCCCATGGGTCAGGAATGACCCGGTGCTTGCACAGGGAACCAATCAAATCAATCAATGGGCGTCTACTGCAATAATCTATTATATTGTCTCTGATCTCTTGTTAGAGACCCTGGTTCAAGATTTGTGGGGTACATGTAAAAAAGTACAATTCTTCCTTACAGAGATGAATGGGACTGGTGGTATATGGGATACCAGGTCACAACCATGATATACCACTTTAGGTTAAAAAAAAAGGGTAAAGGTAGTCCCCCGTGCAAGCACTGGGTCAATATTGACCCATGGGGTGACGTCTTATGATGTTTACTATGGAGACTATGTTTAAGGGATGGTTTGCCATAGCCTTCCCCAGTCATCTATCCTTTACCCCCAGAAAGCTGGGTACTCATTTTACCGACTTCGGAAGGATGGAGGGCTGAGTCAACCTTGAGCCGGCTACCTGAAACCGACTTCCGTCGGGATCTAACTCAGGTTGTGAGCAGAGCTTTGACTGCAGTACTGCAGCTTACCACTCTGCGCCAAGAGGCTCCTAATATATCGCTTTAGCTCCTGATAAAGTGAAAAAAAAATATGTGCAAGGATGATATGTATGTTTGTGAAACTTCCCACAGTTTGTGGGGAAGGGGGGATAGTAGTTTTGTGGCACTGTGTGACATGAATCGCTAGTTATTTCACTAACCTGTATTGAGACTAAATGGCTCTTTCGACATGCACTGTGATGCACGTATCCTCCAAAACCTGACTTAAAAAAATAATCTGTTGAACATTTGAAATGATGGTGGAAGATACTGAAAGCATGATAAGCGTCCTACCTTATTTTTCCCATTATAGGAGAAGTTGTCTGTGAAGCGCCGAACCATAAGCTGAATCAGTTTTCAGGAACTCTTTCCTGGAATGAAGAGAATCATCCTCTTACTAATGAAGAGGTGCTATTGCGGGGCTGTGTATTGAGAAACACGGATTGGTGCTTTGGAATGGTTATTTTTGCAGGTACAGTAAAATACTATCTTTCTTCCTTCCCCATAGAAATAATTGCCCTGGGGCATGCATACAAGATATTTAAAAAATATACCAAAAAACCATACAACTGAGCAGCCTGAAAGATTGTAAAAACAGCCAACTCAGACCTTGATGGGTAGAAAGAAACCATTTAACATGATAGTGGAAAGCAGCTGCATCCTTTCTATGTATAAGATGATAATAAAGGTAATGGTCCCCTGTGCAAGCACCGGGTCATTCCTGACCCATGGGGTGACGTCACATCCCGACGTTTACTAGGCAGACTTTGTTTACGGGGTGGCTTGCCAGTGCCTTCCCCAGTCATCTTCCCTTTACCCCCAGCAAGCCGGGTCCTTATTTTACCGACCTCGGAAGGACGGAAGGCTGAGTCGACCTCGAGCCGGCTACCTGAAACCAACTTCTGTCGGGATCGGACTCAGGTCGTGAGCAGAGCTTGGACTGCAACTGCACTCTGCGCCACGGGGCTCCTCTGAGGATCGAAAGACGCCATTTAACGTGATAGTGGAAAGCAGTGGCATCCTTGCTATGTATAAGATGATAATAGAAGAATGTATTTTGGTGACTTATTGTGTGGAGGTCTGAAAAAAACATACTGGTGCTATTTTTATAGGCCCTGACACTAAATTGATGCAGAACAGTGGCAAAACTCGACTTAAACGAACAAGCATTGATCAACTAATGAACTCTTTAGTGTTGTGGGTAAGTCACTGCAGTAGAACCATAAAAATCCAGACGATTTTGGGCTGGGATCTTAATTATATTGCCTTGAATGTTATGGAGAGATGCTGGATGGTCTGTGATTGGGTTTTCTTTTTGGAATAGACTGTTCATAAATAAGATTGGTGTCATTTGTTGCCTACCTGCTACAGAGTTTTCCTATTGAGCTGTTCACTTATGCTTATTCAAGATTCCCCAGTGTCAAGTCAAGTTTATTAATACGGTCTGACCAATCACGTGCCAACACATCAAAATTTCCAGACACAATAGTTTTGCACCGCAGAATCACAGACTGCCCGTACATATAGGAGATAACTTTTAAAGTGGCCAAATTTGGGTGGCAAGCAATGAGGACCAGGCGTGCATGGGTTGAACTTAATGGTTGAGCGATTTTATATTTATACTAATTTTAAACATGTAATATTTTTAATTAAGCGCTTAACGGCTTTTATGAGTGAGAGATTGTAAGATGGTATAGGGGTTCACACTTGATGCACTTTTATATGTGTTATGTTATGTATGTATATCTGGTATGTTTTTATGCTGGTCTTGGACCGTATTAAACTCTCTTTCTTTCTTTGCCCGTACATATAAAGGTGTGTAAGGTCAATAGAAGCAACCCCTGGTTAAAATTATCACATTAAAATTGTAAAATATTGTAACAATCATTCTCTAATAAAGTTCTGTGTATTTTAATAGCAACAGCGCAGAACGTCGCAGTTTGGAGCGTAAGCTGAGGGTCTTCTCCTAATAGGATTTTATGGTGACTGTCACCTTGATTATGCTTAAATGATCTGAAAATCCCTCTTTTGCTTCTGTGGCTGATCGTAGTGGAAACGGGGGGGGTAACTTAAAGGGTATATTTATTTATTTGTTTTATTTAAAACATTTATTTTATTTAAAACATCTTTGAAGCCTTTCTGCCTTGTGGAACTCTTAAGGCAGCTTACAGTGTACATAAATCAAAAATTATTTAAAAAAATACCCAAAAGACCACAATTTAAAGTCACAAATTAGGACTGCCAATAAATTAAAAACAAACAAAACAACTAAATTAGTCGAACACAGTCCTAAGTAAAACTGTCTTCAGCTGCCTCCTAAAGATCAAAAGTGAGGTGGCCAGGCGCACCTCCCCCGGTGAGGTTGTTCCATACTTATGGGGCTGCCACAGAAAAGGCCCTCTCTTGTGTACCCAGCAGAAGAACGAATTTGATTGGCGGGTCAATCAGGAGGGCCTCTCCCTGTGACAAGACAAGACAATTCTTTATTACCGTCAATGACCAGCACAGGTGATCTAGTTTATTTTTTAAAAGGTGTTCATTGTACATAGGGGGCGGTAGTTTTTTAAAAACCTGTTTTTTTTTTTTTTTTTTTACTGTCAGGGCAATTTCACAGATGTTGAATAATGCACTTCCAATCCACTTTGAAGTTGGATTTTTCTGTGGCCATTTATGCAGGGTCAATTTTTATGTTCACTCAAACCTCTTTTTTTAAATGCGACCTTTAAAATGCCTTTTCACAGAAAAATTCCACCCACCCACTCCTTCATTCCTTCCATTAGCCCGTTGCCGTTTGCATAGCTAACACGCGGCTGTCATTTTGCATCTTCCTTGAGGGGATTCTTCGGGGCAGGGGCGGAGCAAACACAAAAGTTTGCGTTATAGGGGCTCTTAAGAAATGCGAAGCAGTTATGTGCCGGCTTCGCAGTCACTTCCTGAATGACTGTTCACCATGAAAAACTAAAAAAAAAATAGGCAGGGCACTTCAGCCTGGAACGCACTGCTAATTACCAAGCGTAAATGGCCTGTATGAACTGGCAAAATCCACTTGCAAATGATCGTTAAAGTGGATTGAAAGTGGATTGAAAGTGCATTATTTGGCATGTGTGAAAGTGCAATCATGAGATTCTGAAATTTGCATTTGGGCTGGCGATGGGATTGCGGCGACAGTGAAGAAATCACGGATCCCCCCTCCCTATTCATCTCTTTAAAGCCTTGCCTAGAACTGTGCAGCCCCCCCTCGTGAGGAATGCCACCTACAGCACTGAGCCTGCGACTTACTAATGAATTGGCTTTTAGCAAGGCTACTTTGCAAAGCTAAAACCAAATGTCCTCTTTTTCGATTATTGCGGAAATCATGGCGCTTTGTCAAGTTTCAGGCACATTTAGAAGTGGAGCTTTGTGTGAAGACAGAACCCTTCACGACGGAGAAGCAAAATCTGTCCTCAGACAAATTTCCACTTGCATTCTTAAAGTTTATTTGTGCGCTTTCCAGGCCACTCTCTCTGTGCAGTTAGTAGTATTCAATAAAAGGATGTAGAAAAATGCATCTCGAAGCAAACATGTGTCAGAATAATTGCAGTAAGTACTAGTTGTGGTTTTTGTTAGCTAATAAAACAATAGGGGGGAAAATGTCACCAGTTCTTCACATGTTTTTTTAATAGAGCCTCCCACTGATGTTGGGCCAAATCCTGAAATCTGTGCTAAGGACTCGAATTTGCCACTAGGTCACTGCCTCTAGTAGGTGGCATAGAGTGTTACATCACCCCTAAGGGAATTTAAGGAGACAGTTTGTCTTAGGAATGCCTCCTAGACTATCCTGGCAAGCACAGGGAATGTTCAGCGCCAACCCCATGCAAGGGGCCCGTGCGGAAAGGGTGGGAACGCATCTCTTCTGAATACTGAACTGAGGGATTTCGGTTCTGTTTGGGCCTTTGAACGCCGTGTGCGCTCCCCGCTGCAGCTGAAGAGTTATGTGCCTTTGCGCAGAACTTGATTACCTCCAGAGAGCCGTATGCCCATCTTGAATTTTGTTGGGTCATTTCCTCTCCCAAGGGAACACTGTGAGCTGCCTATTCTGTGAAGGGTTTAGGTTTTCTAATGCACAATTCTGAGCACTCTGGGGCAAACTACAAATGGTAAAAAATTATTATCCCATCTTTCCTCCCAAGAACTCCGGACAGTATACATCATTCTCCCTTCCTTCATTTTACCCTCACTTTACCCTCACAACGTTAATCATAGAGTTGGAAGGGACCACCAGGGTCATCTAGTCCAACCCCCTGCACAATGCAGGGCATTCACAACTACCTTCCCCCCACACCCCTACTCCATGCCCAGAAGATGGCCAAGATGCCCTCCCTCTCATCATCTGCTTAAGGTCACAGAATGCTCATTGCTGACTGATGGCCATCTAGCCTCTTCTTAAAACCCTCCAGGGAAGGAGAGCTTACCACCTCCTGAGGAAGCCTGTTCCACTGGGGAGCTGCTCTAACTGTTAGAAAATTCTTCCTAATGTCTAGACCAGTGGTTCCCAACCTTTTTTTGACCAGGAACCACTAGGATTTTTTTGTTTGGTGCAGGGACCCCAAGGTTCAAAATAAAAATTCTGAGAATTTGAAAATAAACTTTAATCATAACTGTTAGTTAAACATTAAACTTAGAATAATATTTGAATATATATTTTTATTATAGATAACTTTTAATTGAAAATATTAATTTATTAAGGGTTTATAACTTTGTTTTGCGGACCTTAATTTAGTTCTCGCGGACCCCTGGGGATCCACGGACCCCTGGTTGGGAACCAGTGGTCTAGATGGAAACTCTTTTGATTTAATTTCAACCCGTTGGTTTTGGTCCAACCTTCTGGGGCAACAGATTTGGCACCCTCCTCTATGTGACAGCCCTTCAAGTACTTGAAGATGGTTATCATATCACCCCTCAGTCATCTCCTCTTCAAGCTAACCATACCGAGCTCCTTCAACCTTTCCTCATAGGACTTGGTCTCCAGACCCCTCACCATCTTTGTTGCCCTCCTCTGGACACGTTCCATCTTGTCTACATCTTTCTTAAATTGCGGTGCCCAATGTGAGGTAGATCAGGGTGAGAGATAAACTGCTGGCAGTGGTCAGTGAAACTGACATAAAACTGGTCTGAGTTTTATTCTCTCTATCTGAAATCCATAGCAGGATGCCATATGAAATTAAGTTTTTGCTGGATTCAGTGAATAGGGAATTGTTGTGTAGCCTTCGTTGATTGACTGGACTGTGTTAGAACTCGGGTTTTTCATTCTTCCTGTGGAAATTACTTGGGAAAGAAAATGGGAGTAGTAATCCCTTACTGCACATTTTTGGGCTTACTGTCCTGCATAAGAACTAGTGTCCCAGGATTAACAATCTAGCCCTTGTAAATACAGAAATTATGTTCGAGAATACAACAGCAAAAACATGCTGTAGTCTTTGAGATGAGAAATAAACAACTCAACGAAGTCTAAACTCTTTGCATCCAAGGTATTTAGTTCCCTCATCCAAATATTTCAACAAATTCAGAATAAGATTGTGTATAAGAAGTTGAATGCCTCCTATGATTTCAGGGCCCTTACTTAGAATGTGTGTGGGGTTATAACATATCCAAGTGGTTACATGGAATCGATATGTATGTTGAAGTTCTGAAGCTTGATCTTATGTGATTTGGCACATTGGGGGCAAGAGGAGGAGGATTGGGTAACTGCCCTATCTACATTGCAATCTATTTATTGAAATTGGTGTATATGCTTTATGTGTGTGTAATTTAGATGAATTATGGAAATCAATGTGGTGTAGTGGTTAAGAGCAGTGGTTTGGAGCGGTGGACTCTGATCTGGAGAACCGGGTTTGATTCCCCACTCCTCCACATGAGCAGCGGACGCTAATCTGGTAAACTGGGTTGGTTTCCCCACTCCAGCACATGAAACCAGCTGGGTGACCTTGCGCTAGTCACACTCAGCCCCACCTACCTCACAGGGTGTTTGTTGTGGGGAGGGGAAGGGAAGGTGATTGTAAGCTGGTTTGATTCTTCCTTAAGTGGTGGAGAAAGTCGGCATATAAAAAAACCAACTCTTCTTCATCAGTCTGGGGCTCCTAGTTTTCTGACGCAGTGATGAAGCTACCTGTCCTCTGTGCCTGAGGTGCTAGCGTCAAGATTTTTTGTGTTGTGATCTCTGATATGTTGGAGGATAAATTGTAAAACTCCCATAACCCTAACGGATGGTTCAGAGTATCGATGAGCCACCTGGCAGCAAAATGAGTGCCTCCCTTGGGTTTACAACGTTTGGTTTTAAAAGAAGGAAAACTTTGGCCCATGAATCAAGGAGCAGAGTGAGAGTAGAAACTGGCAAATCAAGGGTGGAGTCTGGATGAATCTGGCAGGTTCCACAGAATTCTGGCAGGTGGGCAATTCCTCTCCTTGCTTTATTTGGGCTGACGTCTTTGTGCCATTATAAAATTCTGTTTTCTGCATCTCTTGGTGTCGACATTCACGTAACTTATTGCCCCGCCGATCATATGTAGGCGACTTTGCGTCTTTGTCTCACGCCGATAAACCAAAGGCAAAAGTTGTCATCTTGAGAGAAAATAAAGTTTTTATCACTTCTGCTATTCTGATTTCAGATTTTTGGACTTCTGATATTCATGGGAATCATTCTAGCGATAGGAAATTCAATCTGGGAGCATCAGGTTGGAGTACATTTCAGAATTTACCTGCAGTGGAACAACGTGGCGAACAGTTCTGTATTTTCAGGATTTCTAACATTTTGGTCGTACGTTATCATACTCAATTCAGTTGTGCCGATTTCCTTATATGTGAGGTAAGATGCTTTATATTGCAGGTCAGTCCTGAAGGGTGTAATCCTGCTTTTCTCCTGAAGAGGGTAGCCAAGTGCAGATGCTTCTACCATGCCCACAGCATTACAAACTGTGGCCATTTATGCAGGGTCAATTTTGAAGCTTGCTGAAAGCTCTTTTTTAAAACGTGACCTTTAAAATGACAATTTACGGTAGCGACGCAAAAGGAGAAATTTCACCCACACACACACTCACCATTAGCCAACTGCCATTTGCATAGCTAACGCATGGCTGTCGTTTTGCACGGTTCCTTGAGGGGATTCTTCGGTGTGCGGGCGGAGCAAACACAAAAGGTTGCGTCAAAGGGGCTCTTGAGTAATGCGGAGCAGGTCTGCGCCGGCTTCACAGTCACTTCCTAAACAATGGTTTGTTATGAAAAACTCAAAAAAAAATGCAGGGCAATTCAGCCTGGAACGCTCTGCTAATTACCAAGCATAAATGGCCTGTGACACCCTCCCCCCGCCACGGTTGCCTCCCTTAAACTTTCCTCTCTCCCCCCCCCCCCATTTGCTCAAATTCTGAAAATGCCAAGCAGCGGATAACGTTTCTTCCTGCAATTGTGTTTGGCGGTTGTCAGCCTCGCCGCAAATTGCCAGTGGTGTTGCGGTGAGTTTGGAATCTCTTGAAATTTCCTGCTGACTCATCTTCAGTTATGAAGCCTTTTTAAAGATTATTCAGCTCTGAAACATAGGCAGAATCTCAGCACCAAAAAACCCCCCCTCTTTCTCTTCTCGTGTGTGCCTTTTTAAATGTTTATTAAAAGAAAATGAGAATATAACAATAAAAGGAAATGGAAATATAACGTTACTAAAATACACATACTACAAATTCTTGAAAATAAACTAAAACCGTGCTGCTAATATAACTAAAATGTCCATACCAGTGAGCCAAACAATAAGCTATCTATCTCAAATCCGATGATTATTACATCACTCCCTCTCTGCAATTTACACACTGGAGTGTTTTTTCCATCCTTGAGATTGTTACATTCCAGCGAGCGTCCAGTTCTTCCGTATTTTTATCGTTATTATGATATGTCAACTTAATTAAAGCTTAGGTTTCTTTAACCTTATCAAGCCAATTATTTAAATCAGGGGATTTCTTGCTTTTCCAGTAACTCGCAAGATTTATTCTTGTGGGTACCTTATTATGATCTGAGATCCTCTGGCAACCATTTCTTAATGATACGCCCAGGGTTAGACAACAGAGGGGCAAGCAGAGAGATTCTTAGTGGCTGCCATGCAATGATTAATCTCTCTCATTACAGATTTAGCCACACGAGTAAAGTGGGAATTTCAGTGAATTTGATTATTTTTGTTCTGTTTTGCTTGTTACCTGCCCTTCCAACCTTCAGATGAGAATGCTGTCTAGCGTTGGTCTTCAACTGGTGGGTTGGTTTCCAAAAGTGGGTTGGGTCTAACCTCTAGGGGAGTCACATCAGCATTCATACAACCATTCATACCCCCATGTTTTCGAAGTCATTTTAATGAGAAAAAGAAAGGTTTAGAGAGGAACAGGTTAGAGTGGGGGAGGAAGAAAGGTGGAGTAAGGAAGAGAGGCATGAGTGTAGTAAAAATGGATACTAGTCATGATGCATACCTATTCTCTCCAGGATCAGAGGTACATGCCTGTTACATTAGGTGCGGTGGAACACAGGCAGGACGGTACTGCTGCGGTTGTCTTGCTTGTGGGCTTCCTAGAGGACCCTGGTTGGCCACTGTGTGAACAGACTACTGGACTTGATGGGCCTTGGTCTGATCCAGCAGGGCTTTCCTTATGTTCTTATGGATGGGGCTATCCATGGCTAATATTCAAAATGGATACTAGTCATGATGCACACTTATTCTCTCCAGGATCAGATGAGCCGGCCTATTATATTAGGTGCTGTGGAACACAGCCAGGGTAATGCTGCTGCAGCTGTCTTGCTTGTGGACTTGAGGCCCCTGGTTAGCCACTGTGTGAACAGACTGCTGGACTTGATGGACCTTGGTCTGATCCAGCAGGGCTTTTCCTATGGTCTTATGAGCATCCCTATTATTTTAGGTGCTGTGGAACACAGGTAGGATGGTGCTGCTGCAGTTGTCTTGTTTGGGGGCTTCCTAGAGGCCCCTGGTTGGCCACTGTGTGAACAGACTGCTGGACTTGATGGGCCTTGGTCTGATCCAGCAGGGCTTTTCCTATGTTTTTATGAGCATCCCTATTATATTAGGTGCTGTGGAATGCAGGCAGGATGGTGCTGCTGCAGTCGTCTTGTTTGTGGGCCTCCTAGAGGCACCTGGTTGGCCACTGTGTGAACAGACTGCTGGATTTGATGGACCTTGGTCTGACCCAGCATGGCTGTTCTTATGTTCTTATGGTGGTAAAGTTTAAAAGGGACCCCCAAGTTTTAGGACAGATTCTGGGTCTCTCAAAAAGGTGAAGATGAGCACTGTATAATACTATAGTGTCCATCTCTCTCCCCCCCCCCCCATATTCTGGAAACTTAACTGCTTCACTGACCTTCTTTGATTTCTAAAAAACTTTAAAACCTTCCCTGTCTGTGTCCCTTTCAAAGTGTGGAAGTGATTCGTCTTGGACACAGTTACTTCATCAACTGGGATCATAAAATGTACTTTGCCAAAGAAGATGTTCCCGCTGAGGTCCGGACTACAACTCTCAGTGAAGGGCTGGGACAGATTGAGTACATTTTTTCAGACAAAACAGGGACGCTCACTCAAAACATAATGACTTTTCATAAGTGTTCGATTAATGGTAAAGTATATGGTAAGATGGCATTTCTTCATTCTCCCAATCTTAGGCTCTGTAAGCAGTTAAAGAAATGAACTTTCCATCTCAATCATAGCCTTTTGAGGTTCTTTCTAGTTCATTTAATTATGGAAGATAAAAACCAAATTGAGCATAAACAAGATTGCCCCACTTGTACCCATAATACCTACGTAACCTTTTCTGGGTACTGTCTGCGCTCTCTTCTGAACTTCTGAAGCTCTGGTCTCCAGTTTTTGACTGGCCCAAGGTCACCCAGCAGGCTTTATGTGGAGGAGTGGGGAATTGAACCTGGTTCTCCAGATTGGAGTCCACCATTCATGTGGAGGAGTGGGGAATCAAACCCAGTTTTCCAGATTAGAGTCCACCGCCCTTAACCGCTACACCTCGCTGGCAGTGTTAAAAAAAATCAAATCTCAGGCATCCAAAGGGCCTTTGATACATATGACATAATATTTCAGGGTTTGATCCATGAAGCTGATAGTACAGGGTCTCTCTCCATCACTGCATTGCTGGTTTTGCAGGGCATATATTCGGTAAGCATAAAGGTTTTAGGAAGCATAATTTACATCCTGGACTTCTAGGTTTGAAGGGAAAAATTACGAAACTCCCTGTTGTAACAATTCTGCAGAAGACTCTGAAAGCTTAAGGAAACGGATTCTGAATTTAAAGGGAATTCTATTTTTTGCTCATTGTTTGAATTTTGCAGGCAAAACGCGCGATGATGCTGATAACGTGGGCCCCAAAATGACGATCCGCAAGGTAAAGTTGGCGACCGGAATTCTGTGTTAGATGTTTTGTTTGCCTTATGGGGGTGATCTTCAGCCTGTTCAGTCTCAGACTCCACTGAGCTGTGAGGATGTGAAATCAGAAATCACATGACAGGAAGAAGCGAAGCCAACAGTTATGGCTTCTCCATTGTTGAAGCCAGGACCATGGACAGCAGACCAAGGGAGCTAGAGACAGGAAACACACAAGCCAAAGTGCCAGTACTAGGTACTGTAGTGAGGAATAAGCCAAACCTTAGAGACATGGAGCAAACTTCTCCACTTCTAGTGACCTCACCCTGCCATTCTGCTGCCTCTGTCAGCATGCTAGTGATTAAAGTGTTTTTTTCTAATTAAGTAAATTTTTTATATACTTACTGCCATCCAGCTGCAGCTAAATTATGGCAACCCTTTAGGGTTTTCAAGGCAAGAGAAACCCTGGTTGCGGAGCCACCCTGGACTTCCTTGGTGGTCTTCCATCCAAGTACAAACCAATGCTGACCCTGCTTAGCATCTGAGACCTGAGGAGATCAGGTTTGTTTGGGTTATCCAGATAGATCACGATGGGTAGCCATGTTAATCTGTCAATAACAGTAGAAGAGAGCAAGAGTCCAGTAGCCCCTTATAGACTAACAAAATTTCTGGCAGGGTATGAACCTTTGTAAGCCACAGCTCACTTCTTCAGATACTTCAGATTCTGGGCTATCCAGCTTAGGGGTATAAAGTTAATGATAATATTTGGCCAGAATGTTGGCCAAACCCTATGTAAAATATAAGTCAAAATCTAGATATTTTAAATCTTTTTGTACTTTAATTATAGTCTTTAGCTACTAAACTCTTTATAATTTGTAATCATGCTTTAACAGTACCCCCCCCCATTTCTTTCACAGCAAATGCCGGTGGATTTCTCCTTTAGCCCATTAGTGGACAGTAAATTTAGCTTCGATGACCACCGTCTGTTTGAGTCCGTTAGATTCGGGGACCCGCAAGTTCATGAATTCTTTAGGCTGCTTTCTCTCTGCCATACCGTGATGCCTGAAGAGAAACCTACAGGTAACTTAATGAAAGATGCAGGCCTATATGGGAAATACTATGGCAGTGCAATCCTAAACAGAGTTTTATCCCACCATAAGCACATTGACTTCAATGGACCTAGACAGGTGTAACTCTACTTAGGACTGCACTTGGAGATGGGGGGTCTCAGCTATCCCGTGCCCACTTCTTTTTGTCGCCTTGAGCAGGGAGTGGCTCTGAACAGTCTGCAGAGATCAATGAAGGCGGCTGAGGGGAGACATGATAGAGGTCTATAGAATTATGCATGGTTTGGAGAGAGTGGACTGGGAGAAGCTTTTCTCCCTCTCCCATAACACTAGAACACTGGGTCGTCTGCTGAAGCTGGAGGGTGAGAGATTCAAAACTGATAAAAGGAAGTATTTTTTCACGCAGCGCATAGTTAAACTGTGGAACTCCCTGCCCCAGGATGTGGTGATGGCTGCCAACCTGGAAGGCTTTAAGAGGGGAGTGGACATGTTCATGGAGGAAAGGGGTGTTCATGACTACTAGTTAAAATGGATACTAGTCATGATGCATACCTATTCTTTCCAGGATCAGAGGAGCAGGCCTATTATCTTAGGTGCTGTGGAACACAGGCAGGATAATGCTGCTGCCGTTGTCTTGTTTGGGGGCTTCCTAGAGGCCCCTGGTTGGCCACTGTGTGAACAGACTGCTGGACTTGATGGGCCTTGGTCTGATCCAGCAGGGCTTTTCTTATGTTCTTATGTTGTTATCAGTGAATTTCTCAAATCAAACAGGGAAATCAAACATTTCAGGCTGAAGCTCTGTTTAACAGAACCCGTTTTAATTTCCACCGCCATTCAGAAGCCATGCTGGTCAAAAGCCCCACCTTGCCCTGTTCACTTTCTAAAAGTACTTGGCAGGTACCAGGAAAGGTGTTAGCAGGGACCATGATGCCCACAGGATACTTGGCTATAAGAAACATATTTGGAATTCTAAAGTCAACAAGTTAAAACAGTCCAGCATCTCTGGGGGAAAAAATCTTGTGATAAGCTGAGCCAACAATATGACAAACGCTAAGTACATGTGACACTACTTTGTACTTGTGCAGTGTGCTTTTGCAACATGAATGTGTGTGAAGTACCATCAAGTCATAGCTGACTTCTGGCGACCCCAGCAAGGGGCTTCCAAGGCAAGGGGGAAGCTCTCCTTCCTCTGCAGAGCCTTCCTTGGTGGTCTCCCTTCCAAGTGCTGACCCTGCTTAGCTTCCGAGATCTGAAGAGATAGGGCTATACCATGCTGCCTTCCCTCCTCTTTTGCAGCATACTTCACTGAAATAATGTTTGCGCAGTAGGCCTGCTGGTTAAACCAGTGTTATCCCTGTATTACATATGGAGAGGAGCCGTGGCTCAGTGGTAGAGGCTCTGCATGGCATGCAGGAGGTCCCAGGTTCAATCCCCGGCATCTTCAGTTAAAGGGACTCGGCAAGTAGGTGATGTGAAAGACCCCTGCCTGAGACCCTGGAGAGCCGCTGCCGGTCTGAGTAGACAATACTGACTTTGGGATGTAAGGGCGATCTGGCTGCGACAACTGTCACCCTATTGATCGCCAGGGTTGATTCGGCTGATCTGGCTGGCTAGGCGGGTGTCCCCTCCCTCACTGCTCCATGTGTGTCCCTCCTGAAGCTGCGCGCTCAGTGGAAGAGGACGACCATCCCAGATAGGAGTGTACCGTTCTTCGGTCAAGGGTATACGATAGCTGCCCTCACCTGCTAGAACCTCCAAACACCAATACTGACTTTGATGGATGCAGGGTCTGACTCAGTACAAGGCAGCTTCATGTGAGAATAGGAAATAGTGGCTTACCTAAAGCTTTGGTGCATCCTACAAAGAACCCCACTGAACAGCAAGCATGTGACGGTAAGTCATGTGATATCAGAGCTGCCCATCTGGTAAGAGTTAGGGTTCAACCCAGCCAGGGGTGTCAGTAAACTGGTTCAGAATCCTGGTAAGAAAGTGGTACTTCCTATCTTCTGCTTCAAAAGCCCTTAGAAAATGTACGCTGGTAAATTTATATTACTTTCACTGCTGAACCTTGACAACCTAATCAGGTTCTAGGATTGAGCCTTGGCTTGGACGAATCCCTACTGTTGTATCAGTTGCACTGAAGGACATGTTATATTACTAAGGCAAAATTTCGATGCTGAGGAAATTACTCATTTTTATCTGTTTATTTGCTCGATCTGGTGCCAAATCTCCTGACCTTTTATTCAGAGGCAGTTTTCAGCCATAAAAGGATATATTTTATGCTTATTTACTCAATGGCTTGGGTGAAATCTGGGAAGCGCTTGGTGCTTCCAAATCTTTCTCCGTCCCTCGCGATGCATTCCTGACCTTTACTACAATGGAAAGCACCCTTGTGTGGGATTTTGGCCTTTTATAGTATCTCAGGGCCGATGTCAAGTGTGAATGCTTCGGGGTATCTTTCGAGAGCCACAGCCTGGGCAAAGGCCAGAGATGAGCCCATCTGTTCCCACTAGGATCAAGCAGTTACCAAGAGGGCCCCTGTGATATTGCAGGGGTCTCTCTGGCAACCTTCCGTTTCTTGGTGGAAGAGTAACTCAGAAGGAGCAGAGAATAATTCTTGTATGCTTCTTTTTGGTGGTTAAGAGCGGTGGTTTGGAGCGGTGGAGCCTGATCTGGAAAACCGGGTTTGATTCCCCACTCCTGCACACATGCGGCGGAGGCTAACCTGGTGAACCGGGTTGGTTTCCCCACTCCTACACCCGAAGCCGGCTGGGTGGCCTTGGGCTAGTCACAGCTCTGTTAGAGCTCTCTCAGCCCCACCTACCTCACAGAGTGTCCGTTGTGGGGAGGGGAAGGGAAGGTGATTGCAAGTCGGTTTGAGTCTCCCTTAAGTGGTAGAGAAAGTTGGCAGATAAAAACCAACTCTTCCTCTTCTTCTTTTTAGCCTGGGAACATGAAAGAGTTTCATTTCACTCAAGAAGGGCATGCGCATGATGGGTCAGCATGCTAAGGGTGGCACCCATGGGGCATCCTAACCACCCCCCTAAAAAAACCCACCCATGCAGCTTTGAATTTATAATGTCTGCCACTTTACCTGTCAGGCACAGGGTCTTTCAGTTTGCAAGACCTGAGCAAGGCTGATAATGATAGGATGTTTTGGAGGTCATCAATTCATAAGTCAGAAGCGACTTGGCAGCACATAACACACGCACAGAGTGTGGCAACCTAGTATATGGTAGGCCCTAGGTTAAAATCCCCACTTTGTTGTGAAACTCACTGAGTAGGGTTGCCAGCCTCCAGGTACTGATAGAAAATTGTGGAAAGCTAATCCCAACGGGGAAAATTACAGTAACGCAACCACTCAATATTCTAATAATATATGAAGTTCCACAATTAATCGCTCGCTACTATATCATATTTATGCACAAAAATATCCAATCACATACACAGTGTATCAGCGCAATATAATTACAGTTTGACAAACAGTGCAGCCGCACCTCATACCCTCACAATTGAGGAAAATAACGCACAAAAACGCCCTAAATAATGACAGGAAAAGGCACTAAGGAAAGACGCGAACAATCGTTATTTCGCCTTCAAATACAGGACCTAAACCATGGAGGACTTTTCCCGTCATTATTTAGGGCGTTTTCATGCGTTATTTTCCTCAATTGTGAGGGTGTGAGGTGCGGCTGTACTGTTTGTCAAACTGTAATTATATTGTGCTGATATACTGTGTATGCGATTGGATATTTTTGTGCATAAATATGATATTGTAGTGAGTGATGAATTGTGGAACTTCATATATTATTAGCATATTGAGTGGTTGCTTTACTGTAATTTTCCCCGTTGGGCTTAGCTTTACACAACCTCCAGGTACTAGCTGGAGATCTCCTGCTATTACAACTGATCTCTAGCCGATAGAGATCAGATCACCTGGAGAAAATGACCGGTTTGGCAATTGGACTCTATGGCATTGAAGCCTCTCCCCTCCCCAAACCGCCCCAAAAACCTCCCGCCGGTGGCAAAGAGGGACCTGGCAACCCTATCATTGAGTGATCTTGGCTCAGTCACGGTCACTCCCCCTAGCCTACCTTAGAGTCATTGTGAAGGTAAAATCAAGGAGCTGTGAAAACGTCCTGAGCTCACGGAGGAAAGGGCAGGAAACAAATGGGACTAAATAAATATATACCCTGCAAGAAAAGGCACAATTTTTGCATTGCGTTTTAACTGCACCGTGGCTTGCAACCCCCACCCCTCAAAAACAACCAACCTACCCCAACGCACTGCGCCCGTTTATCAATAGAGTCCTCTCACCAATTCAAAATATTAACCACTTCTTATGCCCTGAAGGTTCACTGAAAGTTGTATAGCAGGCTAATGCTGTTTGTCTCCGGAAGGTTGTACACAATATTCCTGAAAGTTTGTCTCGAGTCCCCTTTCTGCGGAGAAAGTGTAGGGGACACAGTTTTGAAATAAATAGGGTATTCAACCTTGCCTTCCCTGTCCCTGCAGGCCGAAGTGGTACACTCCTGAACAGCTGCGCCATGGGGCTCTGTTGTTTTTGTAGGGTTGCCAACCTCCAGGTAGTATAGGAAACTGTATATACACAAAGTGCAAATATTTATAAGCTACTGAGGTGAAACATAGACCATATACGTGACTTATATACAACACAATTATATACAATATGTACAGTTCACACAAAAAATGTCTGATTGCTCATACTTACCCTGTGTGGGAAGGAATGATGAATATGTAACAGCACTTTTGTATTAAGGACTGAAGAAAGATTTCCACTGCTGTGGATCTGAAACGGCCGTATCCATCGATGATTGTGGCTCTATATGAACTTTACACAAGGATTACAATATTAGCATTCATTTAGTACTCAGTTGAGACCTTTGGAACTTCCTCTATATATTTGTGGTACTCAGTTGAGACCTTTGGAAATTTCTCTACATTTTTTGTGTGAACTGTACATATTGTATATAATTGTGTTGTATATAAGTCACGTATATGGTCTATGTTTCACCTCAGTAGCTTATAAATATTTGCACTTTGTGTATATACAGTTTCCTGTACTGTTTTTCTAAACCTTTTGGTACGAGTACAGAGGTGCCGTTTTTCTCCCCAACCTCCAGGTAGTAGCAGGAGATCTCCTGCTATTTCAACTGATCTCCAGCCGATAGAAATCAGTTCACCTGGAGAAAATGGCCACTTTGGCAGTTGGACTCTATGGCATTGAAGTCCCTCCCCTCCCCAAACCCCACCCTCCTCAGGCTCCGCCCCAAAAACCTGGAACATGGCAACCCTATGTTTTTGATTTGTGTTGTGCTTTTCTGTGCTTTTCTGCATAGAATCCACTGCAGATGAAAAGGTTTTGCATAGGCATGCTTCTTTAAAGTTGCAGTTTGCTTAACTAAAATGAACAACTTGGTTTCTTCATCTGTTTAATATAAGCAGTGTTTTTTTTTTAATTTATTGTTTAGGTGAACTGATTTACCAAGCTCAGTCACCAGATGAAGGCGCTCTAGTAACTGCTGCCAGGAACTTTGGATTCGTCTTTAAATCTCGGACCCCCGAGACGATCACAGTGGAAGAAATGGGTGCACTTGTGACTTACCAGCTCTTGGCAATTTTGGATTTCAACAATACCAGGAAAAGAATGTCTGTAATTGGTACGGAACACGCACATGATCTGTCCCTCTCCGTCTTATATTTGTGTTTGAATGAATTAATGAATGAATTATTATGGTCAAAGACCAGTAAAAGAATAAATACATAATCAGAGATGTTACATTAAAAAAACATTACATATATTAAAACAAGAAAATATAATCTATTAAATTGACATAGAACTATGACAGACGCTAGCAGCTGCAAAATCTCTGGCTACTTTATCCATGGTCCAAGGGCCATGGTCCTATTTGTGTTTTGAAATCACACCATCGGATTCACCTGGTTGGCTACTGCAGGACAAATTTACCCTAATATGAAAGCACTGTAGATTTAGGGCCAAACTAGATGATGAAGAAGAAGAATTGGTTTTTATACGCCGACTTTCTCTACCACTTAAGGAAGAATCAAACTGGCTTCCAATCACCTTCCCCTCCCCGCAACAGACACCCTGTGAGGTAGGTGGGGCTGAGAGAGAATGACTGGCCCAAGGTCACCCAGCTGGCTTCATGTGGAGCGGGGAAAACCAATCCAGTTCACCAGATTAGCCTCCGCCACTCATGTGGAGGAGTGGGGAATCAAACCCAGTTCTCCAGATCAGAGTCCACTGCTCCAAACCACCATTCTTAGCCGCTACACCATGCTGGCTCCTTTTGACATGAATTCCCCTGACTTGACTCACAGTCATATGTGCTGTCAGGGAGATGATGTTGCCAAGCATGCTGGGGCCTGATTTGCCTTGGGAACATGGCATGGGTGGGGGAAGGACTCCAGCCTTCTCTCCCGCAATGTTCTCTTGAGACGAAATGGCCATGGTGGGCCCAATTTACCCACTGAGGGACTGCACATGTACCAACTGCAACATGTGCAGCCCTACAGCGGGGCAAGCCAGCGTGGTGCAGTGGTTAGGAACAGCGTACTCTAATCTGGAGAACCGGGTTCGATTCCCCACTCCTCCACATGAGCGGCGCACTCTGATCTGGTGAACTGGGTTGGTTTCCCCACTCCTCCATATGAAGCCTGTAGGATGACCTTGGGTTAGTCACAGTTCTCTTTCGGAACTCTCCCAGCCCCACCTGCCTCACAAGGTGTCTGTTGTGGGGAGAGGAAGGGAAGGAGATTGTAAGCCGGTTTGATTTTCCTTAAAAGGTAGAGAAAATTGGCATATAAAAACCAACTCTTCTTCAAGCACACCCCCTCTGGCTATTTTGGCTGAGAAAATGGTACAGGATTTTTTTTATGTTATGAAAACAATTCCTGTATCGCTGTAAAGCTACTTTTTTGCCCTGTTTATAAAAAGGTTCACATAAGTTATATTTTTTTTAAAAAAGGAATAAAGCAGGTGTAATCCAGCCAGAAGTAATTAAGGAGCATAGACTAGAGATTTTTTTTATATGACCAGATTTAATTTACACATTCAATAAAGTGTTACAATGTAAGTATAACAAGATGCAATAGCAGTGTGCTTGAGCCAAGATGACTTATGATATTTTATTTATTGGATTTAAAAAGATTCCGTTACATAGGGTGTTTCTGTTGGGCATTGCAAATCGAGTATCATTTACCCTCTCGGTCTCGTTGAGGATTAAGGGATTAAATGAACTTTAAAGGTTTTTTAATCGCAATGGTTTGAAGCTCTCTTTGTTCTCTAAAATGTGACAGTAAAGTAACAGCCGCCCATAACAAATGCAGACCCCACCGTACAGTTTGGATGCCCAATCTTCAAGGATGCAACCCGCACACAAAGAAAATGTCACGATGAAAAATCTTCCTTTTCAAGTTGATTGTTGATTGTGTTTAAAGTTGAAGAGTTAAAAATAGCGTATAAAGTGAAAACTCTTGGTCCCAAGCCAGGCGGTATCTTTTCTGTGTAAACGAACTACTGCTGTGTTTATTCTGTCAATGTGGAAGCATCTTTCGCATTTGGCCTTGTTTGCGCTGTACTCCGCCCCCCCTTGATCGGAGTGGGTTTTGTGTGTTCTGTCTTCCGGCGTTGACAGAAGGCACTAACAATAGTATATAAGCACCCTCCAAGGATATAAAACTGTACTGTTTCACTTTGACCTTGGATGAATCCATAAAAGACGGTGTTTGTGGCAGATTAGGGACCTGAATTTGGAACATTCACCCGCATCAAAAGTCTTCTTGTAAGAACATAAGGTTCTTGTCTTGCTGGATCACAAAGTGCTCTACAAAGCCATCAAGTTTGTCCTGATTTGACTATTATTTTTATTTTTGTTAATTGAAGGGAATCCTCAGGGCAGCATATATAACAGAATAAAAAAAAATCAAAATGCTGTTAGTGCATTAGTTTGTTGTGTGTTTCATTCGCCTACACCCTCGTAAAAATTGTTCAGGTCTTCACTGTTGCTTTCTCTCTTTCCATTCCCAGTTCAAAACCCACGTGGACAGATAACACTTTATTCTAAAGGAGCAGACACTATTTTATTTGAGAGACTTCATCCATCCAGTAAAGATCTCATGTTTTTAACATCGGACCATCTTGCGGTATGTGATGATGCTTCTGATACAAGATTTTTTTTTGGTAGCATGGTTTTTGTTTATGTCCACAAATATTTTTTAAAAAATCACAAGCTTCTGATACAAGATTGTGATGCACAGGATGGTATAAATGAAACATGAAGGGGTACCCTTAGACTTCAACGTGGTTTCCATGAACAGCAGATCACATAGTAAAATGTAATAGGATTATACTGCGTTAACAGGGATGATTGAATGCTTGTACCTAAAACCTATTGTAACATGCTGGTTGGGAAAATGCATGTATGAATGTTTGCTAAACAAAATCCTTGCAATTCCTTACCTTCAGTTTAAAATTGTACTGTCCAGGAATTCATTCATCTCAGGATTGGCTGAAAACCAGTTGTTCAGGCCAACATTAAGGATGGCTTAAAGATAAGCTTGAATCGTTTCCAGGATAGGCATGATTTCATTAGGTAATTACTGTATTTAAAGGTACTCTTCCAGCGTGGTGTAGTGGTTAAAAGCGGTGGTTTGGAGCAGTGAAGTCTGATCTGGAGAACTAGGTTTGATTCCCTACTCTTCCACATGAGCCGCAGAGGCTAATCTGGTGAACTGGATTTGTTTCCCCACTCCTACACACGAAGCCAGCTGGGTGACCTTGGGCAAGTTACAGCTCTGTAGAGCTCTCTCAGCCTCACCTCCCTCAAAGGGTGTCTGTTGTGGGGAGGGGAAGGGAAAGTGATTGTAAGCCGATTTGAGTCTCCCTTAAGTAGTAGAGAAAGTAGGCATATAAAAAACAACTCTTCTTCTTTTTCTTGTTCAGGTCTAACCTTATGCAAACATTGAAGGGAAACCAGATAAAGTTCTCGTTTCCTTAAAAAAATAATAGAATTCATGTTCTCTGTCAGTGTCCACATTTAACACAAACCATTCCCCAATTTTGTAACCAAAATATGCCTTTGACATTTAGTATACAGTATGATGGTTTAGTAATATTGGTTACAAACATAACTATTGTTATTTGTCTGTAATGGAGCTTTCTTGGCTTTCCTGTAATCCTTTCCAGAAGTTCCCTTTCTGATGAAAGGAAGGCTAGAATCACAAGTATTTGAATTTTTGCAGAAAAAAATGTAGAGACCTTGAGTTTTTTTTAATACACCTAATTAAGGGAATATATTTACATAAAAACCAGTTATTCCACACATCTTTTATTTTCATAGTGATCTGGATGGGTTCTGTGGTATTTTTCCCTGCATTTTGAATGTCTGCTATGTTTTGCGTCATTCTGGTCAATCTTAAGTTTGTTATATTATAATACATTTGTTTACTGGAATGAGAAATGCTCAAATGTTCATTTAATGCTTGCAAGTGGAATGTTACAAACCACACACATTTTGTGGCCGGCCTCTGCAAGGTCATGATCAAATGTGTTTGTAATTTTCACAGCAAAAGTCAGGTTTGCTGAGTTTTTAAGAAATTCATCCTCTGTGTGTGTGTGTGTGTATGTGTTGTGTGTGTGAGAGCGTGAGTATAAATTAACTCAATAGGTTTCGGATAATAAAACAAAGTTAGAAACCGCCACATTTTTGCATGAGCATTCTTTCGTAGAAAATCAACCCAAACTCTTCACGTTGTATCTTTGCAACAAGGCTACGCCACTGTGGCATGAAAAAGTGTCCCCCCCTTTCACAGCCTAGTGAAATGAACAGGGTTGCCAGGTCCCTCTTCGCCACCAGTGGGAGGTTTTTGAGGCAGAGCCTGAGGAGGGCGGGGTTTGGGGAGGGGAGGGACTTCAATGTCATAGAGTCCAATGGCCAAAGAAGCCATTTTCTCCAGGGGAACTGATCTCTGTCGCCTGGAGACCAGTTGTAATAGCAGGAGATCTACTGCCACCACCTGGAGGTTGGCAACCCTAGAACTGAACCAAATTGAACGCTCCCTAATACAGGAATGTTTGCACTGCTTGGTGACTCTGTAACTTAACAGGAAAATTAAGTGTGAAATAATAAAGGGATATTTCAATCAGCCTATATCTTACAGTGCTTTTTTTTTTTTTTTTGGTGATGAACACCTAATAGGAGTTTGCTGGAGAAGGCCTTCGAACTTTAGCGCTGGCGTACAAAAATGTGAGCGAAGAGGAATTTCAGGAGTGGTTTAAAATATACGAGGAGGCAAACGCTTCACCAGATAGAGACGAAGACCTGGCTTTAGCATACGAGGAAATTGAAAGAGACCTGAAAGTACGTGAGTCAGTTTGCAGGAAAACATGTTTCGTTTACTTTATGCATTTTTCGGAGGCTTTCTGCTTTTAAAAATGCTCAAAGTGAAAATTTTAATGTATGGAATGGAGGATGATGTTGTGAGAAAGCTCGGAGAAAGAACGGTGCGGTTTGGCCCCCAAATAGCAAAGAGTGTGTGTGTGTGTTAAGTGCCGTCAAGTCGTTTCTGACTCATGGCGACCCTATGAATCAATGTCCTCCAAACCATCCTATCCTTAACAGCCTTGCTCAGATCTTGCAAACTGAGGGCCGTGGCTTCCTTTATAGAGTCAACCCATCTCTTGTTGGGTCTTCCTCTTTTCCTGCTGCCCTCAGTTTTTCCTAGCATGATTGTCTTTTCCAGTGACTTTTGTCACATAATGACACATAATGTGCCCAAAGTACGATAGCCTCAGTTTAAGTCATTTAAGCTTCTAGGATCAGTTCAGGCTTGATTTGATCTATAACCCACTGATTTTTATTTTTTTTTGGCAGTCCACGGTAACACTCTCCTCCAGCACCACATTTCAAAGGAATCTACTTTCTTCAATGTCCACCTTTCACACCCATACATAATAATAGGGAATACAATGACATGCATTAACTTGATCTTGGTGGCCAGGGACACCTCCTTACACTTAAGAATATTTTCTAGCGCCTTCATGGCTGCCCTTTGCAATGTGGCTGTTGCTTCTGTGTGGCTTTTTTGTAATGTATGTAATTGGGGAAGCACCCATTGTTTGGGAGGGTCATACATGCCTTACCTGGGGTCCGGGTGTGGGAAGCAACTGTACGATATGCCTTTTCCCTTTAAGTATTTAGTGGAGGAGAGTCACAGTTCTCTCACAGTGTGAAATGGTGGATGAATAGCCAATGGCTGTTAAATCTAGGGAAAGGAAATATAAACATGTCCGCCCAAATGACAGTTCCTGGTGCTGATATTTCAAAAAATGTGTGTCTTTCAGAGTTCTTGCATGCTGACAGTTTGTTTAATGGTGCTGTCAGTTTATCCATTCTGCTTTCTTACAAAGTTACTAGGTGCCACTGCTATAGAAGACAAATTGCAAGAAGGAGTTGTAGAAACCATTGCTAGCTTATTGCTGGCCAACATTAAGATCTGGGTCCTGACAGGAGACAAGCAAGGTAATTCTGTGATTCTGTGTAGTAGCTCATCTCTGCTACACAAATGGACATTGTCATACCTTTTCCCAGAGCACCATGGGAACTGTAGTTCTGATAGCACCCTTACCAAACTACAGTTCCCAAGATTCATTGTGGGAAGTCCAGATAATTAAACTGTTATAAAACCAGATGAACACATGAAAGCTGCCTTATACCGAATCAGACCCTTGGTCCATCAAAGTCAGTATTGTCTACTCAGACCAGCAGTGGCTCTCCAGGGTCTCAGGCAGAGGTCTTTCACATCACCTACTTGCCTAATCCCTTTAACTGGAGATGCCGGGGATTGAACCTGGGACCTTCTGCAGGCCAAGCAGATGCTCTACCTCTGAGCCAGGGCCCCTCCCCATTTGTAATGTACATAGACCCTTGGGGCTTCGGGGCTCAGGTTAAGATCTTTAATTACAATGCAGAGCCCAAGCACCATTTCTGTGGACATACTATCAACTTTGTATCATGAGCCGTCCCATATGTATAATCTCATGCGTCATGAAAACAAAATTCTGTATTCGTTCTGAAGTTATGTAAACAGGCCATATTACAGTAATGGGCTTGGAGCTCTGGTCCCCCTTTCCCCTGAACCTCATTAAAGTGCATCCATTTCACATTCCATGTCTGGAAACAACATAATGCATGAACCAGCCCCCTCAAGAGATCTTCAGCCAGTTATTTCAGCCCCCACGGATATTTGGATCCACCAAGATTATTTCAAAATAGCTGCATCTATTTATCTTTTTGGCCCAGTATCGACTTTGCTCCTCTTTCCTTTGCTATGCTCATTCTGTAAATCGTCGTGGCAAGGAAGAGAGGAAATTGACTCTTGGAATTTGCCTTTGCAGCTATCTCATGTATTCTGTTCTATTATTTATGTATCCAAGTACATGGGGCACGCCACATAAATGGTCTCATTTGGCTGCGTTCTGGTTTACATATCTCTTGGAATTGACACTTTCCATTAGTTCGCGAGAGGCAGAAGATTAACACGTACAAATGCAAGAGTTTTTCTTTCTGATTTGAACAAAGCAATTACCCAAAAAAGATAAATAGCCTTGCCCCTCTCATGGGTATTATAAGGCAAGCCTGTAAATTTTAATGTGCCTCTTCTGCTGGTGGAGAGACAAACTATCGAATTGATATTCATGTATATACAAATACATTTATAAACCCATTAATATTAGTGAATACATTGTGAGTCTTGAATATAATTCTGTGCCAGAGGTTGGGTACCAGTTGATATATTATTTGTCTTGCACATTTAGTACCTGCCTCCCCTGCATAATTATTATTCAGTTTATGTGAAGCCTGGCAGAGATGTTTGCTCTCCAGAACCGGAAATGTGATTTTGACGAATTTCAGCTTGGATCAATTTAATCGCAGAGATTTTTAAAATCAGGCTGCCTTATTTTATTTTATTTTTAATTTTTAGAAACGGCGATAAACATTGGTTACTCCTCTCGCATGCTCACGGATGCCATGGATGCAATTTTCATAGTGGAGAGTCACACAAAGAAGGACGTGTCCGCAGAACTTAGGTAAATAATATCTTAAGAGTATAAAAAAAACACATTAGAACGTTGCTTAAAATTCTGTGTGGTGCCAGTTGTTCCACCCCTTCCCATTTCTCATGTGCGTCATGCGTGCTGAAAAGGAATATCTGCACATATCCTCTTTGCCCGATCTGCTGGTTTCCGGTGTTGGAGGAACCCAACCACATTTCTCCATCTGTAGGTACATAAGGGCAGCCATGAAGGAGCTAGAAAAGATTTTGAAGTGTAAGGATGTGTCACTGACCACCAAGATTGGATTAATTTATGCCATTGTATTCCCTATTACTATGTATGGGTGTGAAAGCTGGACATTGAAGAAAGCTGATAGGAAGAGAATAGATTCCTTTGAAATGAGGTGTTGGAGGAGAGTGTTACAGATACCGTGGACTGCCAAAAAAAAAAAAAATCAGTGGGTTATAAATCAAATCAAGCCTGAACAGACCCTAGAAGCTAAAATGACTAAACTGAGGCTATTGTATTTTGGTCACATCATGAGATGACAAGTCACTGGAAAAGACAGTCATGAGAGGAAAAGTTGAGGGCAGCAGGAAAAGAGGAAGACTGAACAAGAGATGGATGGACTCAATAAAGGAAGCCATGGCCCTCAATGTGCAAGACCTGAGCAAGGCTGTCAAAGATAGGACATTTTGGAGGATTTTCATTCATAGGGTCTGTTTATCTTGGAAAGAAGGCGGCTAAGGGGAGAAATAATAGAGGTCTATAGAATTATGCATGGTTTGGAGAGAGTGGACAGGGAGAAGCTTTTCTCCCTCTCCCATAATACTAGAACATGGGGTCATCTGCTAAAGCTGGAGGGTGAGAGATTCAAAACAGATAAAAGGAAGTATTTTTCACACAGTGCATAGTTAAATTGTGGAACTCCCTGCCCCAGGATATGGTGATGGCTGCCAACTTGGAAGGCTTTAATAGGGGAGTTCATGGAGGAAAGGGGTGTTCATGGCTACTAGTTAAAATGGATGCTAGTCATAATGCATACCTATTCTTTCCAGGATCAGAGGAGCAGGCCTATTATCTTAGGGGCTGTGGAACACAGGCAGGATAATGCTGCCGTCGTCTTGTTTGGGGGCTTCCTGGAGGCACCTGGTTGGCCACTGTGTGAACAGACTGCTGGACTTGATGGGCCTTGGTCTGATCCAGCAGGGCCTTTCTTATGTTCTTAGGGTCGCCATGAGTCGAAAGCGACTTGACGGCACTTAACACGCACAGGCACACAAGTCCCCTTTCTGAATGGTATTTCATTGGTGGGAATTGGAAGGGTTTAATCCATTCCCAGGCTTCCTCTCCACAGCAAAGCACCTTAAAGTGTCTTCTGTATAAGATGATGACTGCTGGCTCACTAGTCTTTAAGAAAACAGACCAGAGCCGTTCAGAGGAGCTTTGCCGGGACCGCGAGCTAAGGGGTTTAACTTCAACTTCAGTAATGCACTGATGGATTGTCTGAACTGAGCCTTTGTGACTCAGCCCACATGTCATTTTTTTTTTACTGCCAAGTCACAGCTGACTTATGTTAACCCTGTAGGGTTTTCAAGGCAAGAGATGGTCAGAATTGGTCTGACATTGCCTGACTCTGCGTCACGTCCCAGGTATTCCTTGGAGGTCTCCCATCCACATACTTGCCAGGGTCAAGGTTGACAGTGTGCGGCAGGCCCAAGGTCACCCAGCAAGTTTCCATGGCAGAGTCGGGATTCGAACCTGGATTTCCCAGATCCTAGTCCAACACATAAGCACATAAGAATAGCCCTGCTGGATCAGACCAAGGTCCATCAGGTCCAGAAGTCCGTTTACACAGTGGCCAACCAGGTGCCTCTAGGAAACCCACAAACAAGATGACTGCAGCAGCACCTCCTGCCTGTGTTCCACAGCACCTAATATATTCAGCATGCTCCTCTGATCCTGGAGATAATAGGCGTGCATCGTGACTACCATCCATTTTAACTAGTAGCCAAGGATACCCCTCTCCTCTGTGAACATGTCCACTCCCCTCTTCAAGCCTCCCAAGTTGGCAGCCGTCACCGCATCCTGGGGCAGGGAGTTCCACCATTTAACTATGCGTTGTGTGAAAAAACATTTCCTTTTATCAGTTTTGAATCTCTCACCCTCCAGTGACGTAGTGCAGGATGTGGATGTAGTTGAACCGGTTGGCAATAGTGACCACAATGATCATCAAATTTAATTTATATAAACACCTTAACCACTACACCACTCTGGCTCTCCCACATGTCATATAAGCCCCTTATTGCTCTCTCTTTTTTTTAAGGAAAGCAAAAGACCACATGTTTGTCCTAAACAGCAGACGTTCTGCTGATGAAAATCTCCAAGATCTAAGGCAAGGCATGGAAGAAGTTGTTATTGGTGATTACGCGTTAATAATAAATGGACATAGCCTTGTGAGTAAGTTGTTTCTGGATTTCTCTCTTTCCTCCCCACTGCCTAATGATTATGTCCCTTTTGGTGTTCTAACAATGTCAGATTTCTCTCCAAAACTGTTTCACAAGAATGCGTTAAAAAAACAAAAACAAAGTGTACGTTGAGCACCGAGGAACAATTAGAAAAGTTTGGGGCGGCTTTTGGAGCGGAAATCAAATTAGCAACTAGGTTCAGCTTTAAAAAACAAACAACAACAGCAATCCTGTCTTAAATTAGAAGTTGCTTTGTGCACCGAGCCGTGACGCAGAGTGGTAAGCTACAGTACTGCAGTCCAAGCTCTGCTCACGACCTGAGTTCGATCCCAACGGAAGTTGACTCAGCCTTCCATCCTTCCCAGGTCGGTAAAACAAGTACCCAGCTTGCTGGGGGTAAAAGGAAGATGACCACCACCGTAAACGAAGTCTGCCTAGGAAATGTCAGGATGTGACATCACCCCAGGGGACAGGAATGACCCGGTGCTTGCACAGGGGACCTTTACCTTTTTACCTTATTGCTTTGTGCAAGGAGAATATCACAAATCATTGTCAATCGCTTTAAAAAAGCAGTAAGGTAGAAGCAACAGCCCGGCGCTGAATGCGTTCCTGATGTTTGCTATTTGAGAGCACACGCTGACCCAAAAGTAATTACTGCTTCAAATTAATGTCATTAAGATACCTAAATATCTGCCTTCTTACAAGAAGACGAAAGCGCTTGGCTTTGTTTGAGAAACCTGGTTCTTGTCATAACAGAAAAATCCCACTTTTATTGCTATGCTTGTATGCTGGTCAGCTTCCAAACCTTGGAACAAATATCAGAAACACTATTTTTGAATTGTAAAGGCCATAAAAAGGTCTCAATGAACTCTGAGCGGATCTTGTGAAGGCACAGAATAAATATTCTGCAATCGCTTTCATCTTTATGTTGGTGTGATTATTTTGTCCCTTTAAAGTTTGTAGACAAAATGTCTTTTTAAGGCACTTTTAAAATAGCAAAATGGGGGTGTGGGGGTGGAATCCAGGACTGCAGCCACAGGCAAAACATGCGTCCTCTTGATTTGCCTGCTGATAGGCTTTCGGTTCAGAAGAAATTGGGGAAGGTTGTCGCTTGTCAAAATAAGCCATTGACTCGTGCGTATCTGTGTGTTTGCAGCTGGAAACGTGACTTTGGTGTAGAAAAGGGCTGTTAAAAATGTGCACGCTGGCTTTACAAAAGCGTTTTTTTCATTTTCCTACACCTTTGAAATTGTCCCCCCTGTTTGTGCTTTCTAGGGCAGGGGTGGGGAACGTTTTTTCTGCCCAGGGCCATACAAAATTATCAACTTAAAAATTAGCCTGCTATATTTGGTCAAACATTTAGCCAAGAGGCACGACCAGAGACGGCTCAGAGTGTCTGCCACATAGAGCGACTCGCTTTTGATCTCTGCTGTACTCAGCTGGGCCCAAGAGATTCAGGCAGAGCAGCATCCTTCTGAGCTAGAGATCTGCGAGGACTCATGAAGGGCCAGACTAAATGATTTTGCGGGCCTTATACGGCCCCTGGGCCGGATGTTCCCCACCTCTGTTTTAGGGTCTGCTTTGTTATCCGTTTCCCCTCCCGATATACTCCATATCCAGCACTGTACTCTAACAAGACTGAATTACCGCAATACTCGTTTTTGGAGCGAGGCATTATAAAAAGAGTCCTCGGTTCTTCCTTTGCAGGGGAGACCTAACACCATGTGAATGCATGGTGGCCTGCATCTCTCAACTAATATCTAATAAAAGAAGAAGCATCACGTGACAAGATTGTGTTCGCAGTTTCCATGCCAGGGCCTCTGCAAACCACCCTGGGCCTGGAGGCGGTAGCATGGGTGGGGTGACACCCCCTCCTTTGCCACGCTGGCAAGGCCCATAAGTACGGCTGCCAGGTCCCTCTTCGTCACCGTCAGGAGGTTTTGGGGGCGGACCCTGAGGAGGGCGGGGTTTGGGGAGGGGAGGGACTTCAGTGCCATAGAGTCCAATTGCCAAAGTGGCCGTTTTTCTCCAGGGGAACTGATCTCTGTCGGCTGGAGATCAGTTGTAATAGCAGGATATCTCCAGCTAGTACCTGGAGGTTTGCCAGCCCTACCCATGAGGGTCTCCAGTGTAGCATGCAAGCAGCCTCGGACTCAGCCTGCAGTGGCACAAGGAGTGGAACATCCCTGTTGTTCTGCCTCCATCGAGTTCAGGGCAAGTTCCTGAAGCAGCGCCTCTGCAACCTGCCCTGGATGCAGGCCACAGCAGTGCAGGCATGGGGAAGCAGCAACAGCCACAAGCCGTACCTGTTGCCTCTTCTCTTGTCGCTTCCCTCTGCCATTTTGGCACCCTGAGCAGCCGCTTGGGCTACTTGAGCGGTGAATTGGCCTCCTTCCCCGCTTCCCCTGTGGCTCAGTGGTAGAGCATCTGCTTGGCCTGCAGAAGGTCCCAGGTTCAGTCCCTGCATCTCCAGTTAAAGGGACTAGGCAGATAGGTGATGTGAAAGACCCCTGCCTGAGATCCTGGAGAGCCGCTGCTGGTCTGAGTAGGCAATACTGACTTTGATGGACCAAGGGTCTGATTCAGTAGAAGGCAGCTTCGTGGGGCTAGGCCATGTCTCAGTGGTAGAACATCTGCTTGGCATGCAGAAGGCCCCAGGTTAAAATCTCAGCATCTCCAGTTAATAGGATCAGGTAGTGGGTGATGTGAAAGACCTCTACCTGAGACCATGGAGAGCCGCTGCCGGTCTGAGTAGACAATACTGACCTTGATGGAACCATGGTCTGACTCAGTAGGCCACGGCTCAGATAGGCCATGGCTCAGGCAAACAGGTGATGTGAAAGACCTCTGCCTGAGACCCTGGAGAGCCGCTGCCAGTCTGAGCAGACAATACTGACTTTGATGAACCAAGGGTCTGATTCAGTAGAAGGCAGCTTCATGTGTTCATGTGTTTTTCAAGAGGCAGCTAATGAAGTGGCGTTGGAGGGATGCGGGCCAGCATCAGCTGTGTGTCCACCCCATCATGACCAAATAAGAGAAGCATAATAATAATTCTGATGGTGGTATTGGAAAGTGAACAGTTTGGCTTTCTTTTCCGTAAGATTGTTGATTGCTTTTGTTGACTTGCCGGTTGCCGTCTCTAAGCCGCTCTTGCTATGTGAAATGTTGTAGTGCTTACCTCCTGTTTTTTTTTTTTTAATTATTATTATTCATATAAGCCACTTGGGGGAAAAGGAGTGGTGATTTCTCATCTGAAAAGCGGATGGAAATATTTTAAGCAAATAAATTCGAAGGTGTTTCAGATCAAGTTGAATCCCTTGAAGATGCAGCTGTATGACAGGTTACTAATTCTCTCCCGCAGGTCCATGCACTTGAGGTCGATCTGGTAAATGAGTTTTTGGAAGTTGCTTGCGCTTGTAAGACAGTGATCTGCTGCAGGGTCACGCCGTTGCAGAAAGCGCAGGTGGTGGATCTGGTTAAGAAACGCAAGAAAGCCATCACCTTGGCTGTCGGGGATGGATCCAACGATATTGGCATGATCAAAAGTAAGAGGATGTTCTATAAAAATTGAAGGATGGAGAGACAGGTAGGGGTGGGGAAATCCAGCCATGTGTAATGGCTAGTTGCCAACTCCAGCCTGGGAAATTCCAGGCAATTTGGGGAGGGATTTCACCTAAAATCTGTGGTATACCATAGAGTTTGCCCTCCAAAGCTACCCTTTGCTCCAGGGCAACTGATCTCTGTAGTCTGGACATCACTTGAAGAAGAAGAGTTGGTTTTTAATATGCTGACTTTCTGTACCACTTAAGGAAGAATCAAATCGGCTTACAATCACCTTCCCTTCCCCTCCCCACAACAGACACCCTGTGAGGTAGGTGGGGCTGAGAGAGCTCTAAGAGAGCTGTGACTAGCCCAAGGTCACCCAGCTGGCTTCATGTGAAGGAGTGGGGAAACAAATTCAGTTCACCAGATTAGCCTCTGCTGCTCATGTGGAGGAGCAGGGAATCAAACCCGGTTCTCCAGATTAGACTCCACCACTCGAAATCACCGCTCTTAACCACTATACCATAAATGGCATTCCTTAATCAGAATTTTGGTGTGGAATCCAAGGCAGAAGGTGCTGCAGGACGGTCTCTTTTTGGGGAATAAAGACAAATTCATCCGAATGCTCTGCCTTGTTGCAAAACTAAAAGCTGGGCAAGAGGTCCCTTTCGAGACTCAGGGTGCTAATCGCACCCTGGCAGGGGATAACGTTTTTTTTTAAGGAATGCCAGGAAACTGCTGGCCTCCAAGCATTACAAGAACTCCAGAGCCTCTTGCGTTTCGTTGAAATTGTACCCAAGCAATCCAAATTAAACAGAATTGATGTTCTAATTGCTCTCAGCATTCCTAAGCATTAAGTTTAATTAGATACCGAGGGAAGAATCTCAGCGAGAGTAATCTTTAACACGCTGTGCTGATGGTGTTGAAGTATCTCCGTTTTGGGTTGTTTTCTTGCTTAAAAAAGAAACTACAAGGAGACGTTCTGGTGATTACATTGATATTGAGCCATTAGAATCATGGAATTATAGAGTTGGAAGGGACCACCAGGGTCATCTAGTCCAACCCCCTGCACAACGCAAGAAATTCACAACTTCCTCCCCCCTCCACACCCCCAGTGACCCCTACTCCATGCCCAGAAGATGGTCAGGATGCCCTCCCTCTCACGATCTGCCTAAGGTAATAGAATCAGCATTGCTGACAGATGGCCATCTCGCTTCTGCTTAAAAACCTCCAGGGAAAGAGAGCTCACTACCTCCCGAGGAAGCCTGTTCCACTGAGGAACTGCTCAGACAGTTACAAAATTCTTCCTAACGTCTAGACGGGAACTCTTTTGATTTAATTTCAACCTGTTGGTTCTGGTCCGACCTTCTGGGGCAACAGAAAACAACTTGGCACCCTCCTCTATATGACAGCCCTTCAAGAACTTAAAGATGGTTATCATATCACCCCTCAGTCATCTCCTCTTCAGGAGACTTGGTGCTTCCTACAGGAAGTCTTTCATCCAAGCCATGCCAGCTTAGCTACAGCCAGGTTGCTGGATCATGCGTGTACCTAGGGTTGCCAACTTCCAGGTACTGAGGAAACCGCCAGCCTTCGTGCTGGTAGTTTCCTCAGTCTATACTATAGCAGCATAGGTTTTCGTTTTCTTTAGTTAACTTCCAGGTACTAGCTGAAGATTTCCTGCTATTACAACGGATCTCCAGCCGATAGAGAATAGTTCACCTGGAGAAAAAGGCCGTTTTCGCAATTGGACTCTATGGCATTGAAGTCCCTCCCCTCCCCAAACCCCTCCCTCCTCAGGCTCTGCCCCAAAAACCTCCCGCCGGTGGTGAAGAGGAACCTGGCAACCCTACATGTACCATCTCCTGGGACTTATAAAAAGTGTGTGGCATAAGCAGACAGGTACTGGCTACACTGTTCTGCAACTCCCTCTTGGTATAAACATGGCAAAATCTATGCAGCCCTAATTGAACTAATGTGAGCAGCTGTAGCTGCTAGCCCAGAAGTTTTGAAGGGCAGGGAACCTTCACTGTATTTATTTATTGAATCCATTCTTGCTCCATCCTTTCTTATTTATTGTCCCTTTCCAAGATCTGTAGCCTGCAATGTGCATTTTAGCTAATGCCTAAGGGGGGGGAAGGTAAAACACAAAAACAAGCCGTAAATCTTAATTATAAAATGCTAAAACATAAAATTCTTTTGAAAAAAGAAGCTGAAAACTAAAATAGTGGTACGGCACTAAGAGCAGCAATAATGAGGAGCAGAAGCATTAACCAGCAGGAGCTAAAATAATAGAAAAACAGCAATAAATAACAGCAAAACGTCACCTCGCGGGGGAGGGTTTTTTCCAGCAAGGTCCTGCCTGCTGACCTCAGATTCCAGATAAATTCTCACACTCTCAGCCTAACCTGCCTCACAGGATGGTTGTTGGTAGGACTGCTAACACCTCCCCCCCTTGACGTCTGTTATTACCCTGTACGCGGAAATAACTTTCCAGCCGTCATGCACCTGAATTGCAGCAGCTGATGCAGTCACGATGTTCATATGTCAAATCTTTATTTGGAATCCCTAAATACATGTCTTGTTTTAAGATCTGTCTTGAAACAGGTCAAAGTCCGATTGAGACTAAAGCCTGGACCTTAGCGATTCAATACTGGCTCAAGCTTTGGTTCAGTGATGTATCTGGCTCCCTACTAAGCAAAGTAAAAAATGAATTACACATCTCGTCCTGGGATGCATTAATCAGACATAGAATAAATCAAATCGTAATCTCCCTTGATGACCTATCCTTGGCAGAAGAAACTTATATATTCAAATATATTAAGCAGAGATTCACAGATATTGAATTCCAAAGGTTTCTACCGGCTCAACCATATATCTGTTTGCCTGCCATGCTCGGTTTAACTAACCGTATAGGTAAAATGGCTAACTATCTTCTTTGGATGTTCCCACACAATGTAGAGCTTTCTTATTAGCTAGAGAAAACCCTTTCCCATCTAAGATGCTTGCCGGCATATATTCCCAAATCCCAAGGCATGAACGTTTATGCTCGTGTAATCTTAATTCAATCGATACTATTGATCACATAATTTTAGACTGTCCTTTTTATGAATGTAAGCGTGAAAAACTATTGTCTTCTTTATTAGTTACCAAAAGATCTTTGAACAACGAATTGAAATGCCAATTTCTCTTGAATGACTCGGTCCCTGAAATAACAGCGATGGTAGCCCAATTTCTTGCTGAGGTGCTGAAGATTAAAACTGTTTTTAACTAGTATATTTTGTAAATCATAATTTATAGGGATTATTACAAATCCCTAATTTAAAGGGTGCTGTACTTATATCCTGCTTCGATCATTGGCTAAAGTATTGTAATTATGCCAATAAAGGTATGTGTATGTGAATATTTATTTTTTCCTTTTTGTTGGCTTGTTCGCAGATGCTCACATCGGCGTCGGCATCAGTGGCCAGGAGGGGAGGCAAGCTGTTTTGAACAGCGATTACTCCATTGCTCAGTTCAGATACCTTCAGAGGCTCCTGCTAATACATGGCCGGTGGTCCTATTTTCGAATGTGCAAGTTCTTGTGCTATTTCTTCTACAAAAATTTTGCCTTCACGCTGGTGCACTTCTTGTTTGGTTTCTTCTGTGGCTTTTCAGCTCAGGTAGGCGCTCAGTGTTTCATTTGACAAAGCAGGTCTTGTGTACATTACTCGACGGTTTTTACTGGACCACAGAAAATGATTCATAGAAACAGAGTTAGAAGGGACCACCAGGGTCATCTAGTCTAACCCCCCTGCACAATGCAGGAAATTCACAAGTACCTTTCCCCACCACAATTTTTAGTTATTATTTTTGTAGTTGTTGCACAGTTTTATTATATATCCAGAATTTTTTATTTTTATTACGTATCCAGTTTTATTATTAATCCAGAATTTTATTACCCTAGTAGTTCCTTTTATTATGTATCTGTGGTATCCCTGACATGTTTGTAATGGCCTATGGCTAAATGCAAATAAAACCATATCTAATCTAACTACCTCCCCCCCCCCCCACACCCTCAGTGACCCCTACTCCATGCCTAGAAGATGGCCAAGATGCCCTCCCTCTCATGATCTGCCCTGGGTCATAGAATCAGCATTGCTGACAGATGACCATCTAGCCTCTGCTTAAAAACCTCCAAGGAAGGAGAGCTCACCACCTCCGATGGAAGCCTGTTCCATTGAGGAACCGCTCTAACTGTTAGAAAATTCTTCCTAATGTCTAATGGAAACTCTTTTGATTTAATTTCAACCTGTTGGTTCTGGTCCGACCTTCTGTGGCAACAGAAAACAACTCGGCACCATCCTCTATACAATAGGGTGTTGCGCTAGTCTGTAGCAGCAAAATTTGGTGGGAATCCAGTAGCACTCTAGAGACTGATATAATATGTTCCAGCATAAGCTCTTATATGTCAGAAATTGTTTCATCAGATGCACTGAAACATGCAACTGTTAGGTTGATCCACTTTTATATGTAACAAAAGGAGGGAGGTTGCAAACAAGACCAGTTCGACCAAGATCCAATCAAAAGACGAATCAGTTTGCTCCAGGAGGCCCATGTCTCCCACCCTGCTGGCACTTCACAGTCTGGCGGAGGGAAATTGGGGGGCATGCTGGCACATGAAGTCACTTCTGGTGCCAAACTGGAAGTGATGTCATCATATCAGGGTGATGCTTTAGGATTCGCCCGAAACACTATCCTTTAACCTCTCCTTGCCCCCCAGTTCCTCTCAGAGGTTTTCCAGCTGCAGCTGGCAATCCTAGTTTCCTGAGTGCGTGAGGGCCAAATATCAAGTTTTGCAAACCAAGTGCTTATGTGAAATTCCCCCCAAAACTGAGTTTTAAAAGTGCATCAATCTACTTTAATGATTTTAAAAAATAATAATGTTCTTATTTCATCAAAGCAGTCTTCTGCTGCAACGTGAAATTTATTAAAGAGCTTGTTGTGGAATATTCAACTGTATTATCCTTCTTTGGAGAATTCAGTAAATTAAGTTAAGGGTAGGCATCAAACCTTGCTTCTGCCAAATTGGGAAAGAAGAGGGCAAAGTCTCTGAGTTTGAATGTGTGTGTGTCTACACACACACACCTGGGCTGAGCAGCCTTGATAAAGAAATATATTGCGAACCTCTGGAGTACTTCAATGAAGTTTCCTAAATAAATTGTGCATTTAAGAGGAGCTTTTCTTCTGCGTAATATTTAAAAGAAGGCTAATAAAACATTCATTCATAGGGTCGCCATGAGTCGGAAGCGACTTGACGGCACTTAATGTACACACAATAAAACATGCACTGTCGGATACTACTTTAAGCACATAAGAAAAGCCCTGCTGGATCAGACCAAGGCCCATCAAGTCCAGCAGTCTGTTCACACAGGGGCCAACCAGGTGCCTCTAGGAAGCCCCCAAACAAGACGTCAGCAGCAGCATCCTGCCTGTGTTCCACAGCACCTCATATATTCGGCATAAGAACATAAGAAAAGCCATGCTGGATCAGACCAAGGCCCATCAAGTCCAGCAGTCTGTTCACACAGTGGCCAACCAGGTGCCTCCAGGAAGCCCACAAACAAGACGACTGCAGCAGCACCATCCTGCCTGTGTTCCACAGCACCTCATGTAATAGGCATGCTTATAAGGACATAAGAAAGGCCACGCTGGATCAGACCAAGGCCCATCAAGTCCAGCAGTCTGATCACACAGTGGCCAACCAGGTGCCTCTAGGAAGCCCACAAGCAAGACAACTGCAGCAGCATTCTCCTGCCTGTGTTTACAAGATATCTCCATGGCAAGTTAGGTAAAATAATTTTCATCTACAATTGAGCAATACTGAGAATAAGCCAAAACAGCAGTAGGGTCTAAAACCACAGTAAAAAGAACAACGACAGCCAGCATTTTAATCAGTGAACTGTATCAACCAATACATCTAATCAGAAACCACAAATTGAACGTTAAGTCAGTAAGAGAGGGTGAAAAGGTTTTTGCTCGGTACCAAAACCAGGGTAACCTTGGTGCTATACAAGCTGGCATGGGGAAGGAATCCTGTAATGGAGGCACCGCCGCTGAGACAGCTAAGCCACCGCCGGCTAAACTGATATGGAACCGATATAAGTGCATCGACACTCTCCTTCTCCCTCTCTCTCTGTCTTCTGCATGTTCAGAATTTGGCAGGCACCGTTTCGATTCCTTGCTGAAATACATTCGACTATGTTTGCGCAGTGCTGTGGTTTAAGGCAGATAGGAACATTTTTTTTTTTGCTTGATAAACAATTGTCAATTGGTTAATGGAACGCCATCGTCGAACCCATGGAGTGGTGAGGAAAGCTTTCTTAATACAATATGGAAGCAATTACCTTGTCCAGGAATGCATGCATTTAAATATTTAAATATATGTATTTACAATTTGCAGTGAAAAGCTTTTTGAAAAGGGCAGGCGAGTGCTTGTCTAGTCTCAAAGGTTTTGATAACTTTGTGGATTTTGATTATCAGCAAAGAGTCATCTGACCCACCCAAGTGTTATTCCCTGGAGTAGTTGGCTTATGCGGTGGCTGGCTAATGTTTCAAGTGGAATACTTGCTGTTCAACTTCCATCCATTTCTCCAGTACATTTTTGCTAATTGTCTAAACCAGAAACAGATGAGCGGGGCACCTCCTATTTATACAGTAATGCTGTCTCTTAAGACGCCGTGTTTATAAATTCCCATTACGGCTCAAGGAATGTAAAGATATAAGTAACAATGACTTTTACGAGACAGATTCTTAAGAGGTCTTTCTGATGGAACGGAATGTTCACTAGAGAATATAAAAAAATGATTATTTGTATGGGTGAATCAACTGGGCCCCAGCTTACCTAGGTCCCAGCAAAAATTAGGTGTGAATCTAAATTGACGTTTGTGTAGAATTTTTAATATGTCGTTTGTTCGCCCTGCTCTTTCTTTGGGTCTGTTCAAATTTTTATGTTTTTAGGGAGAACTCTTTTGACCCTCAATTTCTGCATCCTCACAAGGTGAACGCAATGAATGAATTGAGTCCTAAATGTATTTATTTGAACATGATATTTTCCTGACAACAAAGGATAATAATAACAATAATCACCTTAATGGAATTATCTTTCCAGGCTGTTTATGACCAGTGGTTTATCACCCTATTCAACATCGTATATACCTCTCTGCCTGTGCTAGCGATGGGATTGTTTGACCAGGTATGTTCCAGATTGGCTAGCTGTAAGGAGATCTAAAGGGAGGGAAGGCGGCATGGTATATAGGGTTGCCAACCTCCAGGTACTAGTTGGAGATCTCCTGCTATTGCAACTGATCTCCAGCCGATAGAGATCAGTTTCCCCTGGAGAAAATGGCTGCTTTGGCCATTGGACTCTATGGCATTGAAGTCCCTCCCCTCCACAAACCCCGCCCTCCTCAGGCTCCGCCCCATAAACCTCCCGCCGGTGGCGAAGAGGGACCTGGCAACCGTAACGGCACAGCCCGAGCTCATCAAATCTCGGCAGCTAAGCAGGTTCGGTACTTGGATGGAGGGACCACCAAGAAAGACTCTGCAGAGGAAGGCCATGGCAAACCCCATCTCTGCTTTTCCCTTGTCTTGAAAGCCCCTTGCTGGGGTCGCCATAAGTCGCCTGTCACTTGATGGCACCTTATACACACATACAAGGAGATCTGAATGGAATCATTGTCACCTGCACAAGAAATATCAGAGGCCCCAGATTTAATGTCTGGCATCTCCAGTTAGAAGAAGAAGAGTTGGTTTTTATATGCCGACTTTCTCTGCCACTTAAAGGAGACTCCAACCGGCTAACAATCCCCTTCCCTTCCCCACAACAGACACCCTGTGAGGGGGGTTGAGGCTGAGAGAGCGTGACTTGCCCAAGGTCACCCACCTGGCTTCATGTGTGTGTGTTAAGTGCTGTCAAGTCGCTTCCGACTCATGGCGACCCTACGAATGAAAGTCCTCCAAAATGTCCTGTCTTTGACAGCCTTGCTCAGATCTTGCAAATTGAGGGCCGTGGCTTCCTTTATTGAGTCCGTCCATCTCTTGTGGGGTTTTCCTCTTTTCCTGCTGCCCTCAACGTTTCCTGGCATGACCGTCTTTTCCAGTGAAACAAATAAAGTTCACCAGATTAGCCTCTGCCGCTGATGTGGAGGAAGTGGGAAATCAACCCCGGTTCTCCAGATCAGACTCCGCTGCTCCAAACCACCGCTCTTAACCACTAAACCACACTGGTTAAAAAGATTAGTTAGCAACCGATGTGATAGATCTCCATCTGAGGCCCTGAACTGTTGTCGCCAGTCAGAACAGGCAGTGCTGACCTTGATAGACCAAGGCTCGGACTGTGCAGAAAGCAGTTTCATGTGTGTATGGCCCTTCTGTTTCTCTGGGTAACCAAGGAGAGAAAAGTAAAGTTTACGGCGAGGTTCCATGGCTCGGTATTTAGAGCATCAGCTTTGTGTGCGGAAGGTCCTGGGTTCAAGCTCTGGCATCTCCAGTTTCTAAAGGGTCAGGTTTTGGGTGATGGGAAAGACCTCTCCCCGAGCCCCCTGGAGAACGGCTGCAAATCAGAGTAGAGTACTGACCTTGATAGATTGATAACATAAGAACATAAGAAAGGCCCTGCTGGATCAGACCAAGGCCCATCAAGTCCTTCAGTCTGTTCACACAGTGGCCAACCAGGTGCCTCTAAGAAGCCCCCAAACAAGACGACTGCAGCAGCACCATCCTGCCTGTGTTCCACAGCACCTAATGTAATAGGCATGCTCCTCTGATCCTGGAGAGAATAGGTATGCATCATGACTAGTATCCATTTTAACTAGTAGCCATGAATACCCCTTTCCTCCATGAACATGTCCAGTCCCCTCTTAAAGCCTTCCAAGTTGGCAGCCATCACCACATTTTGGGGCAGGGAGTTCCACAATTTAACTATGCATTGTGTTAATCTGTTTTGAATCTCTCACCCTCCAGCTTCAGCAGACGACCCCGTGTTCTAGTATTACGGGAGAGGGAGAAAAGCTTCTCCCTGTCCACTCTCTCCAAACCATGCATAATTTTATAGACCTCTGTCATGTCTCCTCTCAGCCGCCTTCTTTCCAAGCTAAACAGCCCTAAGCGTTTTAACCGCTCCTCATAGGGCAGTTGCTCTAGTCCCTAGTTGCTCTAGTCCCCTAGTATGTGCATGTCCCACCCCTAGAGTTAGCACCTCACCAAACGTCTGTTTTTGCAGGATGTGAACGAGCAGGAGTGCCTTGATTTCCCAAAGCTGTATCAACCTGGGCAGCGAAATCTCTTGTTCAACAAGCGCAAATTTTTCATCTGCATAGCACATGGAATCTATACCTCTATTGTTCTGTTCTTCATCCCATATGGTGTGTTTTATGACGCTGCTGGAGACGACGGGAAACACGTTGCTGACCACCAATCTTTTGCTGTCACAGTTGCAACCTCTTTGATAATAGTAGTCAGTCTTCAGGTAAAATTTTGAAAAAACCCAAAAGCCAAGAGATCATGATTGTGTTTTGGTCCTAAACTTATTTTTGAAGCATTTTATTTTTCTGAATCTAGTCCAGTTGTTTTACAGATTGAGACGGTGTTTCTGAAGACTGAAAGGAGTTAGTTACAATATTAAAACCAGAATATGCAGTGGATATTTTCCATTATTATGACCCCTTGTATTCTTATAGGTTGGTAATTCTGGTAAATATGTCCGTCATGACATGGAAATGTCCCCGAGGGTTTTAAAAACACTTTAAAGCCATGTTTTTAGTCCAGATAAGAAGAGTTAGTCTGTTCATGCTTGGTAATTAGCAGCGCTTTCCAAGCTGAAGTGCCCCACATATTTTTTTGATTTCTTCACACTGATCCAGACCTGTGAAGCTGGTGCATACCTGCTTCACATTTCTTAAGAGACCCTTTAACACGATTTTTTGTATTTGCTCCGCCCCTGCCTCGAAGCATTCACTGAAGGAAGCATGAAGAATCAGAGCCACGGCTTAGCTATGCAAACGAGGATTGCTAATGGCTATGCGATCGAAGGGGAGCAGGCAAGTGGGGGGTGGAATTTGTTTGACTTTCTCCTCTTGCGTCGGGACTGTGAATAGTCATTTTAACGGTCAGATTTATAAAAGGAGCTTTGAGCGAGCATCAAAATCGACCCTGCGTAAATGGCCTTATAGTCTTGATTTTCTAAAAGAGTGCCAACCATGTAACTGTTTTGTGCACTGATATCTATTATACAGCTTACATGAAAGATTCTGCTAAGTGGGCTGCTGTTGAATTTCCCCACCCTCACTCCACCCCCCTGCTCCCACATTCTTGATTTTAATATTGCCTAGTTCCCACTGAGGTAATAAACCTGTCAGAGGCAGGGAACTCAAGCAAATTAATGTGCCTCCTTATAGAGAGCCCCTGCGTATAGAAATCTACCACATCAGGGACATTATCCTTGCATTTAGTTAATGGGTGAAGGGATTTGGTTGAATGGGCGGGCATTCAGACACGTGAACTGTTATC
This sequence comes from Euleptes europaea, assembly GCF_029931775.1. Classification (NCBI taxonomy): domain Eukaryota; kingdom Metazoa; phylum Chordata; class Lepidosauria; order Squamata; family Sphaerodactylidae; genus Euleptes; species Euleptes europaea. The sequence continues at coordinate 10,934,114 of NC_079331.1, read as the reverse complement.
TGTATTTGAAATGGTACTGCTGTGACAGAACTGAATGAAATCACCATTACCAGAACTCACAGTGCAATCCTAAGGAGAGTCACTCCAGTCTAAGCCAGCGTGGTGTAGTGGTTAAGAGCGGTGGTTTGGAGCGGTGGGCTCTGATCTGGAGAACCGGGTTTGATTCCCCCACTCCTCCACATGAGTGGCGGACACTAATCTGGTGAACTGGATTTGTTTCCCCACTCCTACACACAAAGCCAGCTGAGTGACCTTGGGCTAGTCATACTCTCTCTGCCCCACCTACCTCACAGGGTGTCTGTTGTGGGAGGGGAAGGTGATTGTAAGCCGGTTTGAGTCTCCCTTAAGTGGTAGAGAAAGTCTCCATATAAAAACAAGCACCTTTTTCTCCTTCTCTTTCTTCTCCTCCTCCTCCTCCTCCTCTTCCTTTTCCTTCTTTTCCTCCTCCTTCTCCTTCTCCTTTTCCTTCTCCTCCTCCTCCTCCTTCTCCTCCTCTTCCTCCTCTCATTGCAGTGAATGGGCTTAGACTGGAGTAACTCTTCCTAGGATTGCACTGTAACCTTATGGTTTTTTTTTTTTTGTATTTATTTGTTTTTGCTTTACAGATTGCCTTGGATACCAGCTACTGGACAGGAATCAATCATTTCTTCATATGGGGTAGCATTGCTGTGTACTTTGCAGTCCTGTTTGTAATGCAAAGCAATGGAATTTTTGATCTGTTTCCAGGCCATTTCCCATTTGTAGGTGAGTCTATAATCGCTTGCGTTAATGATTGCCCACATAAACTTTCTACCACTTGACAAAAATGTTGTATTCTCTAGTGAGAACATGAAGCACTAGCATGGCTTAAGACTATAACTAGTGTGAGAATGAAGATTTTGCTTCTTGGTAGATGCTTATTTTGCTTATCACCCAGGAAGGTCAGGATAATATATAAATTGAATTATAATTACAGCAGGATAGCTGTGTCAATCTGTGGTATTAAGAAGAAAAAGAAGAGTTGATTTTTATTTGCTGACTTTTTCTACCACCTAAGGCAGAATCAAACTGGCTTACAATCACCTTCCCTTCCCCTCCCCCACAACAGGACACCCTGTGAGGTATGTGGGGATGAGAGTGTGTGACTAGCCCAAGGTCACCCAGCTGGCTTCATGTGTCAGAGCAGGGAAACCAACCCTGGTTCACCAGATTAGCCTCCTCCACTCATGTGGAGGAGTGGGGGAATCAAACCCGGTTCTCCAGATCAGACTCCACCGCTCTTAACCACTACACCTTGTCCGGGAGCACGTTAAAGACTTAACAACGTTTATCCTAGCATAAGCTTTTTGTAAGTCAGAACTTACGTCATCGGGTGTCTGGGAAAGGTTTGTTAGTCTTTAAGGGGCTACTTGATTCCTGCTGTTTTATTTTAGATGAATTCCCATTATCCACACAGCAACCCTCTCAAAGGAGAGTATGGCTGAAAAAGAATGATCTCTCAGATCCAGTCAGTGAACTTCATGGCAGAGTTGGCGTTCTGAACTCCAATTGTCCTCCAATTTCTTCCCCCCCCCACATATACTGGTTCTGTATGTAGCTGATAACCCAGCCATCCAAGGACTGTGGATGGCTAACTGTAATTATTCTAGAAGAAGAAGAAGAGTTGGTTTTTATATGCCGACTTTCTCTACCACTTAAGGGAGAATCAAACCGGCTTACAATCGCCTTCCCTTCCCCACAACAGACACCCTGTGAGGTAGGTGCGGCTGAGAGCTTTAACAGAGCTGTGACTAGCTCAAAGTCACCCAGCTGGCTTCATGTGGAGGAGTGGGGAATCAAACCTGGTTCTCTAGATCAAAGTCCACTGCTCCGAACCACCGCTCTTAACCACTACACCACGCTGGTTCTCTTCTACTGTATCCCTGGCCATCAAAGACAGTTTTTTAAAATGAAAAACATCTTACCCTGCTTCCAGAGGACCTTCAGGCTGGGATTTTGGCTCCCTTCCTAAAAGAAAGAGAACTCCAAAGCAAAGAGGCAGCCACTGAGAAAGACCTCTCTGTCGGCCCCCGCACACCAGATTTCTGGTAATGCTCTGCAAAGTGTGGCCAGGAGATCCTTCTCTGTTGGGGGTGGGGGGGAAGACCTGCCAAGAATTACCGTGCCCCAGATGGAATTTGCAAGTGTTACATAATGACTCACAAAGCAGTTCCGGTAGCCAAAACTAAGCAGCGGGAATCAGGGATATGAATAAGAACATAAGAAGAGCCCTGCTGGATCAGACTGAGGCCCGTCAAATCCAGCAATCTGTACACATAGTGGCCAACCAGGTGCCTCTAGGAAGCCCACAAACAAGACGACTGCAGCAGCACCATCCTGCCTGTGTCCCACAGCACCTAATATAATAGGTCTGCTCCTCTGATCCTGGAGAGAATAGGTATGCATCATGACTAGTGTCCACTTTGACTAGTAGCCATGGATAGCCCGTGATCATGTCCACTCCCCTCTTAAAGCATTCCAAGTTGGCAGCCATCAGAGGGGAGTGGATATTTTCATGCAGGAGAGGAGTATTCATGGCTACTAGTAAAAATAGGTACTAGTCATGATGCATACCTATTCTCTCCAGGATCAGAGGAGCATGCCGAATATATTAGGTGCTGTGGAACACAGGCAGGATGGTGCTGTAGCAGTCATCTTATTTATGGGCTTCCTAGAGGCACCTGGTTGGCCACTGTGTGAACAGCCTGCTGGACTTGATGGACCTTGGTCTGATCCAGCATGGTCTTTCTTATGTTCTCTTAAAGCCTTCCAAGTTGGCAGCCATCATCACATCCTGGGGCAGGACGTTCCATAATTTAACTATGCGTTGTGTGAAGAAATACATCCTTTTTTCAGTTTCGAATCTCTCACCCTCCAGGTAGAAAACTAGAAGATAGGCACAACCCCGCCCAAACAAGAAGGTTCCCAAGAGTGGCTCCTGTACATATACTGTACACTTCATAAGGGTGCTTCCCATAGAAGAAGAAGAGTTGGTTTTTATATGCCAACTTTCTCTGCCACATAAGGGAGAATCAAACCGGCTTACAATCACCTTCCCTTCCCCTCCCCACAACAGACACCCTGTGAGGTAGTTGAGGCTGAGAGAGAATGACTTGCCCAAGGTCACCCAGCTGGCTTCATGTGTAGGAGTGGGGAAACAAATCCAGTTCACCAGATTAGCCTCCACCGCTCATATGGAGGAGTGGGGGAATGAGACCCAATTCTCCAGATCAGACTCCACCGCTCCAAACCACCGTTCTTAACCACGAGACCACGCTGGCTTAACCACTACACCATACTGTTTGAAGGCAGGAGTTAAGCCTGTTAAACCCTCCAGGGCAGCAATGCGTGTGTGTGAAGTGCCTTCAAGTCACAGCCGACTTATGGCGACCCCTTTTGGGGTTTTCATGGCAAGAGACTAACAGAGGTGGTTTGCCAGTGCCTTCCTCTGCACAGCAACCCTGGTATTCCTTGGTGGTCTCCCATCCAAATACTAACCAGGGCCGACCCTGCTTAGCTTCTGAGATCTGACGAGATCAGGCTAGCCTGGGCCATCCAGGGCAGAGCACCAGGGCAGCAATACCTGTCATTATTTGACCCTTGGACGAGGCTTCCTGAGCAGCCTCCAAACTCCTCTTTGCTTATGCGTTCTGTGTTTCCAACCAGACTTTGATCACCGCAATCCCGGAAAGTGTGTATTCGCCACCTCCCAAGACAAACAGGAAAGCTCTGAGTGGTCCAGACGGTTCTCTAAACAGTGCATTGTTCACAGAAATCATGACGAAGCGAGGGGTCATTGTCGAAGGCTGAGTCAGACCCAGCTTCTGTCGAGTTGGGATTGGGGGGGGGGGGGAGTTGATTGAACAAGGCAGACTTGAGTCTGTTTAGAAGGAGTGTACCGCATGACCCCCGGTGGTCTGTCGCTGTTAGAAAACAAGGCAAACCACAAATTGTCTAAGGCAGAAAGTGGAATTGAGAAAGGTGGAAACAAGGACATAAAAGCAAAATGACACCTACAATATATATGTGTGTGTGTGTGTGTGTGTGTGTGTGTGTGTGTGTGTGTGAAGCGCCATCAAGAGGGTTGTTAGGTCCCTCTTCACCACCAGCGGGAGGTTTTTGGGGCGGAGCCTGAAGAGGGCGGGGTTTGGGGAGGGACTTCAATGCCATAGAGTCCAACGGCCAAAGCGGCCATTTTCTCCAGGTGAGCTGATATCTATTGGCTGCCTATCCGTTGTAATAGCAGGAAATCTCCAGCTAGTGCCTGGAGGTTGGCAACCCTAGCCGTCAAGTTGCAGCCAACTTATGGCGACCCCTTATGGGCTTTTCAAGGGAAGAGACTAACAGAGGTGGTTTGCTGTGGCCTTCTTCTGCATAGCAACCCTGGTATTCCTTGGTGGTGACCCATCCAAAGGCTAACCAGGGTTGACCCTGCTTAGCTTCCACGTTCTGATGAAATGGGGCTATACCATGCTGCTTTACACCTATCATGCAAGACTACAAACCTATTCCGTTATATAGATACCCTCCTGAACTATTCCGTTCTGCTATAGCCCTTATGACTACAGGAGAATTACACAACTTTAAGGTTGACAATGAGGAAATTGAAATGGTCGAAGACTTTCTATTCCTTGGCTGCATCATCAACCAAAAGGGAGACTGCAGCCAAGAAATCAGAAGGAGATTGAGACTGGGAAGGGCAGCCATGAAGGAGCTAGAAAAGATTCTGAAGTGTAAGGATGTGTCACTGGCAACCAAGATCAGGTTAATTCATGCTATCGTATTCCCTATTACTATGTATTGGTGTGAGAGCTGGACAATGAAGAAAGCTGACAGGAAGAAAGTAGATTCCTTTGAAATGTGGTGTTGGAGGAGAGTGTTATGGATACCCTGGACCGCCAAAAAACCAAACCAGTGGGTTTTAGATCAAATCAAGCCTGAAATGACTCTAGAAGCTAAAATGACAAAACTGAAGCCGTCATACTTTGGACATATTATGAGAAGACAAGAGTCACTGGAAAAGTCAATTATTCTAGGAAACTTTGAGGGCAGCAGGAAAAGAGGCAGACCCAACAAGAGATGGATTGACTCAATAAAGGAAGGCACGGCCCTCAATTTGCAAGATCTGAGCAAGGCTGTTAAGGATAGGATGTTTTGGAGGACACTGATTCATAGGGTCGCCATGAGTCGGAAGCGACTTGACGGCACTTAACACACACACACGCACACAGCCCTTATGTCTTTATAAAAATGCCCTCCTGACACCCTATAGTTCTCGGGATCTCCTAGGTAAGCCTTGAAAGTTAAACGGGCTAACACATGCACACGCTCGCTCACGTGCATGTTTGTAGTGCACGTATGTGCTCTTCTGAGTTTTGTCATACGTTTTCAGATGAGAGAGTCCGGCTGTTCTATGAAAAAGAACAATGTGTAATTTTGAGCAGTTCGACAAGCGAAGAAGCGCAGCACACTTCATTTTTCCTGACCTGTGTATCCCTCGGTATCAGGGCACGACGTATATCATCCTCTGGAACCTGTGTGGTATATTATATGATCTCATATATTTTCAGGTCTTGCCAAAAAATGCTGTCATTTATTTATTTGTGTCCCCCCCACCCTTGAGTAAGTGTTTTCTGTATGGCTAGAAAAATCAAAGAGCTTAGGAATGAGAAACATATGGCTAACCTAGAGTATCAAAGATACCTTGGCATGTCCCGCAGCTGCAAACTTATTGTCCACCTTTTCCCCATTCCCATCAAAAATGTTTTTTGCTCTCCTCTGCTATTAGGAAATGCTTGGAGCTCCCTCGGCCAATTAAATGTCTGGCTTGCCATTTTCTTGACTACTGTGGTTTCAGTCATGCCTGTGATAGCATTTCGTTTTGTGAAGCTGGATTTGTGGCCAACGCTGAGTAATCAGGTATGGCTCGTTCTTTCCGTGCAATTGTATATTCTTAAAAAAAAAAATCAGTCCCTTTTATGTATGCACATTGAATCGTTTTCAGTTGGCAGCTGTAAGGGCTAGGGTACCCATTTAAGAACTTAAGAACATAAGAAAAGCCCTGCTGGATCAGACCAAGGCCCATCGAGTCCAGCAGTCTGTTCACACAGTGGCCAACCAGGTGCCTCCAGGAAGCCCCCAAACAAGACGACTGCAGCAGCATTTATTCTGCCTATGTTCCACAGCACCTAATATAATAGGCATGCGCCTCTGATCCTGGAGAGAATAGGTCTGCATCATGACTAGTATCCATTTTAACTAGTAGCCACGAATACCCCTCTCCTCCATGAACATGCCCACCCCCCTCTTAAAGCCTTCCAAGTTGGGAGCCATCACCACATCCTGGGGCAGGGAGTTCCACAATTTAACTATGCGTTGTGTGAAAAAATACTTCCTTTTATCTGTTTTGAGCCTCTCACCCTCCAGCTACAGCAGATGACCCTGCATTCTAGTATTATGGGAGAGGGAGTAAAACTTCTCCCTGTCCACTCTCTCCAAACCATGCATGATTTTATAGACCTCTGTCATGTCACCCCTCAGCCGCCTTCTTTCCAAGCTAAGCAGCCCTAAGCGTTTTAACTGCTCCTCATAGGGCAGTTTAGAGCTCCTCATAGCTCAATTGTCCTGTCAAGCTTTGCTCCTGCAAAACCATCATCCATTTTGTATAGTAGAGGGTGCTGATAGCTGGAGACCCTGGTCTGCTATGGAGGTGGTGATCCAGCGCTAGATTTGTGAGCTGAGGTGGGATCCCCCTAGCATCTCTCCCTTTGTGCTGAAGCGTCAGAAACCACATCCAAACTCTTGTGCACCGCACGCGCCAATTCAAAAAGCTGTTGTGGTAGGTTTACTGCTCTTGAACACATGAAGCTGCCTTATACTGAATCAGACTCTTGGTCCATCAAAGTCAGTATTGTCTACTTAGAACAGCAGTGGCTCTCCAGGGACTCAGGCAGAGGTGTCTCACATCACCTAAGATGATGAAGGAGAAGAGTTGGTTTTTAAATGCCGACTTTCTCTACCACTTAAGGAAGACTCAAAACCAGCTTACAATCACCTTCCCTTCCCCTCCCCACAACAGACACCCTGTGAGGTAGGTGGGACTGAGAGAGCTCTAAGAGAGCTGTGACTAGCCCAAGGTTACCCAGCTGGCTTCATGTGTGGGAGTGGGCAAACAACCCTGTTCATCAGATTAGCATCCACTGCTCATGTGGAGGAGTGGGGAATTAAACCCGGTTCTCCAGATTAGAGTCCACCGCTCCAAACCACCGCTCTTAACCACTATACCATGCTGGCTCTCACGTACTTGCCTAGTCCCTTTCAACTGGAGATGCTGGGAATTGAACCTGGGACCTTCTGCATGCCAAGCAGATGCTCTACCACTGAGCCACAGCCCGTCCCAAAAAATCTAACAAGTAAAAAAATTTAAATATATGTCATAGCAGAATGGTGAAAAGAATTTAGGATATACACTGGTAGCTGTAATTTAAACACACCCTTTAACATTTGGAAAGTGCTTTGTGTTTTTTAAAAAAACAACACCCCTTTTGCCATTGTCCTTATTGGTAATTAGATAACAAGCGACAAGGGGCATGGTTAAATTCAGTTGTGAACAGCCCCTTTCTAGTTTTCTTAACAGCCCATCTAGCGTTTGAAAAAAATCCCTGAAGATTCTGTCTTCTAAACACAACTTTCAGTTATCACATATGTTTTTAGTTTGCAGACCACTGAGAACTCTGACCTGTATTAGTGTTTTGGGGGTTGTCCCCTCCCCCCGCAAGTCATCAAGGAACGTATTGATCTTAAACGTCAACATAACTAAGATCTCAAAATGAGCCCGATTTTGCAATGTGAAAATGATTCCTCATATCGTTATAAGCCTTTCCCCCTCGGTTTGCTTTTTGCCTAAGGTACGTCTGTTGCGCCGAGCTAAAAAGAAACAGAGACCCTTACAAAGATATATGCAGCAGATGCGCAGATCCAGCTCACGAAGGTCCGCGTATGCTTTTGCTCATCAAGAGGGCTTTGGGGAACTCATAACATCTGGAAAAAATATGCGCATCAGTCTAGATTCAACACAAAAAGTTCTTCCGAATAGATGGATGGAGAACTTGCGTAACAGACCATCTGATACCACGAGCAATTTCAGCTGTGAAAAGCCTGTTCTGTGAGCAAGGAGTCTGTAAGTCTGTGGAACAAGAGACTTTGCTTGTATGCATTTGCCCATGATGTTGGGTGTCTTTTGGCCCCTTTCTCTTCCTTAGCTTGAGATCTTGGTCCATGAATCAGCCAAATATGATGGTAACTCTCAGGGCTTCATTGTCCATGGTGTGTTACAGTCGTCCCACTATAGCTTTTGGCTGTGAGATCGCTGAAGTTCCAGTAGCGCTTCAAAACCCTGCATAAACTTATTTGAACAGAGTTGACAGTGGAAATACACTCACTTCCGGCTTGCTTACTAAACTGCCGCCTGCGATCCATGCACCCGGTTGAACCTAGTTTGGTTTTACCAAAGTGGGGGGGGGGGCTTAATTGCATTGATGCTCAAGCACGTGACTTTCAATTAACTCTAACGCTCTTGATTCAAGAACGTTTGTGTGAAGGGATGTGGAAGGCATCACCTGTTCAATGTCTATGCATGCGACTGCTTGAAAAATAACACGGAGTCCTGCAAAGGGGTGGGGGGAGATGGCAGTCCTCTTGTGTGATCAACCAGGAAAACATGGCAAGACGTGGCAGATGGATACAGGTGCTTGCATGGGTCAAAAGTGGTTTGCAGAGTTGCGACTGTATACATTGAATTAGCTCTGTTTATACCAGGATTGATCCAGAATACTATGAACATCGAGATACCATTTCAGACTTTGGTGGGAGGGGGAGAGATGGTCTGATTTCAGCCACACTGTGTGAAGGATCTTCCTCTCCTGTGTGTAAGATCTTCCTGCATTACAAGCTCATGACAAACTCGGTGAGTGACAGATCTCTTTATAATCTATGAAGAATTTGTACATAATTGTATCATTTTTATTTCATCCCTGTATATACTCCATATTTTCTACAAATACAGTGTTTATACATACAAGTGCTTTGAATGAGTGTCTTTCTCTTCCCTTGCGCCTTGGTTCACTGATTTCCAAACTGTGTCATACACGTGAACATATGAAGCTGCCTTATACTGAATCAGACCCTTGGTCCATCAAAGTCAGTATTGTCTACTTAGACCGGCAGCAGCTCTCCAGGGTCTCAGGCAGAGGTCTTTCACATCACCTCCTTGCCTAGTCCCTTTAACTGGAGATGCCGAGGATTGAACCTGGGACCTTCTGCATGCCATGCAGATGCTCTACCACTGAATCACGGCCCCTCTCCTGGAAGCTTCTTAAAAATTTATCAAGTCATCCTCAATGAGAAGATCCATAATGTGGACTTGATTGGCCACTACAACCGATTTCCCCTGGGAATGTGGAGCCACAGATACACACTGAACTCATGCTGCCCTGCAAAAGAACATACGAAAGGCCATGCTGAATCAGACCAAGGCCCATCAAGTCCACTTTGGTAATTGGACTATGTTCCAAGGCCTGCTCCTCCGATCCTGGAGAGAATATACATCATGATTAGTATCCATTTGGACTAGTAGCCATGGATAGCCCTATTCTCCATAAGAACATAAGGAAAGCCATGCTGGATCTGACCCATGCCCATCAAGTCCAGCAGTCCATTCACACAGTGGCCAACCAGGTGTCTCTAGGAAGCTCTCAAACAAGACAACTACAGCAGCACCATCCTGCCTGTGTTCCACAGCACCTAATACAATAGGCATGCTCTTCTGATGATACTCTGAAACTGCAGTGAGGCTCAATGGGCATGGCGTCATACCCTGCAAAAAGAAGAAGAAGAGTTGGTTTTTATATGCCGACTTTTCTCTGCCACTTAAGGGAGACAAACAGGCTTACAGTCACCTTCCCATCCCCTCCCCACAACAGACACCCTGTGAGGTAGGTGGGGCCGAGAGAGCTGTGACTAGCCCGAGGTCACCCAGCTGGCTTCATGTGTAGGAGGGAGAAATAAATCCAGTTCACCAGATTACCTTCCACCGCTCATTAGCTCAATCGAATCTAATTAAGTGTGCAACAACTCCTGGTCTCCAAGGAGACTAGAATGTGCCTTGCAGACTCTGAACTTTTCCATCATGCCCTCAAACAACTTTTTCTGTTGCTTCCCCTTTTCTTTTTGCCACGGAACATCCATCGTAATCAAGAGTTCCCAGTAGGGTTGCCAACCTCCAGGTACTAGCTGGAGATATCCTGCTATTACAACTGTTCTCCAGCCGACAGAGATCAGTTCCCCTGGAGAAAATGGCCGCTTTGGCCATTTGGCCTCTATGGCATCGAAGTCCCTCCCCTCCCCAAAGCCTGCTCTCCTCAGGCTCCACCCCAAAAACCTCTCGCCGGTAATGAAGAGGGACCTGGCAACCGTAGTTCCCTGGCTCTCAAAAGCTTGTCTACTATTTGTGACAATTTGTGTCGTCCTGCTGTGAAATGGTATTGCATTACTGCTTCTTTGTTAGATTGTTGCTTCCCCCCACCCTTCTTAATGGACCAGCTATCTACTTTCTTGGTCTTTACATTGAAAAGTGAAGTGAGAATGCAACAGATGTGTCGGGGAACCAAGACTGGCGGCAAGATTGAAACCATGATTTCATTTGTGACTTGATGGCAAAACATACAACTGAGCATCCTGTGAGCTGCATATGTGTCTCTTCTTAATGTTGTAAATTGGTACAGAAGGAACAGCCAGTGCATGTGATAAAAACATAACAACATGTCATAGGAAGTACTTTATCTGTCTATTAGTCACAGTAAGAAAAAGTCTTGCAAGTGAGCCGCAGATGTTCTCTTAATGAGCAAACAGTATTGGTTTTACCCTTTTGAAATTCAGGAACGATTTGAGTTTTACTACAAAAGAATCATGTCAAATTATATTTCTGCCATGAGGTTATACAGGATGTGGTTGTGCGAAGTGGATTATTCATCTGTCCTTGGCAACGCCTGTGTCCAAGCACTCTGAATGAACACCATAAATATTTTTATAAATCTGGTCTTCATATTCCCCCCCCCCCCACAAGTTGGTCACATTTCCTCTGTATCCTGGAGTACACTTCACCATTTTGCCTCCATAAAGAGTGGGGTAGGTGTTTGCCGACTACAAGCATCAGCGCATAATTTTTTTCTTGGCAATGACTCAAACGTTATCGAAAGATCAATTTGCTAACAAATTCCCAGTTGAAGATAGAAAAAGATCACAGAGACGTGTTTAGTTATATGACAACAGCGGCGAGACTAGATTTGGCCTTAAGGGTAGGGCAAAGCTTGAGCTCTCTGTGGTTGCGTCATAGTTATCCTAAGTTTTGTACCTGCAATAGGTATTTAAAAGAGCAGTGTGGTGATTTGAACACGTAATGGGGAAAGTATTGTTGGAGTTGCAAAAATGGTTCTGCTTGGATTGCATATGCATAATTCTAAAGAGATGATTATTGTAGAGTGATAGATTGCTGTTAAATTACCAAGGGTCATAGAGGGTGTGGGAGAGGGGAAGTTGCTTGTGCTCAGCTCCTCCTTTCTTAGCAGGCCCTGTTCAGGTTTGTGAAAGAATTTACTGTTTCTGCTGAGATTACTGATGACCTCTTGGGTTCCCTGGGGATTGATACTGGCTTGGTCCAGGATTTGGCATCTTTTCAGAGGAGTGTGTGTGTACATAAAATTCAGTCATTGGGGGGTTTGGGGGAAAGGCAATAACTGGTTTCCATCTTGTAAAAGGGATTGTTTATGCGGACAGCATTGATTTGTGGCCATGACTCCACAGCAGTTTCCACAGGGAGTCTGTGATTGTACATACACAGAATTAAGGTTATACTTAAAGTCTCTGTCTCATGCTTGCCAGGACTTTAAGTTACACCTGAACTCTACCTGAGACCCTGGAGAGCCACTTCCAGTCTGAGTGGACAATACTGACTTCGATGGACCAAGGGTTGGATTCAGTAGAAGGCAGCTTCATGTGTTCAACCTGGAAACAAGAAGATGCTCCAGAGACAGACAAATGGCAAGACAAACTGGCAGAATAGGCGGTGATGGCAGAATTGTCTAATCTGGTGAAAGGCAGAACAACGGAAGGATTTCAGAAGAAGCGGGCAGTGTATTTTGATTATATAAAGTAAAAAAAGTAGAGTTTAGTGAAGAAGGGAGAAGTATTACCATAAGTATAAAATATCAATAAGATCAGTGTAGCAAAAATATTTTTTCAATGCGTGAGTTTAACTTAAGAATATAAAAGTGAAGTATAGTTGGGTGAGAAGATTTGTACTAACTACTTTGATTTAGTATTGCTTTGATCCATGGTTTGAGAACCATTAAGCAGTAAGTTTTAGCATTGTAAGGAAAGATAGCTTGGGAAGTTGTGGGTTTTTATAGCTAATGGATTTAACCTGAATTTAGATTAAATCAATGACTCCTAAGAATTCTGTGATTATCTGATTATCTGAAAGATTATTTATTTTGTCTTTTTGTTTTCACAGGACAGGCCTCCCCCCCCCCTTTTTTTTTGAGGACTGTCCTTTGCAATGTCCAGGTCAGTAAGATTGGCCCCAAAGGCTAGGGACCGCCAAACAAAACAAGTCTTCACCCGCTGGGAGAAGATGGCAACAGGAGGGTGCAGACGAGTCTTCCTGTGGAAGAGAGTTACAGAATTTTGGTGCCACGACCGAGAAGGCCGTCTACTGAGGGCCATAAGAAGAAAGCAGCAGGGGCTTTGCAAAGTTCCCAGTCAAAATTCAGCACATGGATAGCAGGCAGAGTCAGCCCTGTGGTGAGTTGCGTTTCTATTTGAATTAAAGTAATGATGTACATTTTTACATGCAAGGAGGTAAATCAGTATGTACAAATTTTGTTCTCCCTTCTGAGGGCTCTTGCTGCTCATCTGTGCATGGCCATCCTTCCACTATGAAGTCTGTCAGAATATGGTAGATTTCTATATCTCCCGTTTAATACTGCTGAGGGTGCAGAATTTAAACGGGTGAGTATAAAGGCTCTTTGCCCTGACCTGGATGGCCCAGGCTAGCCTGATCTCGTCAGATCTCAGAAGCTAAGCAGGGTCAGCCCTGGTTAGTATTTGGATGGGAGACCACCAAGGAACACCAGGGTTGCTGTTCAGAGGAAGGCACTGGCAAACCACCTCTGTTAGTCTCTTGCCATGAAAACCCCAAAAGGGGTCGCCATAAGTCGGCTGCGACTTGACGGCACTTTACACACACACATAAAGGCTCTTTGGAAGGAAGGGACTGTCAGGTTGTAAAAGTATAGTGGAGCTATCAAAGGGGGAGGAATGCCAAAGAATTGAGTTGAACATACTCTCTGGGCACACATTGTGGAACTATGGTGGTCTAATTTTTTTATGCATCTCTTATTAGTTAATATAGATTTTATGGTAGTACTTCATTTTCTAACAGTTAGAGCTGTTCCTCAGTGGAACAGGCTTCCTAGGGAGGTGGTAAGTGCTCCTTCCCTGGAGGTTTTTTAAGCAAAGACTAGATGGCCATGAACTGAACCAACCCTAGAAGGTAAAATGACTAAACTGAGGCTATCGTATTTTGGTCACATCACGAGATGACAAGAGTCATTGGAAAAGACAGTCATGCTAGGAAAGGTTGAGGGCAGCAGGAAAAGAAGAAGACCCAACAAGAGATGGACTGACTCAATAAAGGAAGCCACAGCCCTCAGTTTGCAAGATCTGAGCAAAGCTGTCAAAGATAGGACATTTTTGGAGGACTTTCATTCATAGGGTCACCATGAGTCGGAAGCGACTTGACGGCACTTAACACACACAGATGGCCATCTGTCAGCACTGCTGATTCTATGACCTTAGGCAGATGATGAGAGGGAGGGCATCTTGGCCATCTTCTGGGAATGGAGTAGGGGACAGTGTGTGTGTGTGTGTGGGTGGGGAGGTAGTCGTGAATGTCCTGCATTGTGCAGGGGGTTGGACTAGATGACCCTGGTGGTCCCTTCCAACTCTATGATTCTATGATTTAACAGATGTGCTCAGGGCTCTAGCCTCCTTAGGGACAGCCCCTAAAGGCCTGGTCCTTCTTCAGGCAAAATGCTGCAAGGTTACACTCTCCTATTGTGGCAAGGAGACTTGGAAATGTCAGGGCAGCAGGCAGCTTTCCAACAGGCCCCGTTGCTGCCTAAGTCTCCATGCCGTCAGTGCCCAGTGGAATGTGCCTGCTGTTGGAACACATGACACCTATTTATAGACCCCCACGGGCAGCCTCCTTCCTTCGACCAGCGAGCTGGTAAAGTGAAGGTTATTAATCGGCAGTCCCCTGGGCTGTCCTTCGGTGTTTCATGGGGGACGGCGAAATCGCCAAAGGACACCCCTCTCAGGTCAGTCTCACATTAATGTTTGTTTCTCCAGTGTGCATCTGTGCGTGTGTCTCACCAGCCTTAGTTTATTCCTCCAGTTCGGAAACTTCTTTTCCTTCTGTGAGCAAAGGCAATCTGCAACCCATCTATTGTACTACCCTCACAGAGCCTGGCCTGTTGTCAGACACCTGCAAAAAGTGAAAACGAGAGCTGAAATGCTGGAAAGCCAGCATGGTGTAGTGGTTAAGAACGGTGGTTTGGACGGGTGGAGTCTGATTTGGAGAACCGGGTTTGATTCCCCGCTCCTCCACATGAGCGGCGGAGGCTAATCTGGTGAACCGGGTTGGTTTCCCCTCTCCTACACACGAAGGGTGACCTTGGGCCAGTCACAGCTCTCTCAGCCCCACCCACCTCACAGGGTGTCTGTTGTGGGGAGGGGAAGGGAAGGTGACTGTAAGCCGGTTTAAGTGGTAGGGAAAGCCGGCATATTAAAAACCAACTCTTCTTCTTCTGAAATATCCCATTCAGCGTTGGGAAAAGGCTAAGGTATAAAGCACATCTCCATCTAGGGGGAAAGGGGGAGAGAGAGAATCTTCTGGTCCTTAAAAGAAGACACGCAGAGCTCAGTTTGATTTGAGGGAGATCATGAGAGGGCTAGCCCCCCAGAAAAATATAGCGTGAGTTGCCAGCCTCTACGTGTGGCCTCGAGTTCTGGAATTGCAATTGCTGTCCAGATGACAGAGATCAGTTCCCCTGCAGGAAATGGCTGCTTTGGAGGGTGGAGTCTGTGGCATTATACCCTGCTGAGGTCCTGCCCTCCCCAAACCCTGCCCTCCCCAGGCTCCACCCTGAAATCTCCAGGGATTCCCCAGCTCATAGCTGGCAACTCTAGCGGGCGCTTGCAGGGAGGGGTTTATGTGGATCCTTGTGTGACAAGCTTGGTATTAGCAGCCAAGTTCAGCATGCTGTCTGCTGTTTATTTATTTTTACGCAATACTCTAGTCCTCAGTATTGGCAGGACTGGGTTGAAAGGATGTGTGAGCAATAGCTGATGGAACCTGGGAGGCCAGACAGGAGTGATGAAGGATTTCCAAGAAATTAGAAAACTCGATGAAAGCTTCAATTTGTACATTTTATACCGGTGGCAGAATTCAGCATACCTTGGAAGAAAATTTGAGGTACCTTGATGATATTTAGTGTTTTGCAGAATCATAATAGCTGAATGAATCAACTTTTCATTCTGTGTACTTAAACTCTGGGTATTGGCCGACCCAACATTTATTTATAAGCTACCTAGAAAGGAAGGCCTAACCTTTAATTTAAGAATGTGTGAAAAAGAACATTCCCAAAATGTGTGTATGCAGAAGAGAAGAGGCTTTTATTCTTATTGTAACTAACTAGCTCCCAGATTAGGATCTGGGAGAGCCAGGTTCGAATCTCCACTTTACCATGGAATTTTGCTGGGTGATTTTGGGCTAGGATCACACAGTGGATCACACAATTAATAACAATGCAGTAAGGACAGTATATGCAATTAAAAGCAACACAAATAAGGAGAATACAGTACATACAATAAACAATGCAATTCAACCAGATTGCAAAATCAAGAACCACGTGCACCAAAGTAATCAAAGCAATGAAACGAACAGAAGAAAAAACATTTAATGGGCCCATGTGAAACACTGCCTATCTGATAGGGTTGCCAGGTCCCTCTTTGCCACCGGCGGGAGGTTTTAGGGGTGGAGCCTGAGGAGGGCGGGGTTTGAAGAGGGGAGGGACTTCAATGCCATAGAGTCCAGTTGCCAAAGAGACCATTTTCTCCAGGGAACAGATCTCTATCGGCTGGAGAGCAGTTGTAATAGCAAGAGATCTCCTGCTAATACCTGGAGGTTGGCAACCCTACCATCTGAGCACTTTTTGTGGGCTGAAGGACTAAAGGAAAAGTGCTTCAAATTGACCACGGTAACAATTTAACACTTCTGTTGACATGACATACAGTAAACTCTTCCAAAATGCATGTAAATGAGCATGTTCTTCAGTTCAGTTTGTCAGACATGGATTCCTGCCCAGATATTCACCAAAGTTTGCGGATGGGAAATTCCTGGAGGTTTGGGGGTCGAGCCTGAGGAAGGCCAGGTTTGGGGAGGGGATGGACCTCAGCAGGGTATAATGTAATAGAGTCCACCTGCCAAAGCAGGCATTTGCTCCGGGGAAACCCATCTTAGTAGTGGAGTTTAGCTGTACTTCTAGGAAAGATCTCCAGGCCCCATCTGCAGGTTGGCAACCCCACAAATGTTCAGTGATCTCTCCAAATCATACTTGCTGAGAAGATGTCCCTGGCATTTCATTGCTTCCTTGAGAGGTCTTACATGAAATTTACAATTAAAAAAAAAAAGGAATACCTTGTTTAGCAAACTTGTGAAAATGTTGCCATACGCAAGAAAAAGGTGGGGGTTATGTATAACATCAGCACACAGCTATTTGGGTTGGAATCATTTTTAAAGCTACAGTCTTTTTTTCCAGCCATAGTAAATATTTTATTTTGGGGATAATTTTCCCTGTGGGCACTCAGTGCTTTCATTTCACACTTTAGGCAGTTTCTAAAATGGGCTGGGGGCACTCTCCTTTGGTATGATAATTCCTTTGCATACAATGGTTTTGTCTTGGGAGAATTTCTGCATTTGGATAGCGTGAAGAGAAATAACTATGCATTGGATAGTTTGCAGAAAAATAACTATGCTGACCTTTAGAATAAAAATGTAGGGGAATTTAACTGCAAGCCATGGGCCCAATTTGTTTATAATTTGGAATCTATCACAATTTTGGCAAAAGTCCAAGACACTCTTCAGTTTCCACTTCCATAATTAGTTTATGAAAGTCCTGGGTATTGTCTTCCAGCCAGTTGGAAGATGGGTCTGGGAGACTGCAAAAAACCTTTAAAAAAAACCAACAACCCACAAAAAAATTATAGAGAGTTCATTGCATGTCGGCCTTTCAGGCTGGCCAACTGTTAATGGGGCTTCTTCTGGAATCAAACCTTGAAGGGCTGTCATATAGAGGATGGTGGCAAGTTGTTTTCTGTTGCCCCAGAAGGTCTGACCGGAACCAATGGGCTGAAATTAAATCAAGAGTTCCTGTCTAGACATTAGGAAGAATTTTCTGACAGTTAGTGCGGTTCCTCGGTGGAACAGGCTTCCTCGGGAGGTGGTGAGCTCTCCTTCCCTGGAGGTTTTGAAGCAGAGGCTAGATGGCCATCTGTCAGCAATGCTGATTCTGTGACCTTAGGCAGATCATGAGAGGGAGGGCATCTTGGCCATCTTCTGGGCATGGAGTAGGGGGTCACTGTGGGAGGGAGTGAGTTGTGAATGTTCCGCATTGTGCAGGGGGTTGGACTAGATGACCCTGGTGATCCCTTCCAACTCTATGATTCTATAATTCTATACCTAGGTTCAACATATGACAGTTTCACAGATGAACATATTTGCAGAGTGACTCCCGAGCAGTTGTGATTTTATGGTTCTACTGCAAAATGTGGTTTGAATACATCAACCAAATTGATTCTAATAAAACCATATTTTATACTTACAGGGCAACTGGGCCAACATCAAGGGCTTTGTTTTTGGAACTGTGGAGAAATGGCAGGCTTGGCGCGGTGTGTTACCAGCTGGTCGCTGCCCTCCCTCCTTACTATAAATGCTAGGACGTTTCAACCATTAGCCGGACAACGCTCTTTTAAAACTTTCCCTACCTTATGGAGTGAACAGACAGCAAAAGGTACAGTTATGGACTTTCAACAGAACAGAAATGTGGTGGTTTTTTTGTACTAATCATAAGAAAGCCCAAGAATATATTTTGTTGGAGAACATAGGGTAGAATGTAGATCTTGGTGTTGGTAGAGCTTATCTAAAATTAAATTAAAGCTATACTGAAGAACACATAGGACTGAACATATAAGAAGGGACTTAGAAGGGTGCTTAAAATTCCATTGTCAATGCAGCACCGCAAAGCAACCTGTGTGTGGCTAAGTGCCGTCAAGTCACTTCCGATTCATGGCGACCCTATGAATGAAAGTCCTCCAAAATCTTTGACACCCTTGCTCAGATCTTGCAAATTGAGGGCTGTGGCTTCCTTTATTGAGTCAGTCCATCTCTTGTTAGGTCTTCCTCTTTTCCTGCTGCCCTCGACTTTTCCTAGCATGACTGTCTTTTCCAGTGACTCTTGTCGTCTCGTGATGTGACCAAAATATGATAGCCTCAGTTTAGTCATTTTACCTTCTAGGGTTGGTTCAGTTCATGGCCATCTAGCCTCTGCTTAAAAACCTCTAGGGAAGGAGCACTTACAACCTCCCTAGGAAGCCTGTTCCACTGAGGAACAGCTCTAACTGTTAGAAAATGAAGTACTACCATAAAATCTATATTAACTAATAAGAATAAGCTGTGGCTTCCTTTATTGAGTCCATCCATCTCTTGTTGGGTCTTCCTCTTTTCCTGCTGCCCTCAACTTTTCCTAGCATGACTGTCTTTTCCAGTGACTCTTGTCTTCTCATAATGTGACCAAAATACGATAGCCTCTATTTAGTCATTTTAGCTTCTAAGGTCAGTTCAGGCTTGATTTGATCTATAACCCACTGATTTGTTTTTTGGCAGTTCATGGTATCCGTAACACTCTCCTCCAACACTACATTTCAAAGGAATCTACTTTCTTCCTATCAGCTTTCTTCATTGTCCAGCTTTCACATCCATACATAGTAATAGGGAATATGATAGCATGAATTAACCTGATCTTGGTTGCCAGTGACACATCCTTACACTTCAGAATCTTTTCTAGCTCCTTCATGGCTGCCCTTCCCAGTCTCAATCTCCTTCTGATTTCTTGGCTGCAGTCTCCCTTTTGTTTGATGATGGAGCCAAGGAATAGAAAGTCTTCAACTATTTCAATTTCCTCATTGTCAACCTTAAAGTTGTGTAATTCTTCTGTAGTCATAAGGGCTTTGCAGAATGGAATAGCTCAGGAGGGTGTCTATTTGTTTTTTTGGCAGTCCACGGCATCCGTAACACTCTCCTCCAACACCACATTTCAAAGGAGTCCACTTTCTTCCTGTAACCTACAAAAAAGTAACCGACAACAATAGAATAAAAACATATACACCTGGTGTGAGCGTCATGTTAAGAATCACCGATCGTTTCCGTCTTTGTAAAGCTTTAACCAGCGGAAAAAAGGAATCTATAGTCTGTGCCTCTTTCATCAGACTCTGGATATTGCACAGGTTATCAGCTTGTGAATCTCATTCAGATGGAGTGGCGCGTAATGAAATGTACAGGAGAGAGGCCGCCAAACTTAACATCAAAGGCAAAATTTATACTGTTCTATTGGGAAGCCACGCTCTGTGTGTTCTGCTGCCAACTGATGCGCCAGCTTCATGGGAAGGGTGTTTTCTGTAACTCTTCTTTTAGAAGGCAGGGAACCTTTGGGGGCCTCTAGTCATCTGTTGAACCTCAAGAACGGGGCAGGGTGTGCAGCTAGCCTGATGTATTTATTTCTTACAGGTGGGACTGTGTGTTATTGAGAGGGTTTAAAAAAAAAAAAAAAACTTCATCCAGGCACCAGGAAAAGACCAGATTCTGTGATTCTACAAACATTGCAATTGGCATAATTTCTTTTTTACTTGTATTGTTTATTATTGGGGTTGCCCCCCCCCCAAAAAATCTCCAGATAATTCCCAACCCAGAGCTAGCAACACTAGTTTTACTAGAAGCAGCGAAAAAATGAAGATAACAGAGTGAAATTCCGACGTAGTAACTTTCATTCAAGTTCTCACAACATACGTAAAGCTCTATTTCACCTCCGTGCCGAGGCACACATACCCGACCCCTTTCGTCTCAAACGGAAATCCCCTCATTTTACTAGTAAATTATCCGAGGGAAAATGAAGCACACCTGCCCCCCAAAAAATGGCCTTATGAGAAACGAAAACGTTCCAGGCAGCCCAGAATTTTGTGAGCAATTGAGAGTCAGTTAAACTGAAAATGGGAAGAGAGAAACTGGTTTGTTCACCACCACCCCCAAAAAAACTTACCGGTAGTTGAACCTGAAAGGTGAGATGTGGGTGGTAAGGAAGATTAACGTTAATGTACTCACTTAGGGTTGCCAACCTCCAGGTACTGGCTGGAGATCTGCTGTTTCAGTGGCTCTCCAGCCGATAGAGATCAGTTCACCTGGAGAAAATGGCTGCTTTGGCCATTGGACTCTATGGCATTGAAGTCCCTCCCCTCTCCAAATTCCACCCTCCTCAGGCTCTGCCCCAAAACCCTCCCGCCGGTGGCAAAGAAGGACCTGGAAACCCTGTTTATTATTCATTGCTAACGGTTTCACTAGTCATGGGGGAAAGACTGCACAGGTCACTGAAGTCCCTGCCAACTACTGGAAATTCAGCCAGTTTCAGCAGCCTTGCCTGCACTTTTGGAAACAGGGCCTCATAGCCATAACTGGGGTTGCCAACCTCCAGGTGGTTGCTAGGTGCTTGGCATGCAGAAGGTCCCAGGTTCAGTCCCCGGCACCTCCAATTAAAGGGACTAGGCAAGTTGGTGATGTGAAAGACCTCTGCCTGAGACCCTGGAGAGCCATGGAGAGGGGCTGTGGCTCCACAGTAGAGCCTTTGCTTGGCATGCAGAGGGTCCCAGGTTCAATCCCCGGCATCTCCAGTTAAAGGGACTAGGCAAGCAGGTGATGGGAAAGACTTCTTCCTGAGACTCTGGAGAACCGCTGCCGGTCTGAGTAGACAATAGTGACTTTGATGGACCAAAGGTCTGATTCAGTATAAGGCAGCTTCATGGGTTCATAGGACAAATATCAATTCCCTTGGAGAAAATGGCTGGCTTTGGAAGTTGTACACTATGACATTATAACCTGCTGAAGTCCCTCCCCTCTCGAAATCCCACCCTCCCCAGGCTCCACTCCCAAAATCTCCAGCAATTTCCCAACTCAGAGCTGACTACCCCAGACTGGACACTTAAAAAAAAAAATTCAAAAGTCTCTAGCAGCTGAGTTTTTCAGCTGCTGCCAAATTTTGTGTTCTTCCAGGACTCCTGTGTAAATTACCTGAGGAGACTTGCATATGGATACTGTGGACACAGAATGTGCTTGCAATTAACTATAGTGAAGGCTCTTTCCTTTCGCTTGATTTGTGGATTGATCTTCATTTTGGAAAGATCACCACTGTCATAATTCTGATGTATGAATTGTGTTCCGAAAATCCTTTCTGTTCAAAATGGATTGAAGTTGCCAGCTTTTTTTAACTGACGTGCTCCTGTGCCTTGAACAGCGGGTGACTATGCTGAAATTAAGCGGGCGGAACGTTTCACAAAACTAATTTCGAAACCTACAACAAACCCCCTCGAAACAGACCGCCTTCAAATCAGATGGAAAATCATCTGATAGACTCAACGGAAAGCCCGGTCTTCCAGTTTTCCAAAAGTCAGGAAGGACGACGCATTCTGCCCAGCTGTTACAAGGTTGGAAGAAATAACTCAAAATGCCTGTGAATTACATGAGATCCAATCTCCTGCTTGCGTTAGAGGGCACAGAGATCAGGAACTGTCAGGCGGAGCATAAATTGGCCTCCGCTTGGCATTTCCTTTGTGCGCAAGTCAGGGGAAAAGTTTTGCCAAAAGTCCCACCTATGAATGGTTTCAACAATATCTTCCATTTTCTGAATTTCTTCTCGGTCGGGATTGCGGAGCGTCTTTGCGCTTGCAGAGTACAGGGTGGTCCCGGCCTCTTGCCAGCTGATATAATTCATTTTTTCCCTCTGCTCATTCCCACCCCGCCCCGCTGTCTTTACTACAGCTTTTCACGCCACCAGAGCACAGCGGTTGCCCATCTGCCAATTCAGGTAGCTGGTATTCTGTTGCAAGAGGATCTTTTTTTTGTAAGGGCCAGCGCCTCTTTCCCACCTGTAGCCTGCTATGGGGATTAATGCCTTTAAAAAAAGCTGCTATTCTCTGTTTCTCATTAGCAGCTGGTTCGCATATCTTGGAACGAGTGCTGGAAGCCATTACCTTTCAAGGTCAGACCCAAGGGTGTGCCTGCAGATTTTTCAAATTATGGTTTGTGGCACAAAAAAATAAGTCTGTTTACTCTGAAGGAAAGCAACATGAAATAATGTGATCAATCCTCTGCTGCAGAGACCCCTTTGCGCGTGGTAGGAGGTCTCCGGAGTCCAGTTTTAGCACTGCCCTTCAGTTGTGAAATAAAAGAGAAGGAGACAGTAAGTCGACGTCTCTGAAACCCCTAATCCGAGACGCACTTCCTTTTGAAATTTCCTCTTCTGTTAGAGCAGGGAAAGCTGTGAAGTTCATGAGGTGAACCTTAGGAAACCCCTTTCCTAGGGTTGCCAGGTGCCCGGTGGTGGCGGGCAAACCCCCGACCATTTGCCTCTCTGCCCGTCGACCAGCTGAGGGTCTGCGGGCAAACGTGCACGCGCGTGCACGCCGCAGCACAGAACTTGGGCGGGACCAAGGAAGTTCAGGAGGACGGTACAGGTGCGGCAGAGCCCTGCCCCAGCCCCCCGCACGTGTTGGGCGCCATTACACACCGCCGCTGGGAAAGACAGGTGCCACAGAGGCTTCCCCGCCGCCCCCAGGATGCTCCTGCCACCGCGCCCAGCCACCCCTATGCTCAGCTGGCCAGCCCAGCCCCACTCACCACCTGGGCCACCAAATCAGCTTCCCAGGTGAGTGAAGGTCCGCACTTCCGGTTGTAAACCAGAAGTAGCACGCGCATGATCCCCAAGCTCTGCCCCCAAAGCCATTTGCCTCTCATCCCGTCGACCAGCTGAGGGTCGGCGGGCAAACGTCCCTTGGAGGTCTCCCATCCAAATACGAGCCAGGGTCGACCCTGCTTAGCTTCTGAGATCTAGGCCATCGAGGCGAGGGCATTGCAAAGTTAGTGGGGAGCATTGTTATGCTCTGTATTTTCTGAAAGCCATGAGGCAAACACCCCTTTCTTTCAAAATTGAATTAAAAAAGATCTAGTAGCTGAAATGCAACTGGTAAAATCTTTAGCACCCCAATTAGCATGGACACAATAGGTGGCCACTCAATGGTTTTCCTAGCATAAGGGCAATCCTTTCTTGACTATAAGTGCACGCACGTAATTTTAACAGGAAGCTTTTGAGAGGCGGTCCTGCATCGCAGCAATCCCATGCTCAATTTATGTCCATATAGCTCATGGCATGGTTTTGTCCCCTTAATGCTCATACTTCAAAATTAAAAAAAAGAGACAGAGAAATAGCCATGGAAAGCTGTCAATTTGTAAAAAATATGGTGAGAGGCGAGAGATGCTTAATATTTCCCATCCTGCTATTTTTCTGCACAAAAATCACACACTTCAGCTGATTCCCCCCCCCCCTCTGTGGGAGAAAAGATACAGGGAACCCCTATTTTCCCCACCCCCATGGATGGGAAAGAAGTGGGGGTGGAAAGGGATTTAAGCTTAGAAAGGGAAAGTTAGCAGCCCCTGCCCTCATTTGCTCTTCCTGGTTCCAATTACAACTTCTTAGGCTGCTTTTCATTTAAATGCTCCCCACCGTGTTGGGGGGAAGAAAAGACTGTCACAGTTGAGCATCCCATGACATTTAAGCCTTAATCTGCAACTCTGATTTCTGTTGCTTCTCCCCTTCCCGATTTTCTTTACAATTACAATTGTATTTTAAAAGAAACCCATCGGGAATTAAAATACAAATTTAAATACAATTGTATTTTAAAAGAAACCCATCGGGAAACAATGGCATATTAAATATTGTTTAGTTTGCGCTTACAAAAACAGTAGTTTAGATTTATTTTGGTGTATTCCAGAAAATGATTGCTCAATGCGATAAAGTAAACAAAGCTGAAGTCAACTTGGAACAGTTTAATTGCTTAAAAAGCCCGGTTTGGAAATGTGCGTTGGTGGATTTGTAGTTGAGAAATATTGGACAGCTCTATGTATAAACGTACTGATTTCAGACAGTCAGAGGAGATTACCGCAAATGTCACGTTGACATCCTAATTATACAACAAAAGCAGGGAAAATATCACATGGCACTTTTTTTTTTTAAAGCATTTAAGATCCAAATTCTCAGCAATTGCGAAGGGATGCACAGCAGATAGGGACAGGGGGAATCTGAAAAAAGATTAGAGCTAGGGAATGTACAAATAAGGACAACTGAAATTACAAATGGGGATACAGCCGCTTTCCTAGAAAAGGAAAGTGTAAAATGGGACTGTTTAGTTTAGAAAAAAGAGATTGGATCGAACAGGGATGCTGAACTTTGCTGACTGAAGCATTTGTAGGTTTACTGTGGGGAGTGGGGTTGCCAAGTCTGACTTGGAAAATTCCTGGAGATTTTGTAGGTGGAGCATGGGGTGGGTAGTGGAGGGGGGATGCTCAACAGGGCATAATACAATAGAGTCCACCCTCCAAAGCGGCCATTTTCTCCAGGTGAACTGATCTCTATCGGCTGGAGATCCTTTGTGATACACAGCAATAGTAGATCTCCAGCAATACCTGGTGGTTGGCAGCTCGGAATCCTATGCAGAATTAGAGATGCCAAATTACACACACACAAACCCGCTAAAGCCATTGTGCTGCATGTTTACTAGGGTAGCCAACCTCCAGGTACTAGCTGGAGATCTCCTGCTATTACAACTGATCTCCAGCCGATAGAGATCAGTTCACCTGGAGAAAACGGCTTCTTTGGCCATTGGACTCTAATGGCATTGAAGTCCCACTCCTCACCAAACCCTGCCCTCCTTAGGATCCGCTCCAAAAATCTCCCACCGGTGGCGAAGAGGGACCTGGCAACCCTAGCACCATTTGGGGGAAGGGGGAGATATATCTTCAATTGAACTGTTGGGAAAAAGGGGGTGTGCCATCCCACTGCGTAATTGTGGTGCCACGTTGACAACTGTGAACATTTCTAAGGCCTGGGCTGGCAGGAAAAGCAGCCCACAAGACACCGCTGCTGACCGCTTTGTTTGTTCGAAGGCCTGCTTAAGATTTAAAGGGTGTAAAGGCCCTTCGTGGGGGGCGACTGAGACATTTCTTCCCACCGTTCTGTGTTCTGTTGTGTTTATCTTTGTTCTGCTCACATATTTGAGGGCTGAATTGTGACAAGGAGCAGCATGGGGCTTCGGAAACTGCCCTGAACTGGCATCCTTCACCGCTTCTGCATACAGGATGTCGCTTGAGGAAATTATAGTGTAAGGGAATATATGACTCTACGGCTTTACAGTGCAACCCTCTGCATGGGCGTAGACCGGAGTAGCTTTGCAGAGGGCTTCACTGTTTAGGGTGATAACGCACAGCCAAAACATTTTGGTGCCTGAAGAGGAGAATCTGATTGTCCTTCACAAGTCGGGTTGCCAACCTCCAGGTACTAGCTGGATGTCTCCCGCTATTACAACTGATCAGTTCACCTGGAGAAAATGGCTGCTTTGGCAATTGGACTCTATGGCCATTTATGCAGGGTCAATTTTGATGCTCGCTCAAAGCTGTTTTTTTTTTTTTAAATGCAACCTTTAAAATGCTTGTTCATGGTCCCGACGCAAAAGGAGAAATTCCACCCCACACACACACACGCCTGCTCCTTTGTTCCTTCCAACAGCAACCTCCGTTTGCACAGCTAACACGCGGCTGCGAATTTTGCATGCTTCCTTGAGGGGATTCTTCGCGGCGGGGGCAGAGCAAACACAAAAGGTCGCGTTGAAGGGGCTCTTAAGAAATGCGAAGCAGGTATGAGCCGGCTGCGCAGTCACTTCCTGGATGGTGGTTCAGTGTGAAAAACTAAAAAAAAAAAAAAAAAGCTGCGGGGCGCTTCAGCCTGGAACGCGTGCTGCTAATTACCAAGCATAAATGGCCTATGAAGTCCTTCCCCTCCCCAAACCCCGCCCTCCTCAGGCTCCGCCCCCCAAATCCCCAGGTGTTTCCCAACCCGCAGCTGGCATCCCTAGTCACAAGCCAGGTGGAGGTGAACAGGTGTGCGGACTGTGTTTTGCGGCTCTTTTCTGTGGCCTTATGTCTGTCATTCTGCCCTGTCTCCATCGCATCTGAGAATGCCTCAGATTTTGCTGCCTTTTACGCAGCTGCCTCCCCTGGCCCTTTGGTAGGCTGACTTCAGTACAGCAATTTGATGGAAAAGCCTCATGTGAATTGCGAATGCGTAAGGAGTTTCCTGCACCTTTCATTTGTCAGGGACTCTCTGATGAATGAATGAAAAACCTTTAATGGCATAAGTAATGTTACAATTGTTACAGAAGGTACATAAAACATGCAGTCATTAAGATACAAACATAGGCCAGTAAATTCCAAAAGTAGAAATTACAAACTTTGGGCTTTTTGAACTTTCAACTTTCACATCCACCAGAAAATTGGCAACATCTGCAGTAACCTCCGGATCGGAGTCATTTAATAGAAATTGACATTTTGCTTGGGTAGATAGGTGATATTTGGAAAGAAGCCAATTTTTTAACCATTGGGTGGGTTTCCAAACACATGTTTATCTTACATACCCATCACATTTCTTAAGTGCTCGCTTCACAAAAACCTGAGGCACCAAAAACCTGAGGAGAGCCAGCGTGGTGTAGTGGTTAAGAGCGGTGGTTTGGAGCGGTGGACTCTGATCTGGGTTTGATTCCCCACTCCTCCACATGAGCGGCGGAGGCTACTCTGGTGAACTGGGCTGGTTTCCGCACTCCTCCACACAAAGCCAGCAGGGTGACCTTGGGCTAGTCACAGCTCTCTCAGCCCCACCTATTCCACAGGGTGTTGTGGGGAAGGGAAGGCGATTGTAAGCCGGTTTGATTCTTCCTTAAGTGGCAGAGAAAGTCGGCATATAAAAAACATCTCTTCTTCTTCAATTCTTGTGCACCAATCTAAGGTGCAAATGGGCCATGAGAAATACCAGTTTAAGGAGTAATACTGGTCATAAATTGTACCGGTAAGATCAAATTCCCTGAAGAACTCAACAAAAGGATATTAATTTCTTTGGGTCTGTATCATGACTGTTTTCTATAGTTATGAATAATTGCAGTTAGCTCAAGCCAAGGGAGGGGTGGGGAAGCCCTCTTCTTCACACTGCTGTCTCGCTTGGGGTTTTTCCACCTCAAGAGTTCTGTGGAGCTGTGGTCGACACGTCATTGCCTGTGGCCGATCCCCACACCTTTCCCAGAGTAAACAGCACAAAAAAAAAAAAAAAACTTGTGTAAGAATCATCCCAGCCAAGCCCTTTTTATAAACCGAAGTTTAATTTGTTATTCTTCTGGCATCCGCCAGTGTGTTCGAGTGACCATGTGGGCTGGCTGCGGAACTGAGCGCTGTAAAGTCTTTTGATGGCAGAATGTTTCATCTTGGCGGTTCTCTGTGTCACTAACAAAACACACACACACACCACTTTGTGTGTGTGTGTAACCCTGTGGAGTTCAATGAGTGGAATTCTTTGGTGCAAGTGAAGACGAACTCATAAGAGTTTATAGAGCTGGCTATTACTAAGTAAAAAGTAAAGGTCCCCTTTGCAAGCACCGGGTCATTCCTGACCCATGGGTGATGTCACGTCCCGACGTTTCCTAGGCAGACTATGTTTACGGGGTAGTTGGCCAGTGCCTTCCCCAGTCGTCTTCCCTTTACCCCCAGCAAGCCAGGTACTCATTTGACTGACCTCGGAAGGATGGAAGGCTGAATCGACCTTGAGCTGGCTACCAGAACCGACTTCCGTCAGGATCGAACTCAGGTCGTGAGCAGAGCTTGGACTGCAGTACTGCAGCTTACCACTCTGCACCACGGGGCTCCTCTGGCTATTACTAGTATGGGTTTATTTGAAAAAAGCCAATTGGTTTTCATTATGTATGGGATAACAGTTCTTCTATAGGAGCGGTTGGAGTGAAAAGCTCATCTCCCTCATGCTTTGCCATACTATTATTTTGGGAAGAGCAGAGCAAGATGTTTAATTTCCCACATATTCTCTCGGATTCCTTCCATTTCAAGCATTGTATAATGTCTCATTTGTCCACGGGATGGACTCTCTGCCCCATTTCACCTCCTGAGCTATTTTGCTTGACTGAAAGAGAAGCACTGTCAGAAATCTGAAAGGGAGAGATAAGAGACCAGGTTTGGAAAACATTTAACCTGAGAATTTTCATGGCTTCATAGGAGAATGGTTACTGCTTTCCTTTTCTTTAGTGATATCAACAGTAATTGTATCAGTCCCCGCCTTCATCTCAAATAGGGTTGCCAACCAGGTACTAGCTGGAGATCTCCTGCTATTACAACGGATCTCCAGCTGATAGAGATCAGTTCCCCTGGAGAAAATGGCCGCTTTGGCTATTGGACTCTACGGCATTGAAGCCCCTCCCCTCCCCAAACCCCGCCCTCCTCAGGTTCCGCCCCAAAAACCTCCCGCTGGTGGCGAAGAAGGACCTGGCCACCCTAATCTCAAACCTATTTGCATAGGCATGAAATCTTACTCTAAGGGAAAGAGCAAAGACCATCATGCTGAGACTCAATTCAGAGGTATTATTCGCTGAACAAAACTCACAATAGCCGCTACTGTTTTACTAGACAACTTTGTGACAGTGCAAGAGTCAGAGTTGAGGAAGCAACAACAGAGGGGAGGATCGATAGGGAAGGAGAGACAGCTGGCACCAAGTATAAGAAATTTGGGGTAAAGCTGATTGAGAAGGGAAACTGGGGATGAATCTAAACTAGATGGTTCTTGTAGGTTATCCGTGGTCTGTGACCGTGATCTTGGTATATACAGCCCGGATAACCTACAAGAACCAATGAACTCTGACCGTGAAAGCCTTCGACAATATTCTAAACTAGATGGTTTTCTTTTTTTAACAAAAAAAACTTTATTTAAGAAAAGATTCTTCTTCATAATATGATAAACAAAAAACTAGAAATGCACAGAAACAAGTGTGTGTGTGTGTGTGTGTGTGTATGTATGTGTATATATATATATATATATATATAATTCCAGCATAGTTAACTGATATGGAAAAGGGGTAGGTGTAATTTAAATGGCACTGGAGAAAAGAAAGTCACGTTCTCAGTTATCTACTTAACTGGTAACCATTATAGCATCAGAAGCCACCACAGCCTGAAAAATGTGGTGTTTGGGCAGCAAGAAGTTCTGCTTTCTTTTTCCAGGCACGTTGTACAACGCAGAACAGGTCCCAAAGGGAAGATACTTCAGGCTCAACAACATCACAGATTCTCATCAGCAACCCTATATGTTTGGGAGGCCAGGAAGAAGTAAAAAAAAACCTATTAGGGAAAAGGTGTGGGGTACATGTGGCAAAATAAACATAAGGGTTTTGCAGCTTAAACAGACAGCTCAATTAATTGTTCCAAGTTTTAAATCTAATCTCACTTGCTACTCAAAATTCCACCATAGTTGGTTTTCTATTGGCGTGACCAGTAGGGCTTCCTGGATTCTTGGTGAGGACCACCGATCTATGTGACGCACTCTGAAAGTTTGCAGTATGCTATATAAGAGCCCCATGGCACAGAGTGGTAAGCTGCAGTACTGCCTTTTCCAAAATATGTGGGAAAGGGGGCATCACAAAGTAAACGAATGCCCACGAAACTATAGTATGCTTTGCATTTATTAAGTTCTGCTAAGTGAATACACCAAGAGCCCCGTGGCGCAGAGTGGCAAGCTGCAGTACTGCAGTCTAAGCTCTGCTCACAACCTGAGTTCGATCCCAACGGAAGTCAATTTCGGGCAGCTGGCTCAAGGTTGACTCAGCCTTCCGTCCTTCCAAGGTTGGTCATATAAGCACCCAGCTTGCTGGGGATAAAGTGAAGATGACTGGGGAAGGCCCTGGCAAACCACACCATAAAACAAAGTCTGCCTAGTAAACGTCAGGATGTGACGTCACCCCATGGGTCAGGAATGACCCGGTGCTTGAACAGGGGACTACCTTTACCCTATATAAACGATAAGCATTATTACTTTGACTCTTCCTTTTGTCTTTTTTCCCCATGTGTTTCAGGAATTCGCTACAAGGATCTTGTTGTTGGTGTTCCCAAGGAAATATACAAAAATGAGAAGAGAGTTGCTCTTTCCCCTGCCGGTGTCCAAGCTTTAGTTAAGCAAGGTTTTAATGTACAGGTGGAACACGGAGCTGGTGAAGAGTCAAAGTTCTCCGATGAGCACTACAAACTGGCTGGAGCCAAAATTGGGGAGTTGGAAACTGTGTTTGGATCTGATATTGTTTTAAAGGTATGTTTGCGAATGAAAATAGCACAAGGTTCCTCTGTGGGAAAAGGTTGTGGCAGAACAGTTAAGTATAGGGTTGCCAACCTCCAGGAACTAACTGGAGATCTCCTGCTATTACAACTGATCTCCAGCCTATAGAGAGCAGTTCACCTGGAGAAAATGGCCCCTTTGGCAATGTACTCTGTGGCACTGAAGTCCCTCCCCAAACCCCGCCCTCTTTAGGCTCTGCCCCAAAAACCTCCTGCCGATGGCGAAGAGGGACCCGGCAAGCCTAGTTTAAGTATCAGAGAGATAATGGCAGCTTAGATGGTTTCACTTGTCTGGGATGCTTTAGGCTGATCCTGCATTGAGCAAAAGGTTGGACTAGGTGGCCGGTATGGTCCCTTCCAACTCTATATGATTCTGTAAAGGGGGAGTAATTCTTCTCAGGACTGCACTGTTAGTATAAGACAGCTTCATGTATTCCATGTGGTGCTTGCTTCTCTGGGGTTTTGCTGATCAATACTGGATGGTCTGCTTCTCCTCCTCTGCCTGGTGAAGAAAGCAAATACCATCTTTAGGTGATACTGTTTACAGTATCCAAAAATCCACCTTTGCTTGGAACCAACACCATCCTTGTGCTATTTATGGCTGTGGTCCTTCAGCAGTAATCAAAGTGATTCCTCACAGTCGTGCTTTAAGGAGAATGCTTGCCCTTCCCTTTACGTACTGGTTATTCTAGCACCTTCTCCACCTTTCCTATATAATTTAAAAGATATCTTTTTTTCTCTTTTAAAGAACCATATCTGGTTCTGTACTCACCCATATTTTGCTCTAAAACCACAGGCTGCAGAGACTAGATGTTTCACAAGGGAGTGCATTTAAGTAACTGGGAAAAAGAGACTTATTGGAGCCAGCATGATCTAGTGGTTAGGAGCGGTGGACTCTAATCTGGAGAACCGGGTTTGATTCCCCACTCCTACACATGAAGCCAGCTGGGTGACCTTGGGCTAGTCCCAGTTCTCTATGAGTGCTCTCAGCCCCACCTACCTCACAAGGTGTCTGTTGTGGGGAGAGGAAGGAAGGCAATTGTAAGCCGATTTGATTCTCCTTAAAGGTAGAGAAAGTTGGCATATAAAAACCAGCTCCTCCTCCTCCTTCCTCCTCCTCCTCCTTCTTCTCCTTCTCCTTCTTCTCCTTCTCCTCCTTCTCCTCCTTCTCCTCCTTCTCCTCCTTCTCCTCCTTCTCCTCCTCCTCCTTCTCCTTCTCCTCCTCCTCCTCCTCCTCCTCCTCCTTCTTCTCCTCCTCCTTCTCCTCCTTCTTCTTCTCCTTCCTCCTCTTCTTCACAGTACAATGTAGTGTTTGCTTTCTCCAATAAGGTCAGAGCTCCGGTCTTTAATGAAACATTGGGAGTACACGAAGCAGCCTTGCTGAAAGAGAAGGCAACGCTGGTAAGCTTCATCTATCCAGCACAGAATACCGACCTCCTGGACAAAC
Organism: Euleptes europaea; assembly: GCF_029931775.1. Classification (NCBI taxonomy): domain Eukaryota; kingdom Metazoa; phylum Chordata; class Lepidosauria; order Squamata; family Sphaerodactylidae; genus Euleptes; species Euleptes europaea. Next base: position 10,901,949 of record NC_079331.1, on the reverse strand, counting down.
TTGCTCAGCGCAAAGCCACTGTCTTGGCAATGGACCAAGTCCCTCGAGTCACCATTGCTCAAGGATATGATGCCTTAAGCTCAATGGCCAACATTGCAGGGTAAGAATCCACAATATAAACTCTATTACCATTGTTATCTTCGTAGGTGTTTTTTTCAAATGTGCTTTGACTGTTAATTAAATACAAATGCTTTCCTTTTAGTACTTTAGAACTAAAATAATCAGCTTATTGTTGGGTTGCCAACCTCCAGGTACTAGCTGGAGATATCCTGCTATTACAACTGATCTCCAGCCGATAGAGATCATTTCACCTGGAGAAAATGGCCGTTTTGGCAATTGGACTGTATGGCCTTGAAGTCCCTCCCCTCCCCAAACCCCGCCCTCCCTAGGCTCCGCCCCAAAAACCTTCCATGGTGGCAGCCTATGTGGGCAGCTGTTTCTGAATGGATTCTCCTTGCAGATACAGTGGTAATGTCATGCTTCCAGGATCTTCTAAATTACCTAGCGTTGCCAACCTCTAGGTGGTGGCTGGAGATCTCCCACTATTACAACACATCTCCAGGCAACAGAGAACAGTTCGCCTGAACAAAATGACCGCTTTGGAAGGTGGACTCTATGGCATTATACCCCACTGAAGTCCCTCCCCTCCCAAAATCTGCCCTCCTCAGGCTCCATCCCCAAAATCTCCTGGTGTTTCCCAACCCGGAGCTAGCAACCCTAGAAGTACCCCCTACTTCAACAAAGTGAAGGAAAGCCAGGATTAGGCCTTTGCTTCGGGGGAACAGATGGTATGTGGGGAAAAGCAAGTGAGAACTAGCTGGCACGTTTGTAGAGACCAACGCACCCATTGGGGACCACTAGGCTAGTGATTTGAACTCTGAAATATGCTAGAGAGTATGGGAAGAGGGATTTGTTTAATGAAATGCTATAACGAGCTGGGAAATGGGGTTTACAGAAACCTGGACCGGCTGCATGATAGCTGAAGATTCTTTTATTGCTGTATCACTATGGCCAGAGAGATTAACATCCTCCCCAGATATGAAGCTTCCAAGATTCAAGTGCCAGAATTGGCAAGTCTGGCTTGGTATCTTGACCAAATTGATTTGGACGGATATGAAGTAGAATTAATTCTAAACTGTTTCAAGATGCAGCCCCTGGACACGATTGGTGTAGCACTGAAACCAGTTTGGTGGTTGTTGTTGCATTTTAAAAAAAACCCTGCAACTTTTAAATCATTTCCAAATGTGGATTGATTCAAAAATGTGTTTATTCCCAAATGGTGATGACTGCCCCCAAAGTCCAGTTTTCCAGTGCAAAAAGAGCGCCTGTATGCAAATAACCATTTGGGCGTAACTAGCCCCAAAAGTCATTTTGGCAAGCGATCATGTCCCTGTGATACTGTGGCTTCAATCTTACAAAGACTTATTTGGAATAAGTCCCATTAAAATCAGTTACTTTGAGTAAAGATGGTTTAAACGGAGCTGCTAGAGGTCTGGTTGAGAAACACCTCAGCTATACGAAGGAAGATCTTCTCAAGAGATAATTTAAATCAACTTACACAAGACCAGGCTTCGCTTCGTTTCCACAAGGAAGGAGTAGGAGTAGGAGTTGGTTTTTATATGCCGACTTTCTCTACCACTTAAGGTAGAATCAAACCGGCTTACAATCTCCTTCCCTTCTCCTCCCCACAACAGACACCCTGTGAGGTAGGTGAGGCTGAGAGAGCTCTAAGAGAACTGTGACTAGCCCAAGGTCACCCAGCTGGCTTCATGTGGGGGAGCGGGGAAACAAAGCCAGTTCACCAGATTTGCCTCCGCCACTCATGTGGAGGAGTGGGGAATCAAACTCGGTTCTCCAGATCAGAGTCCACCTGTCCAAACCACCGCTCTTAACCTCTACGCCATGCTGGGCTCTATTTCTGGTGCTTTGATGTCAAGATAGGCTCCTTCAATAACTAGGGTGGCCACTGTATTTCAGCCAATTCCACTTCTCTTTGCTTCGGGGTAAAAATGATAATGTGACAACAGCTGACTTGTTGGTTCTGGTTTGCAGAGGTGTTACGGAGTTCCCTAGGTTTCATTGTGAATAATCTGTGGAAATCCACTTGGGAGTACAGCTGAGAAACCCTGGTTCCTCTGCTGCATTACAGATAGAAGTGGTCATCTCGTGACTCTGTGATAAGGATTCCTGAATACTTACATCAACAAACCCTGGAGACTGAAGCCGCTTTGCATGTTACGTTCCCTCTTTTTGTTTGCTTTTTGTAAACATCCCCCGCCCTATTTGAAAGGCTCAGGGGTCCTTACCAATTGAAAAACAAAATTCCAAACGCTTAACGTTTGTACCAAGAGAAAATTATATGAAAATTTGCTGCAGAAATCGCCCAACGTTAACCATTCCTTTTAGCATCAAACCTCTTTCTGAAGTACCTTTTCTTGTGATCTGTACAACGCCAAAGTCCGTTCACAGCCCAGCCTTCCTCCAACTCAGTGGATCTCAGACTTTTTGAAGTGGGACCTACTTTCAAGCTTGCTATATTTTTTTTAAGTATAGCTGCGCTGGTGCTAGGCTGGGAACAGCAGGTTTTTTCAGCTCCAGATGGATCCCTGCTGAATCTTGTGTCCCGTGATCTCCCCACTGGACTGGTAGTTGCAGGGCCATCTTCTAACCATGTCCCGTGGTGGAGCTGTAGAGCAACTGAGACTGGTCCAACGTGTCTCTTCCCTCTACAAGTTGCTACAAGTAGTGGTTAAGAGCAGTGGTTTGGAGTGATGAGCTGTAATCTAGTGAACCAGGTTGGTTTCCCCACTCCTCCACATGAAGCCAGCTGGGTGACCCTGGGCTAGTCACAGTTCTCTTAGAGTTCTCTCGGCCCCACCTACCTCACAGGGTGGGGAAGGGAAGGTGATTGTAAGCCGGTTTGATTCTTCCTTAAGTGGTAGAGAAAGTTGGCATATAAAAACCAACTCTTCTTTATCAGCATGGTGTAGCGGTTAAGAGCAGTGGTTTGGAGTAGTGGACTCTAATCTGGAGAACTTGGTTTGATTCCCCACTCCTCCACATGAGCAGCTTCCTTAAGTGGTAGAGAAAGTTGTCATATAAAAACTAACTCTTCTTCTTCTCCTTCTCCTCCTCCTTCTACTTCTGTCTTCTTCTACTACTTATTCTACTTCTGTCTTCTTCTCCTTCTTCTGTCTTCTTCTTCTTCTTCATCACACTGATACTGGGAAGAAGGCACTTGGCCTTGCTGTCAGAGTCCTTGTTTGAGAGCCCCGGTACTTTTTAGCATCCCTAATGTTGTCATGGTAACATTACCACACGACTGGCAGGGACCCAGCCATGTTTTCCTGTTGCCACCTTGCAGTTCCCTAGCTGTCTATGAGTTGAACTGCTTCAGTGAACATGATTTTGTAGAACAGCTAGATTCGAATCCAGTGGCACCTTAGAAACCAATGAGATTTTTGGGGCATGAGCTTTTGAGAGGCAAAGTTCCCTTTGTCACATTTTGTAGACAGAGTTAAATGTCAGATAATGAGGGCTTTTCTTATGCCCAAATCCCTGTTAGGTTAGCAGAGTGCACAAAGGCTATTGTGCACAGAGAAGCTTATCCAAACCTCTGTGTGTGCCAGGAGCCTTTTGTCTATTTAACTAATATACTGCATTTATTGTAGGAAATCCATTCCTGGATAGGATAAAGTATAGTTGCCTATCTATTCTAACTAACTAGGATGGAGGGAGATCCAGGACATGCGTCCTTTCCTCATGGTGGCAAGATGGAGAAGAGGTGCCTGTGTGTGTGAGGAGGTGAAGAAGAAGCAGGAAGGAAGGAAGTTTTCCCTAAGAGTAGCACTCTACACATCAAAGGGATATAGGGTTGCCAACCTCCAGGTAGTAGCAGGAGATCTCCTGCTATTACAACTGTTCAGTTCACCTGGAGAAAATGGCCACCGTAGCAATTGGTCTCTATGGCATTGAAGTCCCTCCCCTCCCCAAACCCCGCCCTCCTCAGCCTCCGCCCCCAAAACCTCCCGCCGGTGGCAAAGAGGGACCTGGCAACCCTAAAGGGATAGTTCAGAGCAGTAGAGAAAGGATGACCAGTGTCTCGTCCCCTCTGTCTCTCTGACTCACTAGACTTGTCCCCCTCTGGAGTCTGAGGTTCAGAGACAGCCCAAAGTCCTTCACTTCCAACATTAAATGCAGGCCCAGCTGTAATTATTCCTCAACGGGGAATCCCTTGCTAATTAGTGATCATGTAAACTCTGTGTAAAGTGAAAAAAATAAGGCAAACACTGCATTGGCTTTCAAAAGAATGTTTATGTTGGGAATATTTGGGTAGCATCCACGGCTGTGGATTTCCTTAACGTCTTTCCAGAATGCATCCCTCTCCCTCCCCTCATGTTACTTAAAAAAATTTTTTTTTTAAACTTCATGTTCTCTGTTCAAAGAACTGGAACAAACCCAGTATAAAGGCTGCCAAGCAGATCCAATCAGCCTTAGATATGCTGGCCTGATCCCTCAAATCAAATTAGGAGAAAGATTTTCATGTTCTTCCCACTCTCCCCATTTTCTGTCTTGCATGTTTGTAATCTTTTTACTAGAACTGGAAAGGGGCACTCAGTCCTTTCTGTATTTTTTTTGTTTGTTTTTAGCTTAGAATCATAGAAATTACGATTTGGTACTTCATCACAAATAAGATTAGCATCCTCAAAGAGGGGTCCGGAGTTGTCCTGGAATTACAACTGACCACCAGGCTACAGAGATCAATTCCCCTAGAGGAAATGGAACTTTGGAGGGTGGACTCAACAGAAGACCGTCAAACACATGAAGCTGCCTTATACTGACTCAGACCCTTGGTCCATCAAAGTCAGTGTTGTCCGCTCAGACCGGTAGCAGCTCTCCAGGGTCTCAGGCAGAGGTCTTTCACATCACCTACTTCCCTAGCCCCTTTAACTGGAGATGCCAGGGATTGAACCTGGGACCTTCTGCATGCCAAGCAGATGCTCTACCACTGAGCTATGGCCCTTTCCCAAGACCTGAAGGTTCTACATGCTTACTGAAGCCCAAAGGGCAGAACATCTTCACTAAACCTTTTCAGCTTGTCACCACTGTAGTTGTCATCCTATGGGCTGTTACAAATCCAGCAATGCCCCCAAATATTATGAGAAAATTAGAACGGTCCTTGATAAAACAGGGATGGAGCAAGTTCAGAGTCATCTGACAAAGTAGATTGTACCCCATGAAATCATGTGCTAGAATAAAAACTTGTTAGGCTTGTTGGAATAGGCGATGTCTGATCTACAAAGAAGAAGCAAAGAAGGCCCGGCAGGTGACAGCAAGAAGAAGAAGAGGAAGAAGAGGAGGTGGTGGTCGAGGAGTTGGTTTTTATATGCCGGCTTCCTTTACCACTTAAGGAATACTCAAACTGGCTTACAATCACCTTCCCCTCCCCACAGCAGACACCCTATGAGGTAGGTGGGCTGAGAGAGCTCTAAGAGAACTGTAACTTGCCCAAGCTGGCTTTGTGTGTGTGTGTGTGTGTGTCTATAAAGTGCCGTCAAGTCGCAGCTGACGTATGGCAACCCCTTTTGGGGTTTTCATGGCAAGAGACTAACAGAGGTGGTTTGCCAGTGCCTTCCTCTGCACAGCAACCCTGGCATTCCTTGGTGGTCTCCCATCCAAATACTAACCAGGGCTGACCCTGCTTAGCTTCTGAGATCTGACGAGATCAGGCTAGCCTGGGCCATCCAGGTCAGGGCGGCTTCATGTGTAGGAGTGGGGAAACCAATCCAGTTCACCAAATTAACCTCCGCTGCTCATGTGGAGGAGTGGGGAATCAAACCCGGTTCTGTCTGTTGTGGGGAAGGGAAGGTGATTGTCAGCTGGTTTGAGTCTCGCTTAAGTGGTAGATAAAGTTGGCATATAAAAACCAACTCCTCCTCTTCTTCGTGTGTGAAAGTCCCCTGGGAGTGGTTGTCATCATTCCTGGTTTGTTATTTTTTTTTCAACCTTGTTATTCAGTCATTGCATGAGGACAGGGTACTCTTGTTAACTTTTACTGGTGCAAGCAGAGGGGACCATTTTAACAGACCCATCGTGTCAGGCTTACCAAACCAGAAGGAAGACTTTCACCCTAAGCTCACCCCCGTTCCTAAAACCTGCCAATGTTAGCGGGGCCACAATAAACATTTCATTCTCTACCTTATGCTGCACCCTTGGTATGTCTGCCTCCCACCCCCACCCAATAATCTTCTATTAGGCACTTGAAAGCGTGTTATAAGCATTTATATAAATTGTTATGACAGCTGAATGTATTTTTTCACTTAGTCCATTTATTTGCTGGAGTTACAATGTAGCGGTTGTTTGTTTTCTTGGGTCGCCTATTAATTCTCCCTTTGATTGCTTTCCGTATGTTTGTAGCAATTTATTCGCGCTACATGATGATGAGCCAATATGTACCTTTCGGCTTTCTCTCTCTTCTCTCTCCCCCCTCTTCTAGGTACAAAGCTGTAGTCCTAGCAGCCAATCATTTTGGAAGGTTTTTCACTGGGCAGATTACTGCCGCTGGAAAGGTTCCTCCAGCAAAGGTATGTATCGTATCACGGTTCCCCTTGGAATGAATGTTGAAGCGGCTGTTGAGAGTCGTATCGTTTCCCTCTGCGCTGAACTAGTTTTACTATTTTACAAATGTTAACATGTTAAAAGGCTAAATATATGGCCGCTTACACTGCAGTTGTACTACCAGTTGTACTCAGGTTGTACTACCAGTTGTACTCCCGCCAGTGGCAAAGAGGGACCTGGCAAACCTAGTTGTACTTGTTGTACTGCAGCCCTACAAATAAACGTAGGGGAGACCCTGCCCTCTTGTTACATATGACTTGAGAAGAGCCCTGCTGGATCAAATTGAAGCTCATTCTAAGCCAACCCCCTCTTCTCCCACAGAAGCCAACCCAATGCTACTAGAAGGACTCCAAGCAGGGCACAGAGGCTATCTTTTTCCTTGGGGGTTGCCCCCAGCAACTAGTATTACTAGCACACTGCCTCTGAACCCACAAATTCTATTTAGCCACCATGGCTACTCTTCCAAACACCTAATTCTCCCAGCGTTTGTCTAATCATTGTGGTGTAAGCTGCTGTAAAAAAGGCAAATTCCATGCTGGCCATAATTAGACGAGGAATAGAGAATAAAACTGCTGATATCATACTGCCCTTGTACAAATCTATGGTGAGACCACACTTGGAATACTGTGTACAGTTCTGGTCCCCACACCTAAAAAAGGATATTACAGAGCTTGAGAAGGTGCCGAAAAGAGCAACCAAAATGATTAGGGGACTAGAGCAACTGTCCCATGGGGAGCGGTTACGACGCTTAGGGCTGTTTAGCTTGGAAAGAAGGTGGCTGAGGGGAGACATGATAGAGGTGTATAAAATTATGCATGGTTTGGAGAGAGGGGACAGGGAGAAGTTTTTCTCCCTCTCCCATAATACTAGAATGTGAAGTCATCTATTAAAGCTGGAGGGTGAGAGATTCAAAACAGATAAAAGGAAGTATTTTTCCACACAACACATAGTTAAATGGTGGAACTCCCTGCCCCAGGATGTGGTTATGGCTGCCAACTTGGAAGGCTTGAAGAGGGGAGTGGACATGTTCATGGAGGAAAGGGGTATTCATGGCTATTAGTTAAAATGGATACTAGTCATGTGTGTGTGTTAAGTGCCGTCAAGTCGCTTCCAACTCATGTCGACTAGGGCTGTCAAAAAAAAAATAATTCGGTACAGTTCGGATTCGGCCGAATTTGACCCTTGTGGGTTCGGTACGTGCCGAAGTCCGAACTCCCCCGCTTCGGATCCCCGGTAATTCGGGGGGATCCGGAGTTCGGGGGAAAATTCGGCTCCAGCGCGCCTTCAGAGGGATTCCCTGAAGGCGCGCGGGGGCCCTTTAAACTGATCTGAGCCTCCCAGCTGGGAGGCGCAGATGAGTTTAAAGGGCAGCCCGCCCCCCTTCAGCGGGCTCCGCTGGAGAGGCTCGGGCTGCCCTTTAAACTGATCTGAGCCTCCCAGCTGGGAGGCGCAGGTCAGTTTAAAGGGCAGCCCGTGCCTCTCCAGCGGAGCCCGCTGAAGGGGGGCGGGCTGCCCTTTAAACTGACCTGCGCCTCCCAGCTGGGAGGCTCAGATCAGTTTGAAGGGCAGCCCGCGCCTTTCAGCGGGCTCCCCTGAAGGGGGGCCGAATTTGCTGAATTTATTCGCGAACTCCCGAACTCGCTGAATTCGGCCCCCCCGGTTGCCCGCCAGTTTTGAGTTCGGATCCGTCCAAACAGAAAATCACCGAATCAGGGGAAATTCGGTTGATTTTCAGTTCGGACCGAACCGAATTGACAGCCCTAATGTCGACCCTATGAATGAAAGTCCTCCAAAATGTCCTATCTTTGACAGCCTTGCTCAGATCATGCAAATTGAAGGCTGTGGCTTCCTTTATTGAGTCAGTATACTAGTCATGCTGCATTCCTATTCTCTCCAGGAACAGAGGAGCATGCCTATTATATTAGGTGCCATGGAGCACAGGCAGGTTAATGCTGCTGCAGTCGTCTTGTTTGTGGCTTCCTAGAGGCCCCTGGTTGGCCCCTGTGTGAACAGACTGCTGGACTTGATGGGCCTTGGTCTGATCCAGCAGGGCCTTTCTTATGTTCTTATGTTATGTTCTTTCAAAGCCGTTGAGGCCCGTGGCCGCCGCCACCGCATCCTGTGGCAGTGAATTCCCTATTCGTTGGTGTGGTGAATTTGGCTCCTAAACAGTGCCGCTCCTGCTGTTGTTCTTCCTCTCCTTCTAGATCCTGATAATCGGAGGTGGTGTAGCTGGCTTGGCTGCAGCTGGAGCAGCCAAATCGATGGGAGCCATAGTCCGAGGATTTGACACCAGGTATGGTAACTTTCCGTAGCACAAACCGAGTCAGGCAGGAGTAATGTGGGAAAGTGCTTGTTAACAAATCTTCTCGAATCTCTTGAACTTCTTGGCCTTTTATGCATGGGTTGGATCTCCCTGCTTTGACTTTGGTTCATCGCATATTAAAGTAACCTGGGTTGGGGGAAACTGTATGTATTGGCTTGAATGATCAGGGACGAAACTGTGTGCTAATCGAGCCATGAATACAGAAAAGCACTCTCCCAAGCTCAAATCAAGTCCCACCCCTTTAAATGCTGCTCTGTAATTGGCTTACTTCGCAGTGCTTACCTTGAGAGAAGATTTCCTTTCCCCACAACCCAACCACTGCATAAAAAGCATTTTAAGAACAAAAACACAAAAAACGGAGCAATCTGAAAGAAGGGGGGAGAAATCCAAGCCTCGTTTTTAAAGAGCCTTTCTTTTGCTCAGAAAGAGCTCCGAGGTAGCAGGAAACAGGAAGCACTTGAATCCCCACCTCTTTACACACTGCTTCGTGATTGGCTGTGAGAGAAGCCAATCTTTTATGTTTCCCCCTAAGGGAGTATGCACGCTCTGTGATTCCAGAATGAGTCAGGATCAATGGTTTAATTCGGGCTAGAAGAGGAATGGGAAAAGCCGGGTTCATTTTGCATTGAAACAGGGTTGAGCTTCCAAGGAAAGAGATAGTGTGCATACTGAAAAATTTGATCCTGGCTGAAACAGGGAATAAAGGAGGTTAAAGCGACCATGCATAATCAACCCCTGTCTCTGCTGAGTCACTTCCCATAGCTGAGCTCTCACTCTGTCTTCCCGTGTCCCTGAGTTATTACCCCATCTGCCTTCCTAATTCGATCAATACGTTGATGCACTCCCATTGTCTCATACCCGAAAGGGTTTTTTCCCAGAGATCTGTATTCCTGACAATAGGATGTTTATGTTATGAAACGTCTTCACAGTTTTGTAGGGGTTGCTTGCAACTTTTAAAAACATAGACTGGTGCTTTTACGTTGTCTTTGACAGTTGCGTTACTGGCAGAGATGAACACAGATATCATTCCCCTGCCTCCTTCCTTCCATCTCCATATCAGAAAAGCTTCACCTGTTGATTTCTGGGTTTTGTGCAGTCATTAAAAGCATGGTCAGGAAAAGGAGAGCTATTCTGGTTTCTCAAAACCATTCACAACATTGCCAGTTGTTTGGAAAAGTTCAAATTACATCTCCATCTGGACTAAATAAGATTCCCCCCCATAAACACCACCTTCAAAGACATTTAGTGTTATCCACAACCTATAAAGAATGATATTTAGCCATAAACACAATTTTTTTTTGTGCATAGCTACTCTGGACTCATAACCCGATTTCCTGACTTCTCCTTACCTCAGTTATTTTATATGTCTGTCTTTCTCCTCCTCTTTTCCTTTGGTTTTTATACTCCCCTTTCGAATCCTCCCAAGAGTTTATTCCTTTCCCCGGTTGAAGGGTCGTTGCTCGAGAACTTTTAACAAAACAAAAAAAATGCAATTAAATATTATTTTTACGTGCTTTCAGATGGATACTTTAAAATTAAACATACTACCTGCAGATACTGTTGTGCGCATGGAACCCCCCCCCCCCAGCGCACACACACTCACCTCACTGTCTGGTAACAAGCAGTACACACACACACACATTCCATTATGGAAAGCACAAACCCCACAGACACACACACACACAGCCCGATTAAACTGCCTTGCTCAAGGACAGACTCCCTCCTTTCCCATCCATGCGCACACAAGAACTCTATAGATTGCTTCATTGTCCGATGTAGCGAAACACTGGTTAGACGCGCTTGCGCAAATGAAAGGGCATGACTTTGTATCTTTAATACTCAATGACGCTGCTAGAGACTGAATGGTAGAAAGTATCTTTTAATGGAATGTAACCGCCTTCATAGTAGAAAACGTACTGTTTGCCTCCTGCTTGGGCGTGGCAGCCTCCCGACTCTGTTTGGTTTGGAGTCTGCGCGCCCGGCTCTATTACTTTGGCCAAAATAAAGAGCTGTAGTTTATCCAACCTCCTCCCTAATGTCTTCACTGGACTTACAGATAATTGGGTCACAGCAATACCTTACAAAGTGCACCAACACATTCTGGACAAGCAGATTTATTCCTACACAGACCTTGCTGGGCCTAGGGACCTCAAGCACCGGCAGGAAGTCCACAGGACAGAAGTCTCCCAAAACGTATAGCACAATGAATCCATTTGCCTGGATTCCTTTTTGTGTATTGCTGTAAGAGATTGACTCAGCGACCCCTCTGTAACCGATTACAAAGTGTACGTTGTCCTGATGCCTCATACTTCAGGATGGAAGAAGCCCCAAATACCTGGCTGTAATGTGCATGCCAATCTTTTGCCGAGATCTGGGCTTCCAGCAAAGGAGGAAGCCTACCTGAGCCAAAAGAAACGTGTCCCCCAAAACGTGCCTCCCTCTTTTCATGTACTGCCAATCCTGGTTCCTGCCACTGTAGTTTAGCATGGTTGGACTTTTTCTGCCTGAGGAGCTTCTTATAGGTTGTTCTTAGTGGCCATTTTTGCATGGTCATTTTTGATGCTCGCTCAAAGCTCTTTTTAAAAATGCGACTTTAAAAATGCCTGTTCACAGTCCCGACGCAAAAGGAGAAATTCCACACACACCCACTCGCCTGCTCCTTTGTTCCAGTTTGGATAGTTCTTAACATGTGCATAGCTAACGCGCCTCTGTTGTTTTGCATAGTTCCTTGAGGGGGGTTCTTCCAGGCAAACACCAAAGGTTGCGTTAAATGGGCTCTTTAGTAATGTGAAGCAGGTATGCACTGGCTTCATAGTCACTTCCAGAATGTTCTGCTTGCAAAATTAAAAAAAAAAATATGCGGGGCAATTCAGCCTGGAATGTGCTGCTAATTACCATGCAAAAGTGGCCAATGAGAGAAGATGGTTTATAGATGTTCCTTTCTTATGAAGGTGGATCTGTCGGGTATAATAAACTCTTTCCTGGCAGTTGTTTCCTATAGAGTGTCTCTCTTCGCCTTAGCAGCCAAAAAAATTAATGTACTTAATGACTAGCATTTTTTGGTCAGACTGTTTTAATGTTATTATTCATGGCTTGGTTTTATATGACAGATTGTAATGGCCATCGGCTGCAAACAGTAAACTTTATCGTACATATATCGTAGCGTACAAAATGTGTGTTGTTGGTATCATCAGCTAGCTGTGTTCTGGAAAGCGTCCAGTTTTGTCTGAATTTTGCTTGCAGGCCCCCAGCTTTGGAACAGTTTAAATCCCTTGGCGCAGAACCTTTAGAAGTCGACATTGCTGAAGGAGGAGAAGGCGTTGGGGGATATGCAAAGGAGATGTCCAAGGAGTTTATCGAGGCAGAAATGGCATTATTTGCCAAACAGTGTAAAGAGGTGGATATTGTTATTACCACTGCCCTTATTCCAGGTACCGTACAACTTTATACGAATTGCAGACACTCTTAGAAGAATACAATCCTAATTAGGAGTCTGTACATTCCCTTGTTAATAGAAACCGCCCTGCTATTGATCCCCAGCGAAAGAATCCTCTGCCTACTAGGGTTGCCAGCCTTCAGGTACTAGTTGGAGATCTCCTGCTATTACAATTGATCTCCAGCCAATAGAGATCCTACACATGAAGCCAGCTGGGTGACCTTGGGCTAGTCACAGTTCTCTCAGCCCCACCTACCTCACAGGGTGTCTGTTGTGGAGAGGAGGAGGGAAGGTGGTGTAGTGGTTAAGAGCGTGGTGTAGTGGCTAAAAGCGGTGGTTTGGAGCGGTGTACTCTGATCTGGAGAACCGGGTTTGATTCCCCACTCCTCCCATGAGCAGCAGAGGCTAATCTGGTGAACTGGATTTGTTTCCCCACTCCTCTGCACGAAGCCATCTGGGTGACCTTGGGCAAATCACACTCAGCCCCACCTACCTCACAGGGTGTCTGTTGTGGGGAGGGGAAGGTAAGGTGATTGTAAGCCAGTTTGAGTCTCCCTTAAGTGGTAGAGAAAGTTGGCCTATAAAAACCTCTTCCTCCTCTTCCTCTTCTTCCTCCTCTTCTTCTTCTCTTCCTCCTCCTCCTCTTCTTCTCCTCTTCCTCTTCCTCCTCCTCCTCCTCCTCTTCCTCTTCCTCTTCTTGGAGAGAGTAATGTTGCAAATGGAAAATATGATTTTTAATTTTATTTTAAGTGAAGTGAAGCACTGCACATCCCTGTTTCCCCGTTATCATTCATCCCAAATCTTGTGCTTGTGTTGCATCTTCTTGGGCTTTGTAAAACAGTACGTGTCATGTAAAGCTGACGAGAGTATGAGAAATCCAGTATTTGGTTTCTGTTCTTTTTGCAATGTACTCTAGGGAAAAAGGCTCCCATCCTGATAACCAAAAATATGGTGGAGTCCATGAAGGATGGCTCGGTAGTTGTCGATCTTGCTGCTGAGGCTGGTGGCAACGTGGAAACCACCCATCCGGAAGAACTTCACATTCACAAGGTTTGTACAAAGACTACCGTAGTAATTTTGATACTCCAGAATAAAGGGTGCTGTCTTTCTCTTTTGTTCAAGATGTCCAGATCGTTGTTCTTGAAGTACTCAAATGGTCTCTCACCCAGATCCTGGAAAAGCCCCAGACCTTTTTAATTTCAGAGATTAAATTAGGGGTTTTTTTTCTGGGACAAATTGCAGTTGTGATGATATTCCTTTCCTTTATCCCTTAGAAGATCCTTCATCCATTGATCTTGAGCAGCATAAATCTAATATTTGAGGGATATAAGGACTGAAATAAATTCTTGCCACTGACAATGAAGCCTTGGGATCCCTGTCACTTAATAAAAAAGACACTATTTCAGACACAGAGGCATTAGATTTATATGTTAAAAGGGGAGAGATATAACGTGATCGGAGTTCCTCATAGAAGCGGCATTCCAAGAGGGCTTGAGCTAATGAATCAATAGAGCCAGAAGAGCAAGGACAGGTCCTGTCTGGGTGTGATATGTTCAAAATCCTGCCCTGCATAACCATAGAGGGGTTAGCATTCAGTCTAGCTAAACAGAAGGCTCTAGAAAGGCGAGGAGTTGTCAGATAGTAAGTATAAGTGGGCAAACCGCATGGTGGTGGTATTCCGAAAAACTGAGACAAACAAACGCGGCGAGCACGAAAAGTAGTGCTGTTATAATCAAGCTCTTTGTTGTGATGATATTAGATACCTACGACTCAAAAGAATTCAGAATTACATATGATACAATAAAAATACATAACACTGAACACTGAGCAATTAATAGTAACATAAACCAAAATGGCCATACAAATCAAATACATTATTTTGTGAGCACACATTAAATTAATTTGATTTTAAAAGCCTAATTTATCAAATGTGTTTGCGCTGAAATAGTTCTTTTTTCAACTAGGTCACAGAATTCCCAGATTTGGTGATTTGGTGATTCATGGTCAATCCCAACATTAGTTTCTTCACCTGCTCACCCTAGTTCCACTTCTGTTCTCAATTAGCAGTGGTTCCCCCCAGCTCTTCCTTTACAACTAATATTTTTACAAAGCCTTAACCTTTGTATCCCAGCCATCTGCTGCTGTTCCACCCGTGACTCTCCTCTAACCTAGAATGCTAGATTCTCATTTTTCAATAACACTGAAATGCTTTAAACTCCTTCCTAGTGTCTCTTCGATATCAGATCCACACACTTCATTCATCCCCTGTCACATAGAGGAGGGTGCCGAGTTGTTTTCTGTTGTCCCAGAAGGTCGGACCGGAACCAACGAGTTGAAATTAGATCAAAAGAGTTTCCATCTAGACATTAGGAAGAATTTTCTAACAGTTAGAGCGGTTCCTCAGTGGAACAGGCTTCCTTGGGAGGTGATAAACTCTCCTTCCCTGGAGGCAAGATGGCCATCTGTCAGCAATGCTAATTCTATGACCTTAGGCGGATGATGAGAGGGAGGGCATCTTGGCCATCTTCTGGGCATGGAGTAGAGGTCACTGGGGGGGGAAAGGTAGTTGTGAATGTTCTGCATTATGCAGGGGGTTGGACTAGATGACCCTGGTAGTCCCTTCCAACTCTATGATTCAAGGGGGGATTTGGGGGGGGGTAGTTGTCTCTTTAGTGGCCACTATACCAAATGTGGCATCTCCTTTGAATTACTCTCTTTAATTAGCTGCCTACTGCCACTAAGTGGCAAGTCGCTCCCTTCCCGAGCTTTGCAAACTAATAACAGGGCTGCTTGTGCAGAAATTTCTAAACAAATAGCACTTATCATTGAATGAAATATGATATCAACAAACCGCGACTATAACAAAGACCTGGCCACATTCTCTTGAAACCCAGGTGCATCTGCCCTGCAGTACTACCCAGAGAACAGTAGTATAATGAAGCAGAGCATCTTTCCCCTAGCTAGTAATGGGACCACAAATTAGATTATTAATCAAATACATCCCATTTTAAAAAATCATTTTATGCGTCCTGATTTTTATAAGTGTGGCAGCATGCTTAAAAAAAATAACTAGATCCATGTGTGTGTGTGTTAAGTGCCATCAAGTCACTTCCGACTCATGGCGACCCTATGAATGAAAGTCCTCCAAAATGTCCTATCTTTGACAGCCTTGCTCAGATCTTGCAAATTGAAGGCGGTGGCTTCCTTTATTGAGTCAATCTTCCTCTTTTCCTGCTGCCCTCAACTTTCCCTAGCATGATTTGTTTTTTTGGCAGTCCACGGAATCTGTAACACTCTCGTCCAACACCACATTTCAAAGGAATCTATTTTCTTCCTATCAACTTTCTTCACTGTCCAGCTTTCACACCCACACATAGTAATAGGGAATACGATGGCATGAATTAATCTAGTCTTGGTGGCCAGTGACACATCCTTACATTTCAAAATCTTTTCTAGCTCCTTCATGGCTGCCCTTCCCAGCCTCAATCTCCTTCTGATTTCTTGGCTGCAGTCTCCCTTTTGGTTGATGGTGGAGCCATAGTGGAGATGGTGGAGATCCATAGTGACTCTTAAATTAATCTCCAGAGTTTTATTGACAAGAAATTGAAACTATCCAAGCGCAGTGTATGTGAGAAGGGAAAGAGGGACCTGGCAACCCTAAACTGACCACTTCTCCTGGCACCTGGGCCTGGCAACCCTAGCTCAGAGTGATGCTTTATGACTTCACTTCCTGTCTCATCAAATTTTCTTTAGCATTGTCCAGGGGTTGCACATGCTTTCACTCAGTTTTTAAAAGAGCTTTCCCCCATATCTTTGCTTTTTGTCTGCATTTGAAAGCTCAGTGTGTCCCTAGAGTCCCATCGGGATGCATTTTTGTGGAGAAGCTTGCCTCCTAGGAAAGTCCTGACCTCTGTTTTCCCCTTCTCCAACTTCTCAGACCTTAACAATGTTATCTGAAGTCACTAGGGGTCACTGTGGCTTCATTATAGTGGTGTCACGTGAAGGGTCTAAAGTCCATGGAATCTGTCAAGGTGAGACATTAAATGAATGTCCGAAGTACAAGATCTTCAAACCACCCTTCCTCTATAGAACATTGGTTGGTGGGCGCAGTGTTCCTGTGTCATCTGCCTGAGGTTCTGGAGATCTATTCCCCCTCCCCAACACGTTACCAAGTTTTGTTCTGTTCTAGAAACAGAACGTGGACTAAGAAGAGTACCAGGAATGAAACTAAGCAGCACAGAAAACAACCTTATGAAATAAAAGTATTTTTTAAAGCCTAGGGCAGATCTTTTTTCTTTTTTTTACCATATGAAATGATGGAAAGGGAATATTTATCACTTTCCTTCCTTTCCGAATGTCTCTGTTTACATCAACATAACAAACAAAGTTATCTAAAAGGATCACTTATTTTTCAGGGTTAATTGGAGTGTCGTTAATCTGAGAAGCATGCTCTGTAACCGTGATAGCATCCAGTGACCAAGAGGTGTCCCCCCCCAAATAAACTTTAAAATGCATTTTTTTGCTTCTTAACTCTCAAAATAAGCACCATATGGTGTTAGAGCTGGTTCCCTGAATGGCCTCCCAGCTTGTTCTCCCACTGGCTTTCTGTCAAAAGTAAATCCTTCTTCCTTGAGCATGGAGCAAGCTGTTCATCTTTAAAAAACAAAAAAACAGGCAGCAAAATTTCTGATTGCTTTGTACTGGAAAAAAGCAAAGATGCCTTCTACTGGGCAGTGGTATGAGAAGGTGCGGAACCTTTTAATTTTAGATAAGGTATCTTCACAACTCAAAGTAATAAATAACGTATCTTACTCTACAAACCTTTTAAATAGATGGCTGCCTTTTCCAAAATATATGGGAAAGGGGGCATCACGAAGTAAACTAATCCCCACAAAACTATAGTATAATTTGCATTTATTAAGTTCTGCTAAGTGAATACACCAAGAGCCCCGTGGCGCAGAGTGGCAAGCTGCAGTTTTGCAGTCTTAGCTCTGCTCACGACCTGAGTTCGATCCCGAAGGAAGTCAATTTCGGGCAGCCGGCTCAAGGTTGACTCAGCCTTCCGTCCTTCCAAGGTCAGTCAAATGAGCACCCAGCTTGCTGGGGTAAAGGGAAGATGACTGGGGAAGGAACTGGCAAACCACCCTGGAAACAAAGTCTGCCTGGAAAACATTGGGATGTGACGTCACCCCGTGGGTCAGGAATGACCCGGTGTTTGCACAGGGGACCTTTACCTTTAAGTGAATACAACAAATGGTAGAATTTCTGTAAAAAGTACTGATGGATAATATTGGAACATATATTGGAACCGAGTATTGAAACATATCTCGACTGTGCGATGTTTAACTTACTGTTGCATTTCTATTTTGTTGTTGTTATTACAAAATAAACTTAAAATAAAGAGTTATAAAAAAGAAATAAATAAAAGAAAAGTAACCCCATGACTTGTAAAGCGAAGATTGGTAAGCACATCTGCAGTTGCGCGCGGGCTCTTATTTACTGTTGTGTGTCTCGCAGAATGCATTCCATGGTTCCAAAATAATATCTGTAAAAGATGTTATGTCTCTTTACTTCTCTTCCCTTGTTTCCTCCTCCTCCAGGGCGTGGTGCATATCGGCTACACAGACTTGCCGAGTCGCATGGCTACCCAGGCCACCAGCCTTTATTCCAACAACATCTTAAAGCTATTAAAAGCGATCTCTCCCAGCAAAGAATACTTCCACTTTGAGCCAAAGGATGATTTTGATTATGGAACAATTGATCATGTCATTAGAGGGACTGTGGTGATGAAGGTGAGCGCTACCCTCCACCCCGTAATACCTTAACGCAGGTATGAAGAAGCAGAAGCAGAAGAGTTGGTTTTTATATGCCGACTTTCTCTAACACCTAAGGGAGACTCAAACCGGGTTACAATCCCCTTCCCTTCTCCTCCCCACAACGGACACCCTGTGAGGTGGGTAGGGCTGAAAGGGTGTGACTTGCCCAAGGTCACCCAGTTGGCTTCATGGGTAGGAGTGGGGGAAACAAACCCAGTTCACCAGATTAGCCTCCGCTGCTCATGTGGAAGATCAGAATCCACTACTCCAAACCACCACTCTTAACCACTACACCACACTGGCATGAAACGCAGAATAGAGAAAATGTTTCAAGAGCAATCATAGTGAACTCTTTTGTGGTGTAATCCAGGCTTTGCAGCTTGCATTGTGTGTGTGTAAAGTGCCTTCAAGTCGCAGCCGACTTATGGCGACCCCTTTTTGGGGTTTTCATGGCAAGAGACTAACAGAGGTGGTTTGCCAGTGCCTTCCTCTGCACAGCAACCCTGGTCTTCCTTGGTGGTCTCCCATCCAAATACTAACCAAGGCCAACCCTGCTTAGCTTCTGAGATCTGACGAGATCAGGCTAGCATGGGCCATCCAGATCAGGGCGCAGCTTGCATTATCGATGTACATTCTAGCAGTCACAGCCTTCAGCCATCAGTATCACCCTGATGCTCATGTATCATGCATTGACTACCTCTAATTTTTTTTAAATGGCATGGGTATGACTGCTTATCTTTTGCCTTGATTCCCCCCATACATTTAAAATAGTGGTGCAAAACTGTTCCTAGGAAGAGCTTCCTTGGTGACGTTATAGGCACTAGCCAGTTGGTGCTCTCCACAAACTGCTTTTCCCCGCCTCAAAACTAGAAACAGAACCGGTTTTTTCCCAAAGCTCCAGGAAAGAGAAAAATATGTTTGTACCTAATGTAGTGACTATGTATGGGTGTGAAAGCTGGACATTGAAGAAAGCTGATAGGAAGAAAGTGGATTCTTTTGAAATGTGATGTTGGAGGAGAGAGTTACGGATATTGTGGACGGCCAAAAATTTCTTTTTTTTAAACAAATCAGTGAGTTATAGATCAAATCAAGCCTCAACAGACCCTAGAAGCTAAAATGACTAAACTGAGGCTATCGTATTTTGGTCACATTATGAGAAGACAAGAGTCGCTGGAAAAGACCAGTCATGCTAGGTAAAAGTTGAAGGCAGCAGGAAAAGAGGAAGACCCAACAAGAGATGGATTGACTCAATAAAGGAAGCCACAGCCCTCAATTTGCAAGACCTGAGCAAGGCTGTCCAAGATAGGATATTTTGGAGGACATTGATTCATAGGGTCGCCATGAGTCGGAAGCGACTTGACAGCACTTAACACACACACAATGTAGTGAAGGTGCTTTGAAATCATTCGCCCTGCTCTAATGATGTTACATCTGTCTTAATCCATTCCCTAATCCTCAATCCCAAACCACATGCAGGACATACCACATTCATAGTGTGGGATCTGGACTTTAAATGCTGCAGCTATTATGGCAAAGACATTTTTAATTTTCCCCGTTTTTTTTTTTTTTGCTAATTCTGTTGCTGATTTTTATGCTTGTCTCTCCCCCACCGCTTTCCCTGTTTTGCTAATGGAGTTTGGTTATTTTGCCTTCCCTGTTCATACTGTTGTAATTTAACTGAGCTGCTGCTATTTATTTGGTTGCTTATTGATTGGTTTGTGAAAAGGGTTTTTAATAACTACTCGCAATGTGCTTCCACATCTGGATTTTTGGTTGTATCATGAGGATGAAAGATGCCATGTAGGGTTGCCAAGTCCCTCTTCACCACCGGCGGGAGATTTTGGGGGTGGAGTTTGAAGAGGGCGGGGTTTAGGGAGGGGAGGGACTTCAATGCCATAGAGTTCAATTGCCAAAGTGGCCATTTTTCTCCAGGTGATCTGATCTCTATCGGCTGGAGATCAGTTGTATTAGCGGGAGATCTCCTGCTACTATCTGGCAGTTGGCAACCCTAGTTGCCAGGTCCCTCTTTGTTACTGGCGGGAGTTTTTTTTGGGCATAGCCTGAGGAGGACGGGGTTTGTGGAGGGGAGGGACTTCAATGCCATAGAGTCCAATTGCCAAAGCGGCCATTTTCTCCAGGTGAACTGATCTCTGTCGGCTGGAGATCACTTGTAATAGCAGGAGATCTCCAGCTAGCACCTGGAGGTCGGCAACCCTACTGCCATAAGAGTGTCACTGATTCACACCAGACACAAGCATTTATTTAAATAAGTAAAATACATACAACATTGGGAGTGAATTTACTAAAGATCAGTTAAAACATATGACTTGTGCTTTACATACAAAAGACCATCTTTTACTGGTGTCTTTAAATGAATTGTTTCTGTTAGAGTATCAGTGCAAAGAAAGCGGTGGAAGGTTTCTGCCATATTCCTTCTGAGTCCACCCTAATGCGAATCTTTCTCTGCAACAGGAAGGAAAGAATTTGTTTCCAGCACCTTTGCCTAAATCCTTGCCGCCACCTCCTCCAGCTAAACAAAAAACTGTCCAGGAGTTAGAAGCTGAGAAAATAGCTTCCATCTCACCTTTCAAAAAGACAATGACTTCGGCTGGAGTTTATACTACAGGTATTTTTAAAATTATGGGTCCCTCCCCTTTGTTTTAATGTTTATTAATTGCTTTTCCAAACCTCAAAGCAACATGCATTAAAACACGCACACGCACACACAATCACAAAACCTTAGCAGATCAAAAACCACCGCAAAGCGGAGTGAGTGCGCACACACAAAATCATTCTTGAATAAAAGTGAGCTGCAGTGGTGTGAAACATTAAGACATCAGAAGTACAGCAAAAAACCAAAACGAATGCTGCTAGCCACTTGCTCTTGCTGTAATAGAGCTGCGCAAATGGGGTAGATAGGCAAGGTGCAAGTTACATATTTGGCACTCATTTATTGCTGGGTGGTGGTGGTGGTGACAGTAGCTCTTGGCCACAAATAATTAGTTAAGTAGTAGATTATATATCTGCCTTCTCAAAGCCTAAAGTTGGGGGGGGGTATCATTCAATAAAAGGGACTGAGAAATAAGTTCAGGGCAAATAAAAGGAAGTCTCCCTACATACTTAACGTGAGCAACTGATTGCCATAAAACGTGCAAGGCATCTTAGATGTCTTTCAAGAAGGATTAGGCACATGCACAGAAGATAAGTAATCAATCAAGTATATTAAGTAGAAGTATATTAATTGCTATGTAGTTTTGAATGGAATCTCCGTGTTCTAAGGCAGGATACCTGCGCCCCAAATTCTGTAGACAAACACTTGGAGACTGCTGTCTTCACCTTGTGTGCGAACTTGACAGGGGCAGTTGGCTGGCCACTAGTGGAAAATGAGGATTTATACCTCACTGAACAAATCTGCTTATCTTTGCCCAGTGCTGCCTCCGTATGCTTTACAAGGAAAATGAAACGTGGCCATAAAAGCCAGGTTTTTAATACACACACATTCAGTCATCCTCTTTATATGAAGCACATTTTCTTGGTGTCAGAAACACCATGACCCCGAGTAAAGGTGTGGGTTGCAAAATATCGACGGACCTTTTGCGAACAGGGTAAAAGGTATTATTCCAACCACATGTTTGATCACAGCTCTGGTACATTCTTTTCTGGGAACGGTTAGAAAATCCAGTTTCTGAATTATCTAGTGTTCATGGGCTTGGAATGTTGGGAAGTTCCAGGCGCCAGGCAGCAAAGAAACTGTGATAATGCTTTCCAACCAAGCAACTTGCAATGGGTGAACCGAAACTTTGATCTCAGTCAAATTCGTAGAAACCGAAACACAAAAATGTTGCAACAGAATTAATGCCAAACACCATACTTCTGAAGAAAACAGGCCTTGCTAAACAGAAATGTACACGTTTAATTGTCAAAAATAACTTCTGGGTCTGCTTGCTGAAGAAAATGGTGGGTTCTGCATCACGTTGTTCTTTACAGTTGACTTGGGCTTGGTTTGGACAAAGTCCAATGACTGCAGAGACAACATGTAGTGGGAAAGGAGGATTACAGCCAACCCAGTGGGATGGACAGTGAGATCCCATTCTCCCTGTTCTTAGCCACTGCACTCAGAAATTAATCCAATTCAGCCTTGAGTTCCTTGTTCTCGTTACATATGAGCAAAATTTAAATGCGTGTTTGAAGACTTGAGAAGGTGCAGAAAAGAGCAACCAAAATGATCAGGGGACTAGAGCAACTGCCCTATGAGGAGTGGTTAAAATGCTTAGGGCTATTTAGCTTGGAAAGAAGGCGATTAAAGGGAGACATGATGGAGGCACCTGGTTGGCCACTGTGTGAACAGACTGCTGGACTTGATGGACCTTGGTCTGATCCAGCATGGCCATTCTTATGTTCTTACTGATAACACCAGGAATTACCTGTTGAATCAGAATTGCGTCTTATTGGCCCTGCCCCTAAGATCAATATGCAGAGTGCAGGTTGATCAGGGCTCTTATCTAAAATCAGAGCATGGACCACCAGGAGGATGTAATAGTAGCAAGCAGAAGAAGTAAATAAAGATCCAAATCCCAAGGTTACACACTCTAAAAATTATGTAAGTACAAAATATGTATACATTTATTTCAGGATAAAATCTAATATCATGTATAACACATATAGGGCATTGCAATAGCCTACCAAATTGACAAGGATTTTGCCTTGGATTTTTATTTATATTTTCTTGACCTTTTGGGTACTTAATTCTGGTGTTTAGGGTTAAGTTCCCCCCCCCTTTGTTGTTGGTGCAAGCGGAAGAAGGCTATTGCAGTTTCTCTAATCAAGCATTTTTGAAGCATCTGTGTGGTCTGCCGGTTTCTACAATTTTCAGATGCTACATTATACAATCTCTTTCCACTAAGCAAGTCAAGAAGTCAACGAGGAATTAGTGCCATTTTTCATTTTTTCAGTTCTCTGTCTTTCCATGATTTGCTCAGCTGAAATATTTGACATTTCATTTGTTGGCATTTTCATGTCTACGTTCCAAAGTTGACTGGAACAGACAACTTGGCTAAGTGATTTTGTATCCCAGGCGAGTATCCAGTTCTGGCAACGAGATGGAATGAAAGTTATGCCTATAAAATCCCATCTCAGAGGACAGCTTCTGCTCCCGTTCCTATTGTTGTCAAGGTCCCCATGAAAGAAGAAACAGCATTGGGCGATGGTTAGGGTAGCCAGCTCCAGGTTGGGAAATACCTGGAGATTTTTGGGGTGGAGCCTGAGGAGGGTGGGGTTTGGGGAGGGGAGGGACTTCAATGCCATAGCGTCTACTTGCCAAAGCAGCCATTTTCTCCAGGTGAACTGATCTCTGTTGGCTGGAGATCAGTTGTAATAGCAGGAGATCTCCAACTAGTACCTAGAGGTTGGCAACCCTAGTGATTGTCCTGCGCTTTATTTTATGAATAATGAAGCAAAATGATTTTTCAGTTCTTGCTGGGCTCTTTTTCTTTCTGTTTAGGTCTGACAACTGTGTTAGGGCTGGGCCTGATTTCTCCTAATGCCACTTTTACACAAATGGTGACCACTTTCGGCCTGGCCGGGATCGTTGGCTACCATACGGTTTGGGGTGTCACACCTGCTCTTCACTCACCCCTGATGTCTGTCACAAATGCCATTTCCGGTAAGTTGGAAAGGGTCACGCGCTTCTTTCCTGGTGGGTTTGGTATCGTGAGTGTAATGGGCCACACTTGCCTCATGTAGGCTGGAAACACAAAATGAATCCACACATTCAGGTCCAAGACAGGTCCAAGACATTGACCCACAGTCACTGGTGACAGCCAACAGGAATATGCTTTCATTGGCTCCCGTTGTTGGAGAACTGGTTGATGTGATAGCAAAAGTCTTTAAAGACTGATCGTGAATTCAAGGCTATCATGCGAGAAAAGGGTTTCACATAGGGTTGCCAGCTCCAGGTTGGGAAATACCTGGAGATTTTTGGGGGTGGAGCCTGAGGGAGGCAGGGTTTGGAGAGGGACTTCAATGCCATAGAATCCAGTTAACAAAGTGGCCATTTTCTCCGGGGGAACTGATCTCTGTCGCCTAGAGATCAGTTGTAATAGCAGATCTCCAGTCACCACCTGGAGGCTGGCAACCCTAGTTGACATGATTGACATACCGTGCCTATAAAATGAGAGAGCCACTCATCCAGATGTGGTGTCGGCTTTCTGGGTAAAGCCACTAATTCCGCTTGATCTGTAAACATGATCTGTCTAATTCCTAACTACCGCTTGAAAACAGTAAGCAGTTCATGATTTTGCCACATAGCCAAAGGAATGTGTCCACATTGACACCGAGGCCCTTTGGCCAGTTTTCTACAGTTTGCATGGTTTTCTTGGACAGCATACATTCAGTCTGGAGAACTTGGGGCTGCACACTTGAATGCTTCCCTATGAAAACATGTACGTTCCTTTCACAGTGAAAACTAGCCTGGAAGGAAATCCTCTTGTTCACTGCTAGTTTTCTAACAGGCAAGGAGTTTTATCCATGAGGAATTGCGTTCCAATATGCAACTCCTTGCCTGCAAGCTGAAGTATTATTTGGCCCTTTAAACATTTTATCCTTTGAATCTGCTGAATTACATAAATGAGCCCAGTCTTTTCACTTCGAAGAAAGGGATACGTATGCTCTCAGCAGGCATTTTGATCTACATGTGGAAGTGAACAAGTAGCCAGTGCCATTGCCATAAGTTTGGATTAATATATTACTACTTTGTGGTAGCAACTCTGCATTCTCTGAGATCTTACTTCTCTCCACAAAGCCAGCGCGGCATAAGCAATTTAGTAATGATGATTAACAAAGAGGCCATGTGTGCATACTGTGCTTTTGAAGGTTGTCAACTCCTTCCACTAAACTTTCTTTCCCTGATGTACTTTCCAAGCCACCTTTACTCAGAAGATGAGCGGAGAGAGGCTGACAGTTTGAGCAGTCGACCATATTAGGCCACAACAGGAAACATCTGCTGTAATATTTAGATTTGAGGGGTAGATAGCTCTGTCGTCTCCTTAGGAAGTGCTAACCTATTTGGTCTTTCCTTTAGGCCTTACTGCCGTTGGGGGTTTGGTGCTGATGGGCGGATCGTACCTTCCTTCGAGTATACCACAGACATTAGCTTTGCTGGCTGCGTTTGTTTCATCTGTAAATATTGCAGGTACAAATTCACCGATGTGCACTTTGTGTTATTAGACGTGGGTTCCAAACTGGGAGGCCTTCCGCTCACTGCTAATGGCATAATCATCATCATCATCATAATCATTATAATAATCATAATCAGTATAATCATTATAATCATTATAATTATAATTATATATTGCCAGTACCCAGCTTGCTGGTGATAAAGGGAAGACGACTGGGGAAGGCACTGGCAAACCACCCCCATAAACAAAGTCTGCCTAGGAAACGTGTCAGATATTGAAAAAATTAAATTTTTGCTGTCGGACTGTGACACGCATAGTTCCTATTCGGTTGCACAGTTTGCACTTGCAGCAAAGAAAATCAGGCTAAAAGAGGTTTTATAGAGAGCAAATATTTAGAGTCTCCATGGATTAATGTTTTAGTCCGTTTTACTGATATTGATGTTTCAGTGTTTTATATTTTATTTCTTAAAGGTGAAAGTTATCTGTGTTTTATCATTTTATTGTTTTGTATTGAATAGTGTGACGGCCTATGGCTATACAATAAAACTTTATTATTACTCTTATTACTGCCTAGGAAACGTCGGGATGTGACGTCACCCCATGGGTCAGGAATGACCCGGTGCTTGCACAAGGGGACCTTTACCTTACCTTTTTATTTATTGCAGTCATAGACCACTAAATATAATATTGCATTGCTATGCTACAAATCCAAAATCTCAAACCTTACATTTAAACTATACTTATTAAATTTCCTTATCCTTTCCGTCAGCCCTTTTCTTGCTCCGGGCTTTTATCTCACCAGCACAAAAATGGGCCTCTTGTTTTGAGATCATGGGGCTTTCATCGATTAATAATTTATCCAGCCATGACTGGAGAATCCTTATCTTCAGGTTGCCAGGCAACGCCAGATCGGTATCCCAGAAGAAGTGTTTTAAGTCAAGTAACTTTCCTTGAAAAGTATTGCCTGCTTTGCTACGCCTATGAGTGGTCATGTCTTTAGTCTATGCCTGCTAGTCTTTGAATAAAGCATTTTTACTTCAGACTACACCTGTCTGAGTGAGTCCTTTGCAAAGAGCTAGAGGTGGACATCTGAACTTGACACATGCGCAGTCTCTCTAGATATGGGTTGTTGTTTTTTTGTATTTCCCATCCAGTAGTGCTGAGGGCATAGCCTCACATCTTGCCAGAGTAAAGGCTCTCCTATGCTAATGTTGCGGAAGAAAAGCTTAAACCTGTAGACAGAGCTTGTGTGTGTGTGTAAAGTGCCGTCAAGTCGCAGCCGACTTATGGCGACCCCTCTCGGGGTTTTCATGGCAAGAGACTAACAGAGGTGGTTTGCCAGTGCCTTCCTCTGCACAGCAACCCTGGTATTCCTTGGTGGTCTCCCATCCAAATACTAACCAGGGCTGACCCTGCTTAGCTTCTGAGATCTGACCAGATCAGGCTAGCCTGGGCCATCCAGGTCAGGGCAGCAAAAGGGATGCTGGAGGTGAAGTCTGTTTGGAAAACCATCTGTGGGCTCAGTCGAATCACTGATGTGTGAGGACTCAGTGGTGATGGAAATGCACTCTGCAGATACTCAGGAGCACTTCCACCTCCTCCTTATTTAATATACTTTAGATTTGAGCCTTGGCGTTGAAAACAGGCGGTGGAGCTGAGCCCTGCTTTTTGTTCTGTTTTTCTGTTCGCTCCTAACAGTTTTACGGTTCTGTTTTCCATCAGGTGGTTTCTTAATTACCCAGAGAATGCTGGATATGTTTAAGCGGCCAACCGATCCACCTGAATATAATTATCTTTACCTCCTCCCCGGAGCAGTGTTTGTTGGAGGGTATGGGGCATCTCTTGCCAGTGGACATAGCATCGAGCAGGTCAGAAATCAGTTCTAATAAATATTACTAATAAATAATTTATTACTAATAAGTAATAAATAAATGCTGGGGTGGGTAGTTCAGGGTAGCAGTTTTGTTCATTTCCCAGAGGAATGAGGACAGAAAAATAGATGTGTCCCTTTTCAGCCTGCCCTTTAAAGTACTTTAAACAAGGTCCAGAGCGAAAGGGGAGTGGTTATATTTTATTGGTCTAGTTAAAAGTTCAAAATAAAGTTTGTGAACAAAATAATCTCTAGAAAGAAATCTGACGAATATACTCCCAACTTTAGACCATTAGACAGCTGATAGGAATAAACTCCTGAGCATTTTAATAAGCCGCTGTTTAGAGGATAGTTTTCCCAATGGGGTCTCCTTTGATATTATGTAAACCTAACACTCTTTGATACCTGATACTTGGCTTATGTAGGCAGAACCATGCAGTATTCTCCGTCAAATAACAGACCAAAGAAAGCTGTTCAATATATAAAAAAAGGTTTGTTCTTATATTAAATATCCAGGTAAACTTTGAGCCGAAGCTGAACAGTAAACTTCGAGCAGATGTCGACAAATTATTGTCACGACTCGGAGCGGTACAAACACTTGCCTCACAACGTTTGGTAGAACTAAGCCTAGTATTGAGTATGGGAAAAGGGCATTGGACTTTTCAATGAACACTAAAAATAAAAACAGAGTTCAATATTTTATCAAGAAGAAGAAGAAGGAGGGTTGATTTTTATATGCCGATTTTCTCTACCACTTAAGGAAGAATCAAACCGGCCTTCAATCCCCTTTTCTTCCCCTCCCCCTCTAACAACAGACACCCTGTGAGGTAGGTGGGGCTGAGAGACCTGTGACTAGCCCAAGGTCACCCAGCTGGCTTCATGTGGAGGACTAGGGAAACAAATCCAGTCCACCAGATTAGCCTCCGCCGCTCATGTGGAGAAGGGAATCAAACCTGGTTCTCCAGATCAGAGTCCTCCTCTCCAAACCACCACTCTTAACCACTACACCACGCTGGCTCTTGTGCAAATACTTTAAAGATATTCTGCCAAGTTAGTACACCTGTATATTACTTATTTCATTGCATTTGTACCCTGCTATTCCTCCAAAAACCTCAAGGTCTTGATTGCAACATCTTTAAAGAATTCAGCTCTTCTATCATTATTTATATACACAATCCAGCTTTAAAATTATTTATTTTAGCTTCACCTTCTAAGAAGCGAAAGGGCATCTTAGAAATATGCTCTTCATCAGGAATAATGTTTTTGATTAAATTTTTACGCACATCTTGAATATCTGCGTAGCCACAGAATAAAAGATTTGGGGATAGGATTTGTTAAAAGGGAGTGGAATGACTTCACTTATTTAAATTATTCAGGTATCCAGCGTGATTTTTATTAACATATTTTTGAAGTATTCATGCTTATCGTTACAAATTTAGTAATGCCGCCCCCTCCAAAGGTAACGTTGGATTTTTGTGATCAGAAGTAAAATAGCATATGCTTTTCGGAATGGAGGGAGAACGCCACATGTTGTATATAAATGCATTGTCATGCAGGGATTTCAAAGCCTCTTAGTATATCAAAACACTAAAGAATCAAAGTAATAGCAATGATCTCACGATGTGGGCATTTTTAATAAATGTGTTCGAACTAGTAGCCTGGAAAAGAAAATGCAATTCTTCCGCACATAAAGAGGATTAGTTAAAACCCGTTAAAATTTCATTCAGGAGTAGAAGAGAAAGTAATAAATCTAGCAGGAACAGTTCCGCTGAGTAACTTTAATCTTGAGCTAATCAATTCTACCCTTTGTGACTTTCCTTGGAGGGAACAGAAGAAGCTAAGCCTTTCCCCAGTTACTCATGGACACATCCGTCCTGGCATATACGTTTGAAGACTGGAAATGGGAGATGCTTAGAAGCTTAGAGACAAGAAAAATTGTAGAACGATGACTCAGAGTAGTAACAAAAGTATTCCAAGATATATACGGAACTCAGAGGTTTTAGTTATGTTTCCTCTGACTAGGGAGTGTGAAGAGTCATAAGGGGGCATCAGGAGACAATTTGGATAGTTTCAGGTTACTGTTGCCTAAGCGAAGAATGAACGTCCCATTTTCACCAGCTTGAACAGGAACTCTAAAATAAGAGTGGCTATAAGCTATCAGGATGATCCGTTCTGGTCCCCAGTAGACTTGATTCCCAGGATCATATTGTACCCTTCAGCTTCTTTCTCTAGCACAGCTCACTTCCTGATGAGAGCCAGCGTGGTGTAGTGGTTAAGAGGGGTGGTTTGGAGCGGTGGACTCTGATCTGGTGAACCGGGTTGGTTTCCCCACTCCTACACATGAAGCCAGCTGGGAGACCTTGGGCTAGTCACACTCTCTCAGCCCCACCTCCCTCACAGGCTGTCTGTTGAGGGGAGGGGAAGGGACACATGAACACATGAAGCTGCCTTATACTGAATCAGATACTTGGTCCATCAAAGTCAGTATTGTCTACTCTGACCAGCAGCAGCTCTCCAGGGCCTCAGGCAGAGGTTCTTCCCATCACCTACCTGCCTCGTCCCTTTAACTGGAGATGCCAGGGATTGAACCTGGGACCTTCTGCATGCCAAGCAGATGCTCTACCACTGAGCCACAGCCCCTTCCCAAGGGAAGGTGATTGTAAGCTGGTCTGATTCTTCCTTAAGTGGTAGAGAAAGTCGGCATATAAAAACCAACTCTTCTTTGTCTTCTCCTCCTCAGCTACTGAGTATCAGGTGGGCTCGAGGAGACATGGATCCTCAAAAATGCATAAAGGAACACCTCTCACATTGTGTTTCAGCTCAGGGATGCCGTCAACTAAACTGGCCCTTTTAGCTTGCCTGCAGTTTGAAACACTGCCTTCACTTTTGTATGTATGTATCCTTTGCTTTGTTCCCCCACTTCAGATGATGTATCTGGGCTCGGGTCTTTGCTGCGTCGGCGCGCTCGCAGGGCTGTCTAGCCAGAGTACATCGAGACTTGGCAATGCCCTAGGGATGATTGGGGTCGCTGGTGGTGTAGCAGCTACATTGGGTGCTTTGAAACCATCCCCAGAAGTGCTGGCCCAAATGTCCACAGCCATGGCGATGGGTGGCACCATGGGTAAGTCAAATGCCTTGTAATAGGTCAGTGGTTTCCATCCCTGTTCTCAGTGCCGTCCTTGGGAACCCTCCAGAGGCTCCTCAGTGATGAGCAGTGGCAGGCCACTCGTGTGTGCAGATACAGTGTTGTTTCAGTGTGTTCTGAGCCATGCTGTCATTTAGTTATACATGTGGCAGCATGGTGTAGTGGTTAAGAGTGGTGGTTTGGAGCGGTGAATTCTGATCTGGAGAATCGGGTTTGTTTCCCCACTCCTCCACATGAGCGGCGGAGGCTAATCTGGTGAACTGGATTTGTTTCCCCACTCCTATACACGAAGCCAGCTGGATGACCTTGGGCTAGTTGCAGCTCTTAGAGCTCTCTCAGCCTCACCTACCTCACAGGGTGTCTGCTGTGGGGAGGGGAAGGGAAGGTGATTGTAAGATTGTTTGAGTCTCCCTTAAGTGGTAGAGAAAGTCGGCATATAAAAACCAGCTCTTCTGCTTCTCCTCCTCCTCCTCCTCCTCCTCCTCGTCCTCAATGCCACCCCAGGAGCTGGTGATCCGCTAGTGCAGTGGTCTTCAACCTCTCCAAACTCCAGGACCCACAAAGATGCAAGCACATGACACGAAAATGGGGCACCAGAATTATGACCTCCCTGCTGTCTAGAGTTTCCAGGTCCCTCTTCGCCACCAGCGGGAGGTTTTTGGGGCGAAGCCTGAGGAGGGCGGGGTTTGGGGAGGGGAGGAACTTCAATGCCATAGAGTCCAATTGCCAAAGTGGCCATTGTCTCCAGGTTAACTGATCCCTATCGGCTGGAGACCAGTTGTAATAGCAGGAGATCTCCAGCTACTACCTGGAGGTTATAGAGAACGCACAGCACGAGGGTCTGTTATGGAAAACAATATCATCAAAATTGACAGCTTACACGGAAGAAATGGGAATGTTATTTTGAATATGCTAAATGGAAAGAATAGGTAAAAATTTGATAAATAGAGATAACATAGATAATGTTTAGATTATGTAGTCACAGAATTTATTAAGTATATTGTATAACACTGAAATAATTTTATAAGAGGTATTAGATGTAAGGTGAAATCTATTCCCCGGACAATAAACTGTGTGACTGTAAATGTATGTATGTTTACTTTCTTTTTTTGGTAAAATATTAATAAAATATCTTGTGGGGGAAATTGATAGCTTATTTTTAATGTATAATCACAACTAGTACGTTGGCATTACATTCCTTTGTTTAGGATCGCTCTCTTGTTTAGCTTTTTTGCTTAGGTTAGTGTTCTTTCCAGTTAGGATTTACAGTTTAGTGGCATGAATGTAATGCCAACGAACTAGTTGTGATTATATATTAAAAATAAGCTATCATTTTTTATGATATTGTTTTCCATAACAGAGCCTTGTGCTGTATGTTCGCTATAGCCTTTACTATTTCAGAATAGGTATTCTTGTTTATTACTACCTGGAGGTTGGCAAATAGGGTCGCCAAGTGCCAGGTGGTGGCGGGTAAACTACCGCCAATCCACTGGGCCTGCCCGCCGACCAGCTGAGGGCCAGCTGTGCGCAACATGTGACGCACCTACGTCAATTCAGGGTTTATCCTGAAGCGACGTGAACGCTCTAGCAAATTCAGCCGAAACACTATGGTTTCCGTAGAGTTTCGGCCGAGATTGAGAGAGCGTCCCCATCACTGCGTCGGCGCGCAGGCGCATCAAGCCAGGCGCCCGCCTGCACTGCGCCCCCTAGAAAACCTCCCGCCGATCGACCGACGGGACCTGGTAAGCCTATTGGCAAACCTAGCCATGGAAGCTTACTGGGTGACCTTGGGCCAGTCACACCTTCTTAGCCTATCCATGGCATAGTGGAGATTTGAACCCCAGCCCCATAATCATGACACTACGTCAGCTCTCTGAGAGGCAGCATGAGGCTGAATACCAGTGGCTGGGGACCCCAAGAGAGGAGGCTGTTGCCTTCATACTTTGCTTGTGAACTTCCCGGAAGTATCTGGCTAGTCGCTGTGGGAAACAGGATGCTGGACTAGAAGAGGGTTTGCTCTGATCCAGCAGAGCTGTTCGTAAATTCTTCTGCCTTTGCACCAAGAAAGTAAACAGCCCTTTGTTATTTAACGGGCTGTTTATCCTTTGGGAGAGGGTATGAAATACAATATAACATCTTTACTCTTGGATCTAAATCAATTCTTTCTTTCTTTCTTTTTGCAGGTCTCACCATTGCGAAACGGATTGAAATCTCCGACCTTCCACAGCTCGTTGCCGCGTTTCACAGTCTGGTCGGCTTGGCAGCCGTTCTGACGTGCGTCGCGGAGTACATGATCGAATATCCACACCTTGACGCTCACCCGTCCGCCAACGTCCTCAAGACCGTGGCTTACTTGGGCACCTATATTGGGGGAGTGACGTTCAGCGGTTCTTTGGTAGCGTATGGAAAACTGCAAGGTATGCCTCTCTGCGGTTGAGGCCCGGAAAGATAACAGGGTACAGCATAGCCCGCTGAGATTGCCAAAGAGTTAGGAACTGGGTTCACACTGAATTTCCAGAAGGATTGGTGCCAGCCTTTGAAGAACAACCCAAAAAAAAAGCAACAAACCTTTGAAAATCTCATGGCTTTAATCCCAAGACTCGCTGAACTAGTAAATAACTTGGGAGCAAATTAAATGCAGAGCCAATGCAAGGTCACGATATTACGAATGGCTTCACTTTGGGTGTGTAAAAGCCAGCATGGTGTGGTGGATAAGTGTTGGGTTTAGACCGGGAAGACCTCGGTTCAAATTCTTGCTCAGTAAGAAAGCTCACCGAGGCTGCATCCACAGGGTCTTGTGTTATAGCAATAATTAGCAACTCCAGGTTATCTTGTGTGAGCCAGCGTGGTGTCATGGTTAAAAATGGTGGTTTGGAGTGGTGGACTCTAATCTGGAGAACTGGGTTTGACTCCCCACTCCTCTACATGAGCGGTGGACGCTAATCTGGTGAACTGGGTTGGTTTCTGCACTCCTGCACATGAAGCCAGTCGGGTGACCTTGGGCAAGTTACAGCTCTCTTAGAGCTCTCTCAGCCCCACCTACCTCACAGGGTTTCTGTTGTGGGGAGGGGAAGGGAAGGTGATTGTAAGCCAGTTTGATTCTTCCTGGAGGCTGGCAAACCTAGCCATGGAAGCTTGCTGGGTGACCTTGGGCTGGTCACACCTTCTCAGCCTAACCTACCTCACAGAGTTGCTGGGAAGATGAAATGGATGAGAGGAGAATTATCTAAGAAGCTATGGATGCCCACTAGGAAGAAAGGCAGGAAGAAAGGAGAGGCCATGGTTCAGTGGTAGAGCATCTGCTTGGCATGCAGAAGGTCCCAGGTTCAACCCCCAGCATCTCCAGTTAAAGGGACCAGGCAAGGAGGTCATAGGAAAGACCTCAGCCTGAGACCCTGGAGAGCCGTTGCCTGTCTGAGTAGAAAATACTGACTTTATGGACCCAGGGTCTGATTCAGTATAAGGCAGCTTAATGTGTTCTTCATGTGTTCATGTGTTCCTTAAGGGGTAGAGAAAGTCATCATATAAAAACCAACTCTTCTTCTTCGTCTTTGTCTTTTCTTCTCCTCCTTCTCCTCCTCCTCCTTCAATACAGTTACAATATTTTACAGTAACTCAGTAGCCAAGTCATGTGTGGATGCAGCCCAGAGAGATACTGAGCCAGTCCCCATTTCTTAGCTTGACCTGCCTGAGAGAATTTTTACGAGCGTCACAATTCATATTGGACCTTGGGATCAGTGACTGAACAATATGTTGAGAATTATGTCACTGGCATGGGAATCCCGCTTACATGATAAGGACATGGATGGTTTCCTTTCCAGAGAGGGAACAATCACTTCAGAAATAGAGCATTAGAAAGCTGCAAGATCCCCTCTGTGAACAATGACTAGGTTTGGGAGATCACAGCCATGAAAGGTTCAGGAGCTGTGTACTGGGAGGCATGTGTGTGTGTAAAGTGCCGTCAAGTCGCAGCCGACTTATGGCGACCCCTTTTTTGGGTTTTCATGGCAAGAGACTAACAGAGGTGGTTTGCCAGTGCCTTCCTCTGCACAGCAACCCTGGTCTTCCTTGGTGGTCTCCCATCCCAATACTAACCGGGGCTGACACTGCTTAGCTTCTGAGATCTGACGAGATCAGGCTGGCCTGGGCCACCCAGGTCAGGGCACTGGGAGGCATACAGACTAGCAACTTGTTTAGTATTTAAGTATGAATGCAGCAGCTGTCTAAAACCCTGGTTTTTTGTTCTAGGTTTATTAAGCTCAGCTCCTCTCATGCTACCTGGACGCCACTACTTGAACGGTGGGTTGCTGGCCGCCTCGGTTGGCGGGATGATTCCCTTTATGCTGGGCTCAAGCTATACAACGGGCATGGCTTGCCTTCTGGGCGTTTCAGGACTCTCCTCGATCATGGTAGGACCACGTTTTGGTCTAAAGAAGTACTGTCTTCCCCTCTTCCCTGATGGAGAAGACCAGGTGCAGTCAAGGAGCAGAGTCAGGACGGATCCCGGTTAGGTTCGCCGTCCTCCATCCTGGGTAGGGTTGCCAGCTCCGGGTTGGGAAACACCTGGATATTTTTGGCGCCTGAGGAGGGCAGGGTCGGTGGAAGGGAGGGACTTCAATGCCACAGAGTCCAATTGCCAAAGTGGCCATTTTCTCCAGGGGAACTGATCTCTATCGGCCGGAGAGCAGTTGTAATAGCAGGAAATCTCCAGCTAGTTCCTGGACGTTGGCAACCCTAATCCCGGGCCCTCTAGGTTAAGGCAGATGTAAATTTAGTAAGTAAATAAAAAGCAACAATGTCGTCTGGTTGTTGAACTCAAACACAACTCTGACCCCGAGGAAGGGGTAGGGGGAAGCTTGTGTTGTTGGTGGGCCCAATAAATTGTCTCATTTTACCTATTATGTATATGAAATAAAAACAGGTAAATCAATATCTTTTACTGGACCACCAGCAAAAGCGGCGTCACCTAATTGAACTTCAAAGGAGGCGGTACATAGCCAGCTTCTCCTAAACAACAGCGAGATGCAGCCGCGGGGGCTAAAACTGGCCCGGTTCCGAGGGCTCCGCGACGGCTCCTTCAAAATATTTGTGTAGCTCTGTAGAAATTCCATAACAAATCCAGCGGAACCCCTGCAGGATCCCACAAAAACCACATGCGCAGGGCTCCAAAACATTTTAGCCGTGGGCGACGTAGTAAAAATAAGCTATTGGTTTAATCAGTCCGACGTTTTATGTAATCCAAGACTATGAACTGGAGGGAGAGAAAGAGAGGGCTGTTAACTGGTGTAGGGAAGATATGTTGTGTGGGGCCCACTCCTGCAAGATGCAGACTTCCCTGAGTTCCCACGTACATAAATAAAAACACAATGATGCTTTGATACCCATACCTTTCCCATTGCAGGACAAAAAGAAGTGGGGTGTGTGTAGAATAATTGAATCACAGAGTTGGAAGGGATCACCAGGGTCATCTAGTCCAACCCCCTGCACAATGCAGGAAATTCACAACAACCTCCACACCGCCACCCTGCTCCATGTCCAGAAGGTGGCCAAGATGCCCTCCCTCTCATCATCTGCCTACGATAATAGAATCAGTATTGCTGACAGATGGCCATCTGGCCTCTGCTTAAAAACCTCCAGGGAAGGAGCACTTACCACCTCCCGAGGAAGCCTGTTGCACTCAGGAACCACTCTAACTGTTAGAAAATTCTTCCTAATGTCTAGACGGAAACTCTTTTGATTTAATTTCAACCCGTTGTTTCTGGTACGACCTTCTGGGGCAACAGAAAACAACTTGGTGTCTTTTTTTTTTTAGTAAATAATAGCATAAAGGTACAGGTAGTCCCCTATGCAAGCACCGGGTCATTACTGACCCATGATGTGATGTCACATGATAACGTTTACTAGGCAGACTATGTTTACAGGGTGGTTTGCCACTGCCTTCCCCAGTCATCTTCCCTTTCCCCCCAGCAAGCTTAGTACTCATTTTGCCAACCTCGGAAGGATGGAAGGTTGAGTC
Organism: Euleptes europaea; assembly: GCF_029931775.1. Lineage (NCBI taxonomy): Eukaryota > Metazoa > Chordata > Lepidosauria > Squamata > Sphaerodactylidae > Euleptes > Euleptes europaea. The sequence continues at coordinate 10,865,547 of NC_079331.1, read as the reverse complement.
AATCTTGAGCCGGCTACCTGAAACCCACTTCTGTCTGGATCGAACTCAGGTCGTGAGCAGAGTTTTGCCCGCAGTACTGCAGCTAACCACTTTGCACCATGGGGCTCCATAAATAATCCCATGCATGAAGGAAAAGAACCCCCCATTTTCACCCATTCTTCCTCTTTAGTTTATGGCTTCCGCTGCTGTATTCTGTCAAGCAGCCAAAAAGTTGAGGACGAACTACACCCAACTGAGCGTCAGACATTGTTTGGGCCTTAATAAAATGGCCCAGTCTTGGAAGTAAAGTTAGAAGTGGGTGGATGAGGCTCAGCGGTAGGGTTGCCAACCTCCAGGTTGTAGCTTGAGATCTCCCGTTATTACAACTGGTATCCAGCCAATAGAGATCAGTTCCACTGGAGAAAATGGCCACTTTGGCCACTGGACTCTATGACATTGAAGTCCCTCCCCTCCCCAAACCCTGCTCTCCTCAGGCTCCGCCCCAAAAACCTCCAGGTATTTCCCAACCCAGAGTTGGCAAGCCTACTCAGCGGAGACCTTATAAGACTCACTAATTCTTGACTTCTACTGTGTGTGACTATTATAATTTCAAAACTGGCGTTAGCAGAAGGCTTCAGGATTGAGATGTTTATACAACTTGCACAAAGCAGAAGCAGAATCTGGATTTCCAAAACTGTTCCACAAGACCCGAGTGCTCATTTTTGCACGCAGAAATTCCCGTGACTTAATTCCCATTCTCTGACCCTCCAACTTAAAATAATAATTAAAAAATCAGTTTAGCAGAAATTGAACTGTTACTTATCTGGGAAGCTTCGGATTTCAAAGTTCTGACTTGGAATGAGGTCATTATATTAGAAAGTGAGAGGGGAGAGTTAACTGGGAAGAGGTGGTTATGACACAGGTATAGAGGCAACAAGCTCTGTGACTTTTATTGACTTAGATAAGGGACTTATCTAAGGGTTGCCAGCTCTGAGTTGGGAATTAATCACCCTTGCAGTTCTTTTCATACATATATCCCAATTTGGGTTTACTTTAGTTTTACTATTGAGCCACGTGCTGCCTTCTCCAACAGTACCTGGAAGTTTGCAACCCTAGGGTTGGAAAATACCTGGAGATTTGTGAGGGGGGGAGCCTGAGAAGGGCGGGGTTTAGGAAAATGAGGGAGGAATAGGCTATAATGCTGTAGAGTCCACCTTCCAAAGCGGCCCTTTTCTCCAGGTGAACTGATCTCTGTCGCCTGGAGGTCAGTTGTAATAGTGGGAGATCTCCAGCTACCACCTGGAGGTTGGAGCAGCAGCATGTAAAGGGGGGCAAGAGGCAAAGAGAGTCAAAGCTTCAGTTTGTTAAAAAACCAGTGCTAGAAAACTATGAGGAAGAGCTACGGCGATAGCAACAACTGGGAGAGAAAGAGAGAGCGAGAACGTCGAGGGAAGCATTCTTCCCGGGAGAGAGAAGCCCGGAAAATATTTAGGAACGTACGAAGAGCGCATGATCCCTGCAAAATCAAACCAAAGGTCTGTCTTGTTCAGCACTGATTCCAGGACTGGCCAGGAAGCTTACTGAAGCTTGCCAGAAAGGCCACAGCTGTTGTTCATTATTTATCTGTTTGCTTTTAACATTTCTCGACGGCTGATTGCTGCAAATGGAAGGTGTTCTACGTATATCAAAAACCTACCAAAAACAACAACAAATTCCAGTGGCTTTTAACAGACTGTAATTGCCAAAAATCTAGTATCCGTGCGGGGATTGGGAGGTAGGGTTGCCGCCTCCAAGTAGGAGATCTCCTGGAATTACAACCCATCTCCAGATGTAGGGTTGCCAACTTCCAGAGATCTCCAGCCGATAGAGATCAGTTCACCTGAAGGAAATAGCCGCTTTGGCAATTGGGCTGTATGGCATTGAAGTCCCTCTCCTCCACAAACCCCATCTTCCTCAGGCTTCGCCCCAAAACCCTCCCACTGGTGGTGAAGAGGGACCTGGCAACCCTATCCAGGACAGATATCAGTTCCCCTGGTGAAAATGGCCGCTTTGAAGAGGGCACTCTGTGGCATTGTACCCTGCTGAGGTCTCTCCCCTCCCCAAAATGTTCAACAGGCTCCACCCCCCAAATCTCCAGGAATTTCCCAACCTGGAGCTAGCAACCAAGGATGGGCAGGACAGTAGGTGGTCTTACAGTTTTAGCTGTACTGTATGTATTAGATGGAGCTTTGGTCCACCTCAACTCTGTGGTACTAGGAGCAGGTTTCAGTAATCTGCAACTAGAAACTGGAGAGATGTTTTAGCAGGAGGTGCCATCAAAATCATTGGAAGCTTGGCCATGTTGACTGACTTGCTGTAACATGAGGAAGTTCACCCTCGAGGGGGTACAGTACTACCCCACTATCCGTAGGCACTTCTGAATGGGGCCACTTTGGAAGGGGGACTGGGGGGCAATGCTCCAGGGGGCATGATCACCCCTGGGGCCTGTGAAACTGGGGAAATTACATGATTAATTTCATTGGGTTGCATCTAGGTATGGCGATGTGGTCCCTGGGGAATCTTTGCCTGTGGGGGTTATCTGCAGTCCTGGGTCTGAGATTAAATCGAACTGGTTCTCGTTCCTATTGCTCATGCAAGGCATATAAGGGCTTTTACCATAGCAATGTAGGCACATAGCAACATGAGAGCCAGCATGGTGTAGTGGTTAAGAGTGGTAGTTTGGAGCGGTGGACTCTAATCTGGAGAACCAGGTTTGATTCCCCACTCCTCCACATGAGCAGCGGACGCTAATCTGGTGAAGAGGGTTGGTTTCCCCACTCCTACACAGGAAGCCAGCTGGGTGACCTTGGGCTAGTCACAGCTCCTTTAGAGCTCTCTCAGCCTCACCTACCTCACAGGGTGTCCGTTGTGGGGAAGGGAAGGCGATTGTTAGCTGGTTTGATTCTTTCTTAAGTGGTAGAGAAAGACCAACTCTTCTTCATCTTTCTTGGTATTCCTAAGAGCAAAATGGTGAAGGGCAATTTTCCATTTTAAGTTGCACCTGCACGTGGCGCCCATCTCTTTTCCCTATTTCTATGAATAATGTATTCTGATGTTTTGTTTGTCCCCCCACCGTTTCATGTTCATCTTAACATTTTTTTAAAAAATTACCCATTAAACTCATTTGATCCCCTTTTCCCCCTTTCCCCCTTGCCTGTATACAAACTGTCAGGGAGTAACCTTGACTGCAGCTATCGGTGGAGCAGATATGCCGGTGGTGATCACGGTACTCAACAGCTACTCTGGATGGGCTTTGTGTGCAGAAGGTTTTCTTCTCGAGAACAACCTCATGACAATTGTCGGCGCCTTAATCGGTTCTTCCGGAGCCATCCTATCATACATCATGTGTGTGGTAAGCCAAATAATATGCGTGGTGGGCCTCACAGTCTCTCTTTGTTAAGGGTAGAGCTGAGGGCTGCATTTTGTGGCTCTCCCAGTTTGTTTATTTCAAGTCAAGTCAAGTTTATTGTATTAGGCCATAAGCCGTTACAATCTAAAACGGTAGAACAATATAAAAAGGTAAAGGTCCCCTGTGCAAGCACCGGGTCATTCCTGACCCATGGGGTGACGTCACATCCCGACGTTTTCTAGGCAGACTTTGTTTGCGGGGTGGTTGGCCAGTGCCTTCCCCAGTCATCTTCCCTTTACCCCCAGTAAGCTGGGGACTCATCTTACCGACCTCAGAAGAATGGAAGGCTGAGTCAACCTTGGGCCGGCTACCTGAAACCGACTTCCGTCGGGATCGAACTCAGGTCGTGAGCAACAGGTTAACAACAGGTTAACAACAGGTTAAAATGTACAGAACCAGAATCATTAAAAAAAAATACAAAATTAAGAAATTAAAATGCGCCCATTTGGCTCTGTCCAGCTTTACCACCTTTCGAGATTTGCTTCGCCCTGATTTTCTTGGCCGCCAGGCCATACAGTGCCATTTTTTTGGGAAATGTAAGGATCTGTATCTGATAACAAATAGATTAATCTGTCAACATCAGATGATAATTGTGACGCTGAAAGAATGTTTGCCGGAAACTTGTTCCGGGGCTCAGTGTATAAAGGACAGGCCAGGACATAATGTGGGAGACCTTCTATGGAGCCACCCCATAAACAAATGTGTTGAGCCAGAGGTGGTGGTGGTTGTTTTTTAATGACCTGCAAGGCACTCCGTGGGTATAGTTTGGAAACGCAGCGATGTAAGGGCTGCTCTGAGGTTGTATGTTGTAATGTCTGCCAGGTAGGAGGTCCTGAAATGATCTTTTTTATCAGTTTGAGCTATGGGGCGAATTTCATATGGGCAGCTAGATGACAGCTTATTTATTTGTTTCTTTAGACGCGCTGTCTATGCTTCCTCAAAAGGAAGCATTTCAAACAAAAGTAGAATTCTGGATATTCAAGCACAAGATCTTGTTAGCGCAACTGAAAAAAGTTGTTCCCCCTTAAGGCTAGGGCCTTTACTTAATGTTGGCAGTATAGCTTCGTATCTTCACCTTTTAAAAAATCCACAACTGCGTAGAGCTTTTTCCCTGGCTAGGTTTAATGTTATCCCATCAGCAATCTTATATGGCAGATTCCAAAAAGTGGCCTATGATGACACTCTGCCCATGTGAACTGAAAAAAGCTGAATCAATTTGGGGTATCCTTTTTCACTGCCCATTTTATTCAGATTTACAGCTTAAGTATATTGATTCCATCTTCACAAATCTGATGGGCCTGTCTGATCAAGCTAAAGAACATCATATATTGAAAGATACTTCTCCTGATATAACTGAGGAGGTTGCCAAATTTCTTAATAATGCTATAAGAATTCGCCAAAAAGGGAACTGGGGATGAATTGCTGTTCCTAATTTTGTCTGTGTTTTATGTTTAATATTTTAATCGCTATACTGTGTTGGTTGATATTATATGCCATTAAAGGTTTTGAATTTGAATTTGTATTTGTTTCTTGTATGTTCCACAATGGAACTCAAAGGTGGCAGGCGTATTTAAGGTTCCCAGGAGGTCTCCCATCCAGGCATTTTCCTGTCTCAAACCTGCTTCGGATCAGCACAGTTGCTGTGTCAGTGGCCTCAGATAATACCTCAGGACCTAAGGCTAGGACTTCCCAAAAGCAAAACAAACCTTTAAACATGGTGGCATCCTCTGGCATGAAAAAAGGGGGCTGTTCACAATGAAACATTACGGAGAGACCTTGGGGAAGTCACTTTCTCTCAACCTCATTTTTATCTCCCAGGAGAGAGCTATACATGACACACTGAGCTCTTTGGGAGAAGTATGTGTGTAAAGTGCCGTCAAGTCGCAGCCGACTTATGGCGACCCCTTTTTGGGGGTTTTGTGGCAAGAGACTAACAGAGGTGGTTTGCCAGTGCCTTCCTTTGGGAGAAGGGCAGAATAAAAATTGCACTAAATAAATCTTGATGCGGCAAGCGGTATGGGACAAGAGAAGAACCAAAGAATTTCTCCTTGAAGCTTTTACTCAATATATATGTGCTTAAAAGCCAAGTGGAATGCCTTCTACTTTTCAGAAGCAAATAAGCTATAAACTTACCAGTCTATTATGGTATAGACCTTAGAGCTTTGTTAAGGTGAACCTTTTAGAATGAAACGGCAGTACAGGAAGTAGGACTCCAACCCCCATGAATTCAAGTGGAAACGGTGAGGGAATCCCTCACAAACCAAACAGAAGCAGATGGAGGTTTCATAATGCCAATGTTTGCTGGATCGTATCCTTGAATGACAACACAGAAGGAAGTTATCCAAGAAGCATGCTTTGGGGTGGGGTGGGTGGGATGTCTTCCAATGGACCTTAGGCCATTTTGGCTAGTGTGGTGTAGTGGTTAAGAGCGGTGTTTTGGAGCGGTGGAGTCTGATCTGGCGAACTGGGTTTGATTCCTGGCTCCTCCTCCACACGAGTGGCGGAGGCTAATCTGGTGAACTGGATTGGTTTCCCCCACTCCTGCACATGAAGCCAGCTGGGTGACCTTGGGCAAGTTACAGCTCTGTTAGAGCTCTCTCAGCCCCACCTACCTCACAGGGTATCTGTTGTGGGGAGGGGAAGGGAAGGCGATTGTAAGCCGGTCTGAGACTCCCTTAAGTGGTAGAGAAAGTTGGCATATAAAAATCAGCTCTTCTTCTTTTTTCCAATCTATCTTTATTTCTTACCAAGGCCATGAACCGATCTTTGCCCAATGTCATTTTGGGTGGATATGGTACTACATCTACAGCTGGTGGGAAGCCCATGGAAATAGTCGGCACGCACACAGAAATTGGAATCGATCAAGCTATCGAGATGATCAAAGAAGCTAATTCGATCATCATTACCCCCGGTAAGAGTTCGAGGCTGTTTGATAACGCTCATGGGCTAAGAAGCCGACATTGTTCAGTTTCAGGCTGTTTTAGGGTTTGGCTGTGAAATTGGAAAACTTCTGAAAAATTGACTGTCAAACAAAGCTGAAGTCTGGTCAACAGACAGTTGTTTAGGTGAAGTGGAATGGTTTGTTTGACGGATGGGAGACAGCAAACGCTGACATTTATGATTGCTCGGAAATCTTTATTTGGGTTTTGGCAGCCAAAATTCGATTTAAGTATATAATTGTTATGCTTTGCATAGATTAAAATATATATATTTTAATAAAAAGGTTGGTTGTACAGTCCTGCTGCCATTTGGATGCTTACAAACGGTAAGAGAAAAAAATAGCACCAGTGTTTACTGGACCAACTTTTTAATAACAGCAGAAGTTTTCAAAGTAACAAGGAACTTTGCAATCCAAATAGACCACAAATGTAACTAATTTGCCTTAGGTGTGGAGGGCTTATAAATATTTTAAATAAAATAAATATATCTTTTTAAACATATAAAGATATCGATATATTAGTCCCCTCATGTAGAGAATCCAATCCTATGAAGAACCAGGCTTACTTAAACATGTTGATTTCAGTTGGTTTAAAAAATGATAAAGGTCCCCTGTGCAAGCACCGGGTCGTTCCTGACTCATGGGGTGACATCACATCCCGACATTTCCTAGGCAGACTTTGTTTGCGGGGTGGTTTGCCAGTGCCTTCCCCAGTCATCTTCTCTTTACCCCCAGCAAGCTGGGTGCTCATTTTACCAACCTCGGAAGGATGGAAGGCTGAGTCAACCTCGAGCCGGATACCTGAAACCGACTTCCTTCGGGATCGAACTCAGGTCGTGAGCAGAGCTTGGACTGCAGTACTGCAGCTTACCACTCTGTGCCATGGGGCTCAGTGGGTTTAGGTTCACCTAAATTGGAAAACTTAAGTGGGTACTAAGGTAGAACTCACCCTGCATGCATCTACATTGTGTTCCACCTTGTACCTCAGAGATTCAAGTCTAAATGAGTTCGTAGATCTTCTGTGGTACTTTTCGCTAGGGCCTGCTGAGCTGGCAATAATCGTAACAAAACCAAAATGGCTGCGGAGCCCCCCTTTGCTATTTATTTTTAAACTCTGTGGTTAGGGCAGGAAGTGTCCATTTCTCAGCTGTGTCCTGTGACTGCAACACGCCGTGTCAAGTCTTTCTGGAATTCTCCCGATGAGCATTCCTCCTCTCCTCTTTCAGCAAACCACAAAAACATATCATACTTGATGGATTTGAATCCGCAGCAAAAAAATATCAGACAGTTCCCTATTGGCGATGATGGGGGGAAATTGTTCTCAGCAGAAACATCTCTTGGGATCTTTGAACTGCTCACAGGGCTGGGATGAGCAATCAAAACCCCCTGGCTGCCTTGGCAGAGCATCTTTGGCATGTCCTGTCTTTTCTTGGGCTTCAGTAGAAAAAAATATATAATATTGATTCTTGCACTGATCTCGAACAGTCCGTTCACGCGATTTGGCTGTGTATAAAAAGGTAAAGGTAAAGGTCCCCTGTGCAAGCACCAGGTCATTCCTGACCCATGGGGTGACGTCACATCCCGACGTTTACTAGGCAGACTTTGTTTGCGGGGTGGTTTGCCAGTGCCTTCCCCAGTCATCTTCCCTTTACCCCCAGCAAGCTGGGGACTCATCTTACCGACCTCGGAAGGACGGAAGGCTGAGTTAACCTTGAGCCAGCTACCTGAAACCCAACTCCCGTTGGGATTGAACTCAGGTCGTGAGCAGAGCTTGGACTGCAGGACTGCAGCTTACCACTCTGCACCATGGGGCTCCTTTGGGGGTGTGTACCTGCTGCCTAAAGGGAAACCTGTGTGCGTCAAATCTGAGCCAGGAAGATGGTTGCTTTTACTTAGGCGTCTGAAAGAAGGTGCAATACAGAGAGAAAGGAACATGCCAAAGTTCATTCTGATGCCGGATATACTTGGGAGGTTTACGCAGGTAAAGAGAGAATATTTGATACTTCGGTCATGTTTTTCAGACACAATTGGAGAATCTGGCTTTACTTGTTTATCACTCTCAAATATTTCCTGTTGGTCATGATGCTTAAAGATTCCTCTCCCATGGTGAATAGAGAAGTGTGCGCAGTGGGGGCTGTCTTGGAGATTTTATCTGGAACTAAGGAGAACGTTCTGAATAGAAACGAAAAGAACCCCGTGGCGCAGAGTGGTCAGCTGCAGTACTGCAGTCCAAGCTCTGCTCACGACCTGAGTTTGATTCCAAAGGAAGTCGGTTTCAGGTAGCCGGCTCAAGGTTGACTCAGCCTTCCATCCTTTCGAGGTCGGTAAAATGAGTACCCGACTTGCTGGGGGTAAAGGGAAGATGACTGGGGAAGGCAATGGCAAACCAGCCCGTAAACACAGCCTGCCTAGTAAACGTCGGGATATTATGTGACCCCATGGGTCAGGAATGACCCGGTGCTTGCATAGGGGACCTTTGCCTTTTTTTAACCTTTTCTGAATAGAACCACAGAGGGGGGAAATGTCCCCTGGTTCATCTTCATGGCTTCTGTGCGGTCTCACATGGGAACTGCACTTGTGCTGGCGTGCGCAAGTGCAGTTCCCATGTGAGACTGCACAGAAAACCACTCGATGAACAGCAGTTACAGGTAAGTGCAGCTCTGTTTTTTTTCCTAAATGGTACGGAGGCTTTTTGGCTATGGCTTGTTTTTCCCCCTATATATTTATGTCTTACCCATACTTAAATGCCTGTCTTAACTTCCTTTGTTGGGGTCAGATGTTGAGCTACGCTGATAATTGTGAAACCGTCTGGTATATTTGTTGTTTGTGGGCCACGGTGGACTACTAAAATCTATTTTCAGAAGCATTCTTAGGTGTTTCGATGCTTTATCTTCAGCTCTCCTGGAAGGCAGGAATCTCCGTACTCCCTTTCATCAACGATTATGCCCATGCAAAACAGAAAGTGGAAACAATAGAACATGTTCTGCTGCAGTGTCCCTTCTACAACGACATAAGATCGCAGTACATTCTCCCCCATATTGTCATCCTTTCCTGGGAGATCGGAAGAAGCTAAAGTTTCCCTTCTCTTTGCAAACTCCTCTCGGGAGATAACCACTCAAGTAGCAAAATTTTGCCTCCGGCCTTGTGGGATTCGTAAACGGCTGATTGAAAACCTTTCCCCATCTTTCCTCCTCTTCTTCAAACCATCCTTCCCAGAACCATCAACTTTTTTATTATTTTAACCTAACTTTTATTTTTCTTCATAGCCGATATTGTATCAAACTAAAATTTGATAGATTGAAAATCTATTTGCAGCCAAACCAACGCCAGACCTTTTGTCTGAGTTTGCCTCCCTTCCCAAATTAGAGAGCCGATGCGGTGTAGCGGTTAGAATGTTAGACTACGATCTGGCAGGCCTGGGTTCGAATCCCCCTCCTCTTCTGCAAAGCGGCCTTGGGCTTAAGCACTGACCGTTTCTTTTTCATTGTTGCAGGTTGGGGCCTTTGCGCTGCCAAAGCCCAGTATCCCATCGCTGACATGGTGAAAATGCTGAACGAACAAGGAAAGAAAGTCAGGCAAGCGCTAAACTCATAGGATGGAGCAGAGATGAGGCCACCGTGGTGCTTAGTGTGATATAGGGTTGCCAGGTCCCTCTTCTCCACCAGCAGGAGGATTTTGGGGCAGTGCCTGAGGAGCGCGGGGTTTGGGCATGGGAGGGACTTCAATGCCATAGAGTCCAATTGCCAAGGCGGCTGTTTTCTCCAGGGGAACTGAGCTCTATCGGCTGGAGATCAGTTGTAATAGCCGGAGATCTCCAGCTAGTGCCTGGAGTTTGGAAACCCTATGGCTGCCCCTCCCTTCCACACACATTGTTATTGCAGCTTTTCCACCAGGAAGGGAATAGATGAACATTGTAACTGGCCTGCCTCCACCTGCTTAGCCTCGCTGACACTTATCAGTTCTCTTTTTATTATTAGTTCAACATGTCTTGGATGCAAAGCGGCCATTCTTTCCCCTTTTGGCTTCCAGGTTCGGCATCCACCCGGTCGCGGGCCGCATGCCAGGGCAGTTGAATGTTCTGTTGGCAGAAGCCGGTGTGCCTTACGATGTGGTGTTGGAAATGGATGAGATAAACGAAGATTTCCCAGGTAAAGAATCGTGGCTTGTCTTCTGCTCGAACCATCCCAAGAATTTTAATTTTTATTGCCTGCTTTTTTTTCTTTTTTTTTGTTAGGACAAGGTGTAATCACCGTGTCTCAAATGGTATTTTGGCTGGTTTACGGTAACACTTTTTTAAGGTCCTAAATGAAAGCTAGATAAGGCCTAAGCTTTGTGTGTGGCGAATGGAAAAGGCAACCTTGATATTAATAGGGTGCCAGGTCCCTCTTCGCCTATGGTGGGAGGTTTTGGGGACGGAGCCTGAGGAGGGTGGGGTTTGGGGAGGGACTTCAATGCCATAGAGTCCAATTGCCAAAGCGGTCATTTTCTCCAGGGGAACTGATCTCTGTCGGCTGGAGATCAGTTGTAATAGCAGGAGATCTCCAGCTAGAACCTGGAGATTGGCAACCCTGGATATTAACCTGATAGACAATAACTTATGGAATGAATAAAGGCAGATGGATACCCTCTAGGGCTGCCAACCTCCAGGTAATAGCAGGAGATCTCCCGCTATTACAACTGATCTCCAGCCGATAGAGATGAGATTACCTGGAGAAAAATGGCCGCTTTGGCCATTGGACTCTATGGCCTTGAAGTCCCTCCCCTCCCCAAACCCAGCCCTCCAGAGCTCCGCCCCCAAAACCTCCCGCCAGTGATGAAGAGGGACCTGGCAACCGTACTGCCAACGCCTAGTGAAATCAGCAGCTGGCGTGTGTGTGCTGAACTATGTATTCATCAGGGGGCAAGGTTTCCAGGCCCCACATAGCTATTTTCCTGTCCCCTTTCGCCACCAGAAGTGGAATAAATTGTGAAAAAACATATCAGATCTGTGCAAATATGCCCAGCTTGCATACGTTACATGGTGCCGCAGCATTTATTTTGCAATGCAGGGATATGCACACAACCACAGGCCTCCTTATGATTCTGTGTCCGAAACTCCCAGGCCCTTTCTCCACGGCCTGGAGCTTCGGGGAAAGTGAAAGGGGCCCGCCCCCTGCAGCCTACAACATTGTCCGAACTTTGGTCGCTGGCTGAGTCTGGCGTTAAAGGCTTGGTGAGGCTGCCAGTCAAATGCACTGAGCGCTAGGATCTCCCCCCCTTTTAAATGTGTTCAGTTTGGCCCCAAATTAAAAACAACAGCAAAGAACAAACCAAACACAACACGTTATTTACATAGATTTGGTGGGGGAACTAATCCATCTGTCCACTGTGACAAGTCTTTAGGGCCGTTGCATAACACACAAGCCAGATGGAGTTTTGCTCAACAGGCCTATTTATTTAAAGACTCGCTGGCCCCTGTTCAAGCGACACCAAGGGACTGTTGCGGCGGTGACATGAACTGCATTGGACTGGGCGGGCTTGGGTTCGAATCCCCGACCAGTCCAGACACTCACTCAAAGCTAATCAGAGCCTTAGCTTCACACAGCTTTCCATGGCTTTGCAAGGTGGGGTAATGGCGTGTTCCTCTTATTTTTACTGTGTAGATCCCCCGCACAAGCCAAGCACACCGTGAAAATGCCTAATTTGTGCGGAAGCCACATTTGTGCAATTTGTTTCTCTTAAAAACAAAACGAAAAAGCAGGTGGGGGGGGAGGCAGGACAGATCTCCAGCTAGTACCTGGAGGTTGAGCTCATTGAGAATCCAGCCTGCAAGGGCGGTGGCAGATGCTAAAAAGTTCTAGGAATGTAATAAGAGATTTTGTGAAATTCTGTAACGGCACACATTCTACAGTGAGCAAATTACTGGACGAGAAGCTGAAGAAGTGAAATTCAATGCTCGGATCCACCTGCATACTTGCCGGGTCCAATTGCTTGTTGTCTAGCCGGCTGGCCCGGTTTTAGACCCTCTTTTGCAAAAGGCTTCATTTACATGACTATTGTCACTGACGCGCTTTGGTGGGGTCTTTACGTTTATTTGGAACTTTGTAGTCTACGGGGTCTATCTGCAGTGGCATGAATTGAATGCTTCTGTATTATATGTTTATGTTTATTCCCGTTTGCTTTTGTTCACTTAGAGTTGGCATGCCTTTAATGCCTACATTTATATTATTGTTTCCTCATTTGAAGTTAAAAGGTAAAGGTAAAGGTCCCCGTGCAAGCACCGGGTCGTTCCTGACCCATGGGGTGATGTCACATCCCGACGTTTCCAAGGCAGACTTTGTTTGCGGGGTGGTTGGCCAGTGCCTTCCCCAGTCATCTTCCCTTTACCCCCAGCAAGCTGGGTGCTCATTTCACCGACCTCGGAAGGATGGAAGGCTGAGTCAACCTTGAGCCGGCGACCTGAAACCGACTTCCGTCGGGATCGAACTCAGGTCGTGAGCAGAGCTTTTGACTGCAGTACTGCAGCTTAACACTCAGCGCCACGGGGTTCTTCATTTGAAGTTGGCGTGCCTTTAATGCCTATTTAATACAATTGTTTTTCCATTGGCAGTTGGTCGTCATGTATTAATTTTTTTTTTGACTATTACTTTTTTGTACTTTGAATATTGAGTTTAGATTTTGAGCCCACGTGCTATTTATTAGGTTCAGCAGTACCTGGAGGTTGGTACTATTTCCGCACCCGTCTTCCATCAGGCCAGGAAATGCCTTATCGATCAATCTGTTTCTTCCCCTTCCCGGAGGCGCTGGAAAATCTCCTTCAGTGAAGAGTTAGAAAGCCCTGAGAAAAGAGGGCCGCTTTTCCAAGTTTTGACGCATTTGTTATTTTGCAATGTATTGTCTTTTTTTCTCTCAGAGACAGACTTGGCTCTGGTAATTGGTGCCAACGACACCGTGAACTCCGCCGCCCAGGAAGATCCCAACTCAATTATTGCTGGCATGCCTGTCCTGGAGGTCTGGAAAGCCAAGCAAGTGAGTGGCGACCAATGGGACAAATGGCATTTTTCTTTGACTCTGAAATGATCTTTCTTCGTCAGGGATGAGCAGAGCTAGCTTTCCGATTGGGAGAGAAAAGAGTGAAAACACACGGTCGCTTTAGCCTCCTTTATTCCGTTTCAGCCAGGATTCAGCCAGGATCGAACGCATGCGTTTTCACCGAACTTGCATTCGATCCTGGCTGAAACAGGGAATAAAGGAGGCTAAAGCGACTGTGCGTTTTCACCCAAAGATCCCTGGAGACTTTTCAGAAGACTTTCTCCCTGGATAGGGAGGTTGCGTGCTGAAGAGCAACTCTTGTGAAACCAAGTGAGAAGCCAGCCGAATCCCTTGACGACTTTAAGGCTTAAGTATCTTGAGGTCCTGGTTTTGCAAGTAAATGGGTACGGCCACATGGTCTTGGCACTCAGTTTATGACCAAGCAGTTATTATGATGTGGTTTCTGGCCAGCTCTGGAGGATGAGGGCCAGTTTATACATTCCAAAACCAAAACCCATGAACTATCTTATTAGTGAGCAAGACAGTGAGTTCTTTAGAACTGCAGTAAGGATGGATGTGAATTAAGCACATGAAACCACGTATGCAGAAACATATTTCCATGACTGATCCTGCAGTCCAGAGTACATTTTTTTTACCATTTTTTCTACAGTACAGTCAATGCCATTACTGGGATACCCTCTTTCATGCCAGCGTGGTGCAGCGGTTAAGGGCGGTGGACTCTAATCTGGAGGACTGGGTTTGATTCCCCACTCCTCCACATGAAGCCTGCTTGCCAGGTCCCTCTTTGCCACCGGTGGGAGGTTTTGGGGAGGGAAGGGACTTCAATGCCGTAGAGTCCAATTGCCCAATCGGCCATTTTCTCCAGGTAGAGATCAGTTGTAATAGCAGATCTCCAGCTAGTACGTAGACGTTGGCAACCCTAAGCCTGCTGGGAGACCTTGGGCTAGTCACAGTTCCCTCAGAACTCTCTCAGCCCCACGTACCTCACAAGGTGCCTGTTGTGGGGAGCGGAAGGGAAGGTGATTGTAAGCTGCTTTGAGACTCCTTGCGGTAAAGTGGGGTATAAAACCAACTCTTCTTCTACTATCTCCCCAGGCGATTGTCATGAAGCGCACGCTGGGAGTTGGGTACGCTGCCGTCGACAACCCCATTTTTTACAAGCCCAATACCTCAATGCTGCTTGGGGACGCCAAGAAAACTTGTGATGCTTTACAATCCAAGATTAGGGAAAGCCACGCCCATTAAAATATTCCCAGTCAGGCCAGATAGGGCGCGATCCAACGCTACTGCTTGCGCCGAACAAGTCCAGGACTTTGAAATCGATGGGTCTTAAACTGTATGATGTGTGCCCTTTATTTGTTTCGTTCAGTAAAGATTTATATACCAGGGTATGTTTAGCCTGAAGAGAAGAAGACTGAGAGGGGATATGATAACCATGTTCAAGTACTTGAAGGGCTGTCATATAGAGGAGGGTGCCGAGTTGTTTTCTGTTGCCCAAGGTCGAACCAGAACCAACGGGTTGAAATTAAATCAAGAGTTTCCGTCTAGACATTAGGAAGAATTTTCTAACAGAGCGGTTCCTCAGTGGACCAGGCTTCCTCGGGAGGTGGTGAACTCTCCTTCCCTGGAGGTTTTTAAGAAGAGGTTAGATGGCCATCTGTCAGCAATGCTGATTCTGTGACCTTAGGCAGATGATGAGAGGGAGGGCATCTTGGCCATCTTCTGGTCACTAGGGGAGTGGGAGGTAGTTTTGAATTTCCTGCATTGTGCAGGGGGTTGGACTTGATGGCCCTGGTGGTCCCTTCCAACTCTGTGATTCTATGAACGGAAGGCGTAGGATAAAGCCATCTGGCTGAAGCTTGGCTGGTCTGGGATCTTCTCATTGACTGGATTGGACCCCTCCCGTACGCTGCCTTGAATTTGATGGTAGAAGACATGGCGGACGAAGCAATGAGTATCCTTTCAGACATGCAGGTAGGAACACGTGGGAGAATAAATGTGAGAAATGTGTGTGGCTTTTGTGCCTTAATGGATGAAACTATAAATCTCTGTATTTATTATTAAAACAAATAAGAGTATCCCATCATTTGCTGATTAGCTATTTTTTCTAACATTGTTACTGCCATTACAAATAAGCATTTCGAATAAACCATGGTACTTGCCCATTCCCTGATCTGGATAGCCCAGGCTAGCCCGATTTAATCAAATCTAGTAAGCTAAGCAGAGACCTTGGTGGTCTCCCATCCAAATACTAACCAGAGCTGACCCTGCCTGCTTAGCAGCCAAGATCTAACGAGATTGGGCTAGCCTTGGCCATCTAGGTCAGGTCTTCTCTTTTCCTTAAAGGTAAAGGTAAAGGTCCCCTGTGCAAGCACCGGGTCATTCCTGACCCATGGGGTGACGTCACATCCTGACGTTTCCAAGGCAGACTTTGTTTACGGGGTAGTTTACCACTGCCTTCCCCAGTCATCTTCCCTTTACCCCCAGCAAGCTGGGTACTCATTTTACCGACCTCGGAAGGATGGAAGGCTGAGTCAACCTTGAGCCGGCTACCTGAAACCAACTTCCATCGGGATCGAACTCAGGTCGTGAGCAGAGCTTGGACTGCAGTACTGCAGCTTAACACTCTGCGCCACGGGGCTCTCTATCTCTTTTCCTTACATGGGTCTAAATGTTGAACTTGGGGTTACTCTTCTTGGGACAGATTACAGTTGGGACCAATGGGGCCATGCTCTGCATGCTGTTTTGTGGTCTTTGCTTTTGCCCATGCTGATTTAACACTGGGCTCCATAGAAGGAGAAGAAGAGGAGGAGGAGAAGAAAAGTTGGTTTTTATATGCCTTCTTTCTTTACCACTTAAGGATCGAACCAGCTTGCAATCACCCTCCCTTCCCCTCCCCACAACGGACATCCTGTGAGGTAGGTGGGACTGAGAGAATGTGACTAGCCCAAGGTCACCCAGCTGACTTCATGTGTAGAAGTGGGGAAAAAAATCCAGTTCACCAGATTAGCCTCCGCCTCTCATGTGGAGGAGTGGGGAATCAAACCTTCTCTTATGTTCTTAACTACATTTAACCAACCCGATTCCTGCTTTAGTACATTGCTAGAAACACAAGAAAAGCAAACAACAAAAGCATAGCTACAGGGCACAGATTTTTTTGTCCCTGACAGTTTTTCTTCCTGGCGAGGCCTCTTCATTTATCATGGGAGAGGGGAGAGGAGGATTGGGGTAATGGTCTCTGGTATACAGGCAGAACTGGCATGCCCACAGACACACCAGACCCCCAAATCCTCTGCAGTCCTTTAAAAGCAACTGCCAAAGCTTCTCCCCCCCCCCATTAATCGTCAGCTGTTGCTTTGCTAAGACAAGTATGTAACACTATTATCCCAGAATTCGGCAGGAAACCTTAAGGGGACGGCAGCAGAGTTCTCAACCTGAAAAGGGCATATAAACAGCGGTTCCAGTCTAGCTGCTATTATAATATTAACAAAGCAGCTTTTACAGCTTAACTTAAATACAAACATGTTTACTGTTGGCATCCTACCGAATGCATCAGTCTGGACATAGGGCTTTTTTTTTTTTTAAGTGTCTAATGAAACGGTGTTCCAATCCTTTTAAAGGAGTCAGTGACATCACCAGAGTGAGGTCACCCTCGCTGGTGAAGAGCGCATTCTTACACAGTGAAGCAGCCGAAGTTAAACTTTCGCGTGTTTAAGAAAAGAGGCTTCATGTTGGCATCTCTTGTTGCTCGTTTTAACCCTGGAAACGTTTTATAGTTTTTGCAGGCTTTTTGCTGGGGGAGAGGCTCCGACAGCGGTGCGATGGAGATTTGCCTGAGGCACCCGGCAGGAGCTTGGATCCAAAGGTTGGGGCGCTTCTGAAAAGTTTTCTAGCCAGCTGTCCTATACTGCTCCATTCCTGTCCTTATTATAGGAATCACAGAGTTGGAAGGGACCACCAGGGTCATCTAGTCCAACCCCCTGCACAATGCAGGAAATTCACACTACCTCCCACCCCACCCCCAGTGACCCCTACTCCATGCCCAGAAGATGGCCAAGGCCATTCCTGTCCTTATGATAAGAATCATGGAGTTGGAAGGGACCACCAGGGTCATCTAGTCCAACCCGCTGCACACTGCAGGACATTCACAATTATCTCCCCCCCACACCCCCAGTGACCCCTACTCCATGCCCAGAAGATGGTCAAGGTGCCCTCCCTCTCATGATCTGCCTAAGGTCATAGAATCAGCATTGCTTACAGATGGCCATCTAGCCTCTGCTCAAAAACCTCCAGGGAAGGAGAGCTCACCACCTCCCGAGGAAGCCTGTTCCACTGAGGAATCGCTCTAACTGTTAGAAAATTCTTCCCAATGTCTAGACGGAAACTCTTTTGATTTGATTTCAACCCGCTGGTTCTGGTCCGACCTTCTGGGCAACAGGAAACAACTCGGCACCCTCCTCTACATGACAGCCCTTCAAGTACTTGAAGATGGTTATCATATCCCCTCCCAGTCTTCTCCTCTCCAGGCTAAACATCCCCACCTCCTTCAACCTTTCCTCATTGGACTTAATCTTTAAAAGAACCAAGGGGCAAAGGGGGGTTTGCTTTTGCCCCAACGAGGCACTCCTTGCTTTATTCTTTGCCGGCGGAACTCCTGGCATTTTTTATCAGTTTGTACATAAAGGAATAGAAGAAAAGCAAATTGTCATACTGTCCTTCGTATTTTTCTTTTAAGAGTTCCTGGTGATAATCTACTAAAAAGTAATAAATTGCTTCGATAGTAGACAGGTATGTATCTGGCTTTCCTCTCTGGTGACGCCAAAAGCAGGTTTTCCTCGATTTCAGCTCGATTTGGAGCAACCCTGTATGGGAGGGAAGCCGGGGGAAGGGGAGAGAGAAGAAAGAATATCAATGCATTGGACCAGATGTAATAACTGTGCACATCACCTACCTGCCTTGTCCCTTTAACTGGAGATGTTGGGGATTGAACCTGGGACCTTCTGCATGCCAAGCAGATGCTCTACCCCTGAGCCATGGCCCCTGGCCCCTCTTTAGGGTCTCAGGTAGAAGTCTATCCCATCATCTTGCCTCCCATACCTAATCCTTTTAACTGGAGATGCCGGGGATTGAACCTGGGACCTTTTGCATGCCAACCAGATGCTCTAACGCTGAGCCACAGCCCCTCCCCTGTTTGTATGTATGTCCCAGGTTAGGACATACATACAAAAAGCCACTCTGTGCCATAGTATTAGGAGGAAATCATAACTTGCATAGACCTGTCAGCATTGCATGTGCGGCCAAGTAGATCTGCCCACCTGTGACAGTTTCTCAGCATCTATACCTGCGGTGGGCAGTTCCCTAGCTCTGCCGCTTACTGGCTTGTGCAATGGGACTAGTGCTGGTTTGCCCGTCCTCACCTTGGAGTCGCTCATCGGTGATTATCTTGTTCGTCTGATTCCAGGTACTGTCAACAAATATGATTTTCTTCAACCCTGAATTTTTGCTCACGCTGCGAGAGTTGAGTTCGCTGAAGTTGCCATCTGGCTCCACTTTTGCATGCTTGAGAACTGGTTCCGCTGGCGAACCGTCGTCCTTTTCGCAACCCACTTTCTTTTCCAGTTTGTTTTGCAAAGAGAGGGGGATGTCGTTTACCGAAACTGAATTGGGTCCGGGAAAGATAAGCGCGATCTAGAAAGAAAAACAACAGATCCAAACCTGTGAACTTAGGTTACCGTTTTTTAGACTGTGCTGATGATGCAGCCATGAACTTTTTCAGCCAGGGATTTCAAATTTAAACTTTACATAACCCAGAACTCATTAAGTGTCTTTAGACCAGCACCCCCTGCACAGTGCAGATATCAACATTGGTCACATGAACACATGAAGATGCCTTATACTGAATCAGACCCTTGGTCCATCAAAGTCAGTATTGTCTACTCAGACCAGCAGCGGCCCTCCAGGGTCTCAGGCAGGGGTCTTTCCCATCACCTACTTGCCTGGTCGCTTTAACTGGAGATGCCGGGGATTGAGCCTGGGACATTCTGCATGCCAAGCAGATGCTCTACCACTGAGCCACGCCTATAGTCAGCGTTACTTATTGTGGCAGTTTCCCCCAAAGACCAAAACATGGGATTAGTGTCTTGAATTTTAAAACAAGTGTATTTTTCAAGCCGCAGCAAAGTGGAAAGAGGAAGGAATACTCCCCTTTATACCTTCCATCTTAAAAGTAAAGGAAGTCCCCTGTGCAAGAACCAGGTTGTTCCTGACCCATGGGGTGATGTCGCATCCCGATGTTTACCAGGCACTTTGTTTACGGGGTGGTTTGCCAGTGCCTTCCCCAGTCATCTATACCTTCCCCAGTCATCTATACTTTACCCCCAGCTGCAAGCTGGGTACTTGTTTTACCGACCTTGGAAGGATGGGAGGCTGAGTCAACCTTGAGCCAGCTACCTGAAACCAACTCCCATTGGGATCGAGCTTATGTCGTGAGCAGAGCTTGGACTGCAGTACTGCAGCTTACCACTCTGCGCCACGGGGCTCTTTCCTACCTTACAGCTATTCAATCTCTTACTTCGTGTTTCATTTCTTCATAATCTGGAATACAAGGATAGGTGTAAATAGTAACGTCTTCAGGTGCCAGGAGCTTGGCATGGACCGCTGTGCTTTTGCCGTCTGTTTCGTTGGGGTGTTTAATGATGTCAATCTTCACGGGAAGCTGCAAACGGAACCACAAACGTGTCCGTAAAGAGATGTATTCTGGGTTTACGACATAATGCAAAACTGGCCACTCGTACTCAATTTGCAGTCCACCAAACCCCCCCAAGATCCTGTTTACACACGCCACTACCCAGAAGAATGTCCCCCATCCGGTATGTGTGCCCGGTGCTGAACAATTCAACAGAAGAAGAAGAGTTAGTTTTTATATGCCGACTTTCTCTACCACTTAAGGAAGAATCAAACAGGCTTACAATCACCTTCCCTTCCCCTCCCCACAACAGACACAGGTGGGGCCGAGAGAGCTCTATGAGAGCTGTGACTAGCCCAAGGTCACCCAGCTGGCTTCTTGTGTAGGAGTGGGGAAACCAACCCGATTCACCAGATTAGTGTCCGCTGCTCAAGTGGAGGGGTGGGGAATCAAACCGGTTCACCAGATTAGCTGGACTAGATGAACCATTGGTCTGAGCTAGTACAGCTCCTCTTGTTCCTAAACACACAAGTAAAAAGCAACAAACTAGACCAAAAATAAAGTGTGTCCCGCACTAACCTTTACAACAGGAATTTCTCTGGTAGGCACAGTCTCAACTGGAACGTAGCAAGTGTAACAGTAGAACATCCTTGAACTGTTGCATTTGGTACACTTTGATCTCCCTTGTTTTTGGGCTCTTTCGAGAACTGCCTGAGAAGCCAGGCACAAATTTTGAAGCGGGGTTTCTTGAGGCACGGAAGCAGCCTGTGAATCGGGACTTTTTAGAGATTCGGTTTTTCTTTTTGTTCCTTGGTCTCCTTCTAAAATTGCAGCTGAAGATAAAGACATCTTCAGTTCAAGGGAGGTTCCTGACCTGAATAGAGAAGGATCAAAACTTTCAAACAGAATCTAAAACACCGCAGATCTTACTGATTAGATCGATTTAAAAATCAACTGCTATTGTGGTTTGTTTGTTTAAATTCATGGTGCTTTTGAAGACTGCAGCTTAACAGAGCCAAGGACTTCATACATTCTTTCTGTAATCTGCTTCCTGTGTACCACCTTAGAGAACGTTACCCAACATTCTGTACTTTTCCTTCCCTCCTTTTATAAGCAAAATATCAACTTTTTTTTTTTTGTAAAGCTCAAAGCTCTGCTTCTTTATTTTCTACGCTCTGTGTTTTTGGTTCTTCAGTACTGAAGGGTTACTGACAGCGCATTACTGAAAGGAATGCCTGCGCCGGGCGTTGGAGGCAAACTAGCGGCGTTGCTGGAGTATCTTTGCAAAAATAAAAAGGGGCGTTCCTGAGCCGAAAGTGCTCGGGAGGCCGATTAACGTCGGCCGGCACCGTTATGCCCTGGGAACGCCTCCCGGCTCACCGCTGCAGCCTGTGCCGGTGGTCGGCAGCGGCGGTCGGGGAGCGGTGCCCGGCCCTGCACGCCGGTGCTGGGGCCACTAATGCTGGCGTGCTCCTTCCAGGCGCCGTTGGTGCGGGCCCCTGTGCCAGCGGAGGCCGTAGTCGGCCTCCTAAGGGCTTTGGGCCCGATTTTCAGGAATGGGCCCTTAGAGCCATGTTACGTACACCATGTGATCACCACAGGGATTTGCAGCATTTTAAAAAAATTAAATATTTTATATATACAACACAAAAGACATACAATACAATAACATTCTGAACACAAAACCTACACAGGCAATATATCAAACCTTCCAAAGAGTGCCGTTCAACAGCTACTTTCTATAACATGAACTAGGTAAGTAAACATGTCTAAATTAAAAAGCCATGTTTTAATATAACTGTAATATCCCTTAGTAAAAAATGCTATCACACGCCTATTTCTTAAGCTATTCTGTAATGCCTACTCACGATTTTCTTTTTATTACCACCTATGTTTCTTGCAGCATGATGCCAGCTATGCGTTCCGTGGGAACTCTAGTTAGGAGCACTGCAGCGACCCAACTCTGATCAGGGGTGCTGGGGGAGAAGAGGCAGCCCAGAGGCCCCTCATAGGCCATTTGGCATGATAGGACATTTTATAAAGGAAATAAATACATGTAGGTAAGCTGGTTTTGCCTCTATTTATCTGGAGTGGCAGATACAAAATCAGAGATAAGAGCAGGCTTATTTAGCTTCAGACATTTGAGAAACTCCACTCAGTCCTACAAATCCAAAACCAAAAGGAGTTACAGGGCAATTATCTCATTTATTTATTTTTTGCTGCGACCGCTGCCCACGGAATATTTTCTAAGTTCACCGCATTCGCTCTGCCAACTCTGTGGTTAATATCTGTCATACTGCCCAGCGCAATGATGCTTATTAAGGAAAGCGATATTAAGAAAGCGATAAAAGAATTTGCGAGACATCAGAAAACTTGGCGCTGTCACTTTGACTCAGCTGAGGAAGGCGGCAGCAGAGGCTAAATCGGTCTGCGTCGTTCTCATGTAACTGACCTCGCTTCCAATGGCAAGGTTAGCTCTTTGTCCCCCCGGATGTCTCAGAATTTTCTCAGTTTATTCTGGAAAGCTCGAGGTGGGGGTGAAGAAAGCTCATCAGGTTGTAGTCTCACCTTCCAACCACGCAGATTCCTTTGTGAGAAAAGGGAGAACAGGAAGCTCTTTAATTTGTCATGCATTCCCAATCCTAAAACCCAAGTCCCTTCACTATAATGACTTGTTGACAGCAGTGGTCAGTACCAAAGTTCTGTTGTTATTGACACCGACAAGAGAAATACGGCTTGCAGAGTGAGGGAGACACTTCCGTGGCTGCCAGGTGAAGACTTTTCACGTCATCTACCTCCTGGTCTTTTTAACTGGAGATGCCAAGGGTTGAACCTGAGTCCTTATATCACTTTGTACTCCCTGCCCCAGGATGTGGTAATGGCTGCCAACTTGGAAGGCTTTAAGAGGGGGGTGGGCATGTTCATGGAGGGGTATTCGTGGCTACTAGTTAAAATGGATACTAGTCATGATGCATACCTATTCTCTCCAGGATCAGAGGCGCATGGCTATTATATTAGGTGCTGTGGAACACAGGCAGGATGGTGCTGCTGCAGTTGTCTTGTTTGTGGGCTTCCTAGAAGCACCTGGTTGGCCACTGTAAAAACAGACTGCTGGACTTGATGGACCTTGGTCTGATCCAGGAGGGCTTTTCTTATGTTCTTATGAGCATGCCTATTATATTAGGTGCCATGGGACGCAGGCAGGATAATGTTGCTGCTGTCGTCTTGCTTGTGGGCTTCCAAGTTGGCCACTGTGTGAACAGACTGCTGGACTTGATGGGCCTTGGTCTGATCCAGCAGGGCCTTTTTTATGTACTGAAGCTGCCTTATACGGTAAGAGTATATCAATGTCAGTATCGTTTGTCTACACTCACTGGCTGCGGCTCTCCAGGGTCTCAGGTAGAGGTCTTTCAGGTCACCTGCTACCTGCTCCTTTTGAATGGACATGCTGGGGATCGGACTTGGATACCGTAGGCTTTACTATGGAGTTATGGCTCCTCCTGTATTAACAGGGGGTGTTTCACGATAGGGAGAGAAACTCGAGTTGCCAGCTCCAGGTTAGGAAGTACCTGGAGTTTTTTTGGGGTGGAATCTGAAGACGGTGGGGTTTGGGGAAGGGAGGAACTTCAGTGGGATCTGGGGTTGCCAGGTCCCTCTTAGCCACCAGTGGGGGGGGTTGGGCGGAGCCTGAGGAGGGAGGGGAGGGACTTCACAGCCATAGAGTCCAATTGCCAAAATGGCCATTTTCTCCAGGTGATCTAATCTCTATTGGCTGGAGGTCGGTTGTAATAGCAGGAGATCTCCAGCTATTACAATGAGGTTGGCAACCCTAGTGAGTATAATGCCATCGAGTCCACTCTCCAAAGCTGCCATTTTCTTCAGGTGAACCGATCTCTGTCGCCTGGAGATCAGCTGCAATCCCAGTAACCCTCCAACCACCAGGATTGCCAGCTCCGGGTTGAGAAATACCTGGAGGTTTTTTGGGGGCAGAGCCTGAGGAGGGCGGGGTTTGGGGAGGAGAGGGACTTCAGTGGCATAGATCTGGTGAACTAATCTCTATTTTCTCCAGGGGATCTGATCTCTATTGGCCGGAGATCAGTTGTAATAGCAGGAGATCTCCAGCTAGTACCTGGAGGCTAAAGAAAAACACAAGCTCCGATGGCTACTAAACATAACAACATACACTTTCATGAAGATAATTCACAGTGGGTAGCTGTGTTAGTCTGTCTGCAGTAGTAGAAAAGGGCCAGAGTCCAGTAGCACCTTAAAGACTAACAAACATATTTTCTGGCAGGGTGTGAGCTTTCGTGAGCCACAGCTCACTTCTTCAGATACAGCTAGAATGTGAATCCATCTGTCTTTAAGTAGAGGAGAATGAATTCAGACAAGCATCAGTATGTAAATGTTAACAGGATGTCAATGTGAATAGCAGGCGTGATGGGATTAGGTGTGGTATGCAGAAGAGTCTGTGATGTCCAGGGGAGAGATGGGTGTGGAGAAATCAGCACTGGTAATGAGCCATGAATGCAAGGTCTTTATTCAGCCCAGGTAAATGCATTGACTTTAGTTTGAAACTGCTGAATTACAGTTGATATTCAAACTAAAGTCAATGCAAAATATTGTCGAAGGCTTTCACAGTCAGAGTTCATTGGTTCTTATGGGTTATCCGGGCTGTGTGACACTAGTGTGTTACTCCTCTGAAGATGCCTGCCACAGCTGCTGGCGAAATGTCAGGAAAGAAAATACCAAGACCACGGTTACGCAGCCCGGATAACCCACAGGAACCAATAAAGTCAATGCATTTACCTGGGCTGAATAAAGACCTTGCATTCATGGCTCATTACCAATGCTGATTTCTCCACACCCATCTCTCCCCTGGACATCACAGACTCTTCTGCATATCACACCTAATCCCATCACGCCTGCTATTCACATTGACATCCTGTTAACGTTTACATACTGATGCTTGTCTGAATTCACTCTCCTCTACTTAAAGACAGATGGATTCACATTCTAAGCTGTATCTGAAGAAGGGAGCTGTGGCTCACGAAAGCTCATACCCTGCCAGAAAACATTTTTGTTAGTCTTTAAGGTGCTCCTGGACTATTGCCCTTTTCTACTACAACATACACTTTATACCAGTGGTTCCCAACCTTTTTTTGACCAGGGACCACTAGGACTTTTTTGTTCGGTGCAGGGACCCCAAGGTTCAAAATAAAAATTCAGAGCATTCGAAAATAAACTTTAAGCATAACTGTTAGTTAAACATTAAACAGAATAATATTTGAACATATATATTTTTATAATAGAGAACTTTTAATGGAAAATATTAATTTATTATGGGTTTATAACTTTGTTTCGCGGACCTTAATTAGTTCTCGCGGATCCCTGGGGGTCCACGGACCCCTGGTTGGGAACCAGTGCTTTATACAGATAAAGTGTATGTTGTTATGTTTAGCAGCCATCAGTGCTTGTGTTTTTCTTTACACCCTGTTACATAAGCACGAGGTATTTTTTTTGGAATCCAGTACCTGGAGGCTGGCAACCCTAATGCAACCCTCAGAGCAACACCCCCCCCCCTTGCATGCCATTGCTCCAGGGGCCGGCTTGCAAAAAGCCAGCAAACCCTCTCCTTGCAAGAGTCTATCAGCAGAGCGTCTCCCTGGGCACCCACCTGCGATTGCAACCGCACGCGTTGCAGAGAAAAAACCCCTCCGAGTCTCCCCTCCTCCTCCTCCTCCTCCCGCCGGGGAGAGGGGGTCAGTCACGGGGGGTCGCCTCTCTACGAACCGCGACTTCGCCTCCAAAACACAAGGCAGCGCGCGCGAATGCGCCGCACTCGAGCCGGAACTAAAGCGTCGCGGGAGGAACGGAAGGAAGGGGAACACGGGGTGGGGGGATGCTTTTCCCGGCGGACGCGAAGCCCCGGGGAGCCGTTGCTAAGGCCGCCTAGCAACGACAACGCGGGCCTAGCGGGCCTGCTCCGGTGGTGAAGGCCGCCCCGGCGTTGGGGGTGATGAGGCGGCCCTCCGAGGGGCTTCGCGAGCCCCCCCAAAGAGCGGCAGAGCGCCTTCCTCGCAACGAGGTCGGGCGGTTTCCGCCGAGAAGGCTTTACTTTGGTGGAGGGAAGCTGCTGGCTGCTTCCTTACGGGCGAAGGCGGCGGCGCTTCTGGGCAGGCTTCCTGGGGGGGGGGGGACACGCATGCAATAGGGAAGCACGGCTGCGACCGTTTACTGGCCGCCGTGCGACCTCGCCCCCTTGCCTACTGGGGGAATTCCTCACGCAAGGCGTGGTTCAACGGTGGAACTCCCTGCCCCGGGATGTGGTGACGGCTGCCAACTTGGAAGGCTTGAAGAGGGGAGTGCACATATTCATGGAGGAAAGGGGTATTCATAGCTGCTAGTCCAAATGGATACTAGTCATGATGCACACCTACTCTCTCCAGGATCAGAGGAGCATGCCAAATATATTAGGTGCTGTGGATCACAGGCAGGATGGTGCTGCTGCAGTCCTCTTGTTTGGGGGCTTCCTGGAGGCACCTGGTTGGCCACTGTGTGAACAGACTGCCGGACTTGATGGGCCTGGGTCTGATCCAGCAGGGCCTTTCTTATGTTCTTATGTGGTGATGGCTGCCAACTTGGAAGGCTTGAAGAGGGGAGTGGGCATGTTCATGGAGGAGAGGGCTATTCATGGCTGCTAGTCCAAATGGCTACTAGTCATGATGCATACCTATTCTCTCCAGGATCAGAGGAGCATGCCGAATATATTAGGTGCTGGGGAACACAGGCAGGATAGTGCTGGATCTGATGGACCTTGGTCTGATACAGCGGGGCTTTTATGTTCTTATGAGTAGAAATGTTCATGGAGGAGAGGGCTATCCGTGGCTGCTAGTCCAAATGGATACTAGTCATGATGCAGGCCTGTTCTCTCCAGGACCAGAGGAGCATTTCCTTTGGGTACCCAGAGTACCTGTTCTCTACAATTGCAGAGAAGCATGCCTATTAGGGGCTGTGGGACACAGGCAGGATAAATGCTGCTGCAGTCGTCTTGTTTGCGGGCTCCCTAGAGGCACCAGGTTGGCCACTGTGAGAACAGACTGCTGGACTTGACGGGCCTTGGTATGATCCAGCAGGGCTTTCCTTTATGTTCTTATGCCTTATGTTCTTATGTGTTGTGGGACAATGCTGCTGCAATCGTCTTGTTTGTGGGCTTCCTAGAGGCACCTGGTCGGCCACGGTGTGAACAGACTGCTGGACTTGGTGGGCCTTGGTCTGATCCAGCATGGCCTTTCTTATGTTCTTATGCCTATTATATTAGGTGCTGTGCAACACAGGCAGGACAATACTGCTGCAATCGTCTTGTTTGTGGCTTCCTAGAGGCACCTGGTTGGGCCACTGTGCGAACAGACTGCTGGACTCAGTGGGACTTGGTCTGATCCAGCAGGGCTTTTCTTGTGTCCTTATGTTCTAAGGCTTTAAGGGGAGTAGACATGTTTGTGGAGGCAAGGGCTATCCATGGCTACTAGTTAAAATGGCTGCTAGTCATGATGCACACCTACTTTCTCCCGTATCAGAGGAGCATGCCTATTGTATTAGGTGCTGTGGAACACAGGCAGGATGGGGCTGCTGCAGTCGTCTTGTTTGGGGGCTTCCTGGAGGCACCTGGTTGGCCCCTGTGTGAACAGACTGCTGGACTTGATGGGCCTTGGTCTGATCCAGCAGGGCTTTCCTTAACCGCTCCTCGGTTGCGTTGGATCACCCCAATATTGTCAAAATACAAACTTCCCTTGGAGTCCTGGGTGATATCCCACATAATGGGAGATATTCACCCTGATATCACTAGTTCTGTTGCAAGATTTTTGGCGGAGGTGATGTCGCTCAAACGTCAAAACAAAACAAGCATGTAAGCTGCGAGTTGAATGTTGAAATAAATTTTGTGATTTCAATGAGGCTGGTGCAGGGGGAATATATTGTTATGGTACTGGTGATGCTATGTTTAGTAATTGTTTTCTACTGTGTTTTAAACTTAAGTATACGTTGGGTGTTGTAAATTGATTATTTGGTTTTGTATTATGTATTATTGTTATGGTTAAGCTCAAGACCTTTGGTCAAAGGAGCTAGTAAATAAATTGAATGGAAAGAAATGTTTTTTTTGTGCTCACATCGCCCAGTAGGCATTATCAGGGTGGGTAGGATATACCCTTGACCCACCACCAGCCATAGAGGTACCTCACAGCAAGGGTTGCCAACCTCCAGGTAATAGCCGAAGATCTCCTGCTATTACAGCTGATCTCCAGCCGATAGAGATCAGTTCACCTGGAGAAAATGTCCGCTTTGGCAATTGACTCTATGGCATTGAAGTCCCTTCCCCTCCCCAAACCCCGCCCTCCTCAGGCTCTGCCTCAGAAACCTCCCGCCGGTGGCAAAGAGGAACCTGGCAACCCTACTCATGGCTGAGTATGTTTACCAGTTTTAAGGGGATGTACAATGACCCTACTAAATTTTCATATGCTTTTCTGCATTTCTTAAATCTCAGTAGAAGTTATTAACCAGGTCTTTATGGTTTTAGGCATACAAATTTATTGTTGTTTAGCAAATCAAGCAGGTAATTAAGTACATTTCCTTACGTTCTTAATGTGTTTTTTGTTGTTTCAGAAGGCAAATGTGTCTTCACATGTATATGGAAAATGCACCGGCCTCCTCGCACGTTTGAGGAATTTTTACGCTCTCAGAAGTTGGTAGGTACATTTTAAAGTAAAATCCTAATATTATGGGGGTGGGGGGGGCAGGCCCATAGATAGGAAGGACAGAATATTAATCAAGGACCTTATGTATGTAAATTCTGAGAAGGCAGTCTGAATGAGGATGGCATTTCAGATCCTCAGGCTGTGGAATGCAAGTTCAGAATTGGGAAACTTTCAGCACTGAGGCACTCCTGTGGTTATTTGACATTTTTTCAAATGTAGGTTTTGGAGGCAATTTAGAAGCTGTTGTGCTTTTGTATTCACTTTAGGGATTACTTCGCCTCTCAAATTAAGCTGGAGTGATATCAGTGGCATAGAACTTGTCTGATTTATTACGTAATTAGGATAGGGTTGCCGACCTCCAGGTACTAGCTGGAGCCAGCGTGGTGTAGTGGATAAGAGTGGTATGGTTTGGAACGGTGGGATATGATCTGGAGAACCAGGTTTGATTCCCCAGTCCTCCACATGAGCAGCGGAGGCTAATCTGGTGAACCGGATTTTTTCCCCCACTTCTACACATGAAGCCAACTGGGTGACCTTGGGCAAGTCACAGCTCTCTCAGCCCCACCTATCTCACAGGGTGTCTGTTGTGGGGAGGGGAAGGGGAAGGTGATTGTAAGCTGGTTTGATTCTGCCTTAAGTGGGAGAGAAAGTCGGCATATAAAAACCAACTCTTCTTCTTCTATTACAACTGATCTCCAGCTGATCGAGGTCAGTTCACCTGGCAAAAATGGCCGCGTTGGCAATTGGACTCTGTGGCATTGAAGTCTCTCCCCAAACCCTGCTCTCCTCAGGCTCTGCCCCAAAAACCTCCCCCTGGTGGTGAAGAGGGACCTGGCAACCCTAAGTTAGGAACATGATGGAGTGACTGCCGTGCTAGTCTTGGGCTGGACTTCAAGTCTCTGCTCAGCCATGAAGTTGCCTCAGCAGGCCTTGTAGAAGTCACTTCCTCCTGTGTGTGTCTCCTATGTTTTTCACCGTGAGGACTCTGCCTATGTTTTGTGGCCCCAGTCATCTCTGAAACAAGCTGGACTTTACAGTGCATTCCTTACATATTTTTGAAGAAGTGATGTTCACCATGATCGATGATCATATAATTTTCTGTGATTGATTATTACAGAATGATTGGCCGAGATTCCCCTACTTGCCAGATGCGGACGTTCATCCTTTGATTGCTGCATTAAGAAATGACTATTCCTTGGAAAACATCACTAAGTATCTTTACGACAACGCTCCACTTTCAAATGAATATCTCTCCAACTTGGAGGAGAGGGTAGAGGAATGTAAAACTAAAGTCCAGGAACAGGCTAAAAAAATTCATTTGGAATGTAGCGAAGAGGAAAAAGGCCAGTCTCTTCTGGAGCAAGGTATCTGATTATCCCATTAGTTATTGAGAAGGAAGAACCCAACTATTCCAAGCTATGAAACTAGGGCTGCCAACCTCCAGGTACTAGCTGGAGATCTCCTGCTATTACAACTGATCTCCAGCTGATAGAGATCAGATAACCTGGAAAAAATGGCCATTTTGGTAATTGGACTCTATGGCATTGAAGTCCCTCCCCTCCCCAAATACTGCCCTCCTCAGGTTCCTCCCCCAAAACCTCCCCTCTGGTGGCGAAGAGGGACCTGGCAACCCTATATGAAACACACACTTATATTTAAATGTACTGTTTCTGGAAGGAAGTGGAAGGGACAAATGTACTGTGTAACGTTTAGATGAGAGCCCCGTGGCACAGCATGGTAAGCTTCAGTACTGCAGTCCGAGCTGTGCTCATGACCTGAGTTTGATCCTGACGGAAGTCTATTTCAGGTAGCCTACTTAAGGTTGACTCAGCCTTCCGTCCTTCCGAGGTTGGTAAAATGAGGATATAAAAAGGTAAAGGTCCCCTGTGCAAGCACCGGGTCATTCCTGACCCATGGGGTGACGTCACATCCCGACATTTCCTAGGCAGACTTTGTTTACAGGGTGGTTTGCCAGTGCCTTCCCCAGTCATCTACACTTTACCCCCAGCAATCTGGGTTCTCGTTTTACCAACCTCGGAAGGATGGAAGGCTGAGTCAGCCTTGAGCCGGCTACCTGAAACTGACTTCTGTCGGGATAGAACTCAGGTCATGAGCAGAGCTTGGACTGCAGTACGGCAGCTTACCCCTCAGCTTCTGATTATTCAGATGGTGCTGAAGCACTTCCGGCAGCACGCAACACTCCCCCCCACTACCTCCACTCCAAAAATCTCCCACCGAAGAAAAAGAGGGACCTGGTAAGCCTAGTTATAAGCCACCCTGCATCCACTTAGCCGCCTGCATTCATTAATATGCTGGATATTTTAAGCAGAGTCTCCACCGTTGCCCTCTTTGGAGGCCAGGAATACTTGGCACTTATGTCGAAACAAACCAGATGTGTCCTATTTGATGGAGTCGGTGTTGATCAGAAAACGAGGCTCAGAAAGCATGGCCTGACCAGAAGGGAAAACAGCATCCCGAATGGCCAAAGTGGTTTTTTAAAAAAAGCAAGCTTACATATCACCTAAAGATGGCAAAAACAGTCCCCTGTGCTACCAGCCAGGGGTGTTCTTTTAACGATCGAGCAAGAGGGGTTTCATTTTCTGTCACTGGGCATCACTTCTCGAAGCCCCCCTGCTTTCTTTTGAAATAATTTTTGAGACATTTTAGTTTGGGGTTTGTAGCTGCCATCCATTGTTAACCCTAAATTGTGGAACTCCCTGCCCCAGGATGGGGTGATGGCTGCCAGCTTGAAAGGTTTTAAGAGGGGAGTGGATGTGTTCATGGAGGAGAGGGCTATCCATGGCTACTAGTTAAAATGGATACTAGTCATGATGCAGACCTATTCTCTCCAGGATCAGAGGAGCATGTCGAATATATTAGGTGCTGTGGAACACAGGCAGGATAATGCTGCAGTTGTCTTGCTTGTGGGCTTCCTAGAGGCACCTGGTTGGCCACTGTGTGGACAGACTGCTGGACTTGATGGGCCTGGGTCTGATCCAGCAGGGCTTTTCTTATGTTCTAAGGCTTTAATAGGGGAGTAGACATGTTCATGGAGGCGAGCGCTATCCATGGCTACTAGTGAAAATGGCTACTAGTCATGATGCACACCTACTCTCTCCAGGATCAGACGAGCTTGCCTATTATATTAGGTGCTGTGGAACACAGGCAGGATAATGCTGCTGCAGTCATCTTGTTTGTGGGCTTCCCAGAGGCACCTGGTTGGCCACTGTGTGAACAGATTGCTGGACTTGATGGGCCTTGGTCTGATCCAGCAGGGCTTTCCTTATGTCCTTATGTTCTAATTATGTAATTAGAATGGCTCTGTGGTCTAGATTCTCAGCTGCTGAGAAATGCAGTTAATTTAAGTAAAGGTGAGGATCTTCATTCTGGACACCCGTCTAGCCCATTTACCAGATATCACGAGCGAACCATTTTCAGTGATTTTAGGGGCAAAAACCTTCAGTGCTGTGATTTCTTTTTAGAGGTGTTTTTTATTTTTTGTTTTTTTCACAAAGCTGGGCTGCAATTGGAAAAGAAAAAAAATGTTGTGGTGGAAGGAGGGGTCCTAACCCCCCCCCTCCCAGACAATCACCCTCTGCTGTCGTTTTCCCCTTCCGGTTGCAGCCCCGGACTCCGCAGTTGCCCAGCATTAAGGGAAAGTTTCTCTACTAGTACTCGTGGAAGATTCCTGGACTGGGCAAATTTGAAAGCAAATTAAGGGGGAGGTGAGGGGGAGGCGAAACGCTAGATCCGAAATTGCAAGTTGGGGGGGTTAAACATTGAATTTGTTGCCTCTTTTATTACTCTCTTCAAGCTGTTGAGCCGCCAGCTTCTGCTTCAAATGACTTTTTGATGATGAAAAAGAAGAAGACAACGGAAGTGGAGGTAGTTTACTTATTGGTCAAGACACTCTCCTGCATATACGGATGCCCCCTATATTCACTCTTTAAAGATTAATCAATTAGTTTAGGGTTTTTTTTAATTCCCTAACTTTGGTGTGAGATACTGTCAGCCAGCAGCCACCCAAAACCTGGCCTGGATCCAAGCTTGGCCTGCTTTACTTTGGGTTTCATCAGCCTGCCTATGAAGCAGTCCTGAGAGGTGCTTGGCCTCCTCCTCCTCCCATCGTGGTGTAGTGGTTAAGAGCGGTGGTTTTGAGGGGTGGACTCTGATCTGGAGAACCGGACTTGGTTCCCCACTCCTCCACATGAGCGGCGGAGGCTAATCTGGTGAACTGGGTTGGTTTCCCCACTCCTACACACGAAGCCAGCTGGGTGACCTTGGGCATGTCACAGCTGTGTTAGAGCTCTTTCAGCCTCACCTACCTCACAGGGTGTCTGATGTGGGGAGGGGAAGGGAAGGTGATTGTAAGCCGGTTTGATTCTGCCTTAAGTGGGAGAGAAAGTCGGCATATAAAAACCAGCTCTTTTTCTTCCCCACAGTGTGCTGCTCCAGCAGCCGAGGGTTCGGTCAATGATACTGAGCACCAAGGGGGTCCCTCCCAGCCCACCTGGCCAATAAAGTCCGTGAAGGACTGGCAAGTCTCACTTTAATATCCCACTGTGATGAGCTTCAGTGTGGGCAGAACTGTGAAATATCAAGAACATTGACACAGCACTGGCAGGGTAGAGGTGGGGCCATAGATAGTTTTGAAGAAGAAGAAAAGTTGGTTTTTATACCCCACTTTTCTCTAACTTTAAGGAGTCTCAAAGCGGCTTACGATCACCTTTCCCTTCCCCTCCCCGCAGCAGACACCTTGTGAGGTAGGCGGAGCTGAGAGAGTTCGGAGAGAGCCGTGACTAGCCCAAGGTCACCCAGCTGGCTTTGTGTGTAGGAGTGGGGAAACCAACCCGGTTCACCAGATTAGAGTCCGCCGCTCATGTGGAGGAGTGGGGAATCGAACCCGGTTCTCCAGATTAGAGTCCACCGCTCCAAACCACTGCTCTTAACGCCAAGCTGGCCTTCTCACTACACACGCTACTACCCAGAAGAGTATCCCCCATCCAGTATTTGTGCACGGTGCTGAAAAACTGGACAGAGAGAACTGTTTCTCCCTCTTCCCATAATGCACAAGCACCCAGGGAAGCTGATAGGTAGTAGATCCAGGCAGACACAAGGAAATACTTCTTCACTCAAAATGTGTGGAATTCACCGCTGCTGGATGTGTCTGTGGCTACTAGTTTAGTTGGCTTCAAAAGAGCTGATTTAGACAAGCTAACGAAAGACAGGTCATTCAATGGCTATTTGTCATGATAACTACATGGAAACTTCTTGCTGAGAGGCAAGGAACCCTATGAGTACCAGTGCTAGGTAGCGAGAGCCGTGACTAGCCCAAGGTCACCCAGCTGGCTTCATGTGGAGGAGTGGGGAAACCAACCCGGCCCACCAGATTAGAGTCTGCCGCTCATGAGAGGAGTGGGGAATCGAACCCGGTTCTCCAGATTAGAGTCCACCGCCCTTAACCACTACATCACGCTGGCTGAAGGAGAATTCAGAGTACCCTTACCAAACTATAGTTACAGGGTTTCTTTGGAAGGGCTGTCAAAATGGTATAAATTGGCAGTGTAGATATATCCAAAGGAATGGGCAACAATCACACGACTCAAGGAATTCAGGCTGAACCCTTCTCTGCAGTGGCCCAGACTCAATTGGGAAAACGTGCCCATTATCAAAGTAGTCATTTTTGTAACTGAATGACAACTCCTGGTGATTTTTCACAGTGAAGGCCTTGGACAGATATTTGCCTCATACGGTTCTCACAACCAGTGATTCTTCCACCCTACCCCCAGTAAAACAAAGCCCTCTATGCGAGATTCTGATTTTTATAAGCCCACACAGATAAAGTTGCCTAGATAGTGTAAAAAGGTAAAAGGTGCAAGCACCTTCTCTAGATAATGTAAAGATAGGTATCTTTATATTAATGGTAAAGGTAAAGGTCCCCTGTGCAAGCACTGGGTCATTCCTGACCCATGGGGTGACGTCACATCCCGACGTTTACTAGGCAGACTTTGTTTACGGGGTGGTTTGCCATTGCCTTTCCCCAGTCATCTTCACTTTACCCCCAGCAAGCTGGGTAGTCATTTGACCTACCTCAGAAGGATGGAAGGCTGAGTCAACCTTGAGCCGGCTACCTGAAACCGACTCCCGTCGGGATTGAACTCAGGTCATGAGCAGAGCTTTTGACTGCAGCACTGCAGCTTACCACTCTGCACCACGGGGCTCTTCTCTAGATAGTGTACCTTTCTTTATATTAATGGTAGCACAGTTTTAATTTTGCATAATGTCTTTTCATTATATACTTTCAGCAATTAGCATTTTTATTCTAAACATTGTTAGTGAAGAAAACAAGTTATGTGTTCCCCCCTCCCCATGGTACAGTGTTTTTATCATGAAGCTTCAATGCCTTTCTTTAAAATATGTTTCAGTTTGACGCAGGCGCCATGCAACGTTCACGGTATAAAAGAGCAGAGGTAAATTTGCCATGCATGCTTATACGACCTAATGTTACAAAACATGGGCTGTCTCAAGGGTTTATAGCCCCCGAGGTGAACCATGGCTTGGTACCCCCGGCCAGCAGTGTAGAGAAAAGTGAGGAGTCTAGAATGAACTTTCATTTGTAAGAGATAACACAGTAACATATACGTGTATATATTTAACGAAGAAAAGAAATTCACTTCCCTATAATTTGGGGAATCCTCTATTTAATCTTCCCAACGTCCCTGTGAGGTAGGCTGGGCCGAGAAACAGCATCTAGCCTGTGACCAGAGTGAGTTCCATAGCTAAGGAAATAGAGAATGAATACTGTTTGATCCTGCAGTTTGAATACATGTTTGTTTATTTATTTTTCCTTCTAGTTTTAACCTCTGTAATTTTAGGATATTATCAAGCATTCTAATTTTACCCTCATTTAGTATTTGCTCGGACATTAATTAGTTATGCTCCTTGATAATGCCATTTTTAACCATTTTAACCATTTAACTATTTTAATAGCAAATCTATTTTGTATTTGTTTTTATCCTATGCTATTTAACTATGCAAATTTGTCTTATTTGGTGGTCTATGACTGTAAATATTGATTATTATTGACTTGGTACCCTCGGCCACCAACGTAGAAAAAAGAGAGGAGTCTAGAATGAACTTTCATTTGTAAGAGATAACACGTTAACATATACGTGTATATATTTAACAAAGAAAAGAAATTAATTTCCCTATAATTTGGGGAATCCTCTATTTTATCCCCCCAACGTCCCTGTGAGGTAGGCTGGGCTGAGAAACGGCATCTGGCCCGTGGCCAGAGTGAATTCCATGGGAGAGTGGCAGTTTGTACCTGGGTCTCCTGTTCTCGTTTGACATTCGAACTGTTGACAGTGGTGCTCATTTACTAAGAATTGCTTACACTCCCTATGTATACTAATTTCCTTTCCCTAGATTTAGCAGCCACTGGGCTATCCATCAACCACTTCACACTTTAAAAGGGGAAATAAAATTTAATTTTTCCTTGACGCTATAAAGAGAAAAGTTGCCACATCTCTCACGCAATTGACCGATCTATTTGACAGCAGACAAAGCAGCAACTGCTTCTCAGGAAGTGTCTTTAGCTGTTTTATCTAGGGAGTGATATATTTATTTCGTGCAATATTATTTTGTGGACATGCTAAAACAGTGTGGGCTAGGGAGTCTATTCGATCAGGACAAAATTTTCGTTCTTCTGCAGTAATTTTATGTATCCTAATTTCAAAGATAAGGATATCTGCCCAAAATAACAATCACTTCTCCATCTTGCTGTATTTGGCTCTTCTGCCTTACAAAAGAATGTCTAAAATAAATAATCAGGGGATAGTTATTTGGAGTAAAATGTCCATTTCTTTGTAGAACTACAAGTTCCCAGGTTTCCAGTCACTTCATCTCACAGATCTGCCTTATCAACTAGAAGCTTTCCATCTTTGGGATTCAGTTCTAAAAGTCCAAACTTTCAAGGTATGCCCTTCTCTATTTTAGCTTATGTGGCAAAAAAAACAATGATCTAAAATGTTGCAGCAACTTTGGAAGATTGATCCCCCCCCTTCCGTGGCTTATGTTTCTTTTTGTTTTTCTTGGTGTACTTCAAGGATGTTTGGGGGGCGGGATCTAGAATCAAAATTGCTTCACTTTGTTTTTAGCAGGCTCGTTTTAGAGAGAGATTTGGTATTTTTCCCCATTTCTTATGTTTATGATTATTCAGTTGTTTACAGGATGCTGTATGGACAGCAGCTTTTCAGAGACTTGGAAGTGCCGTTGCAGAACTGGCCTTGTTTGTCGAACGCACATTATTTCTGTCCTGCCGTGATCTTTGGCCAAACCAGTTTTGCAGGCTCTGGTAGTACCCCAGGCAGTACCCGGGACACACGGAAAATAGTTAGGGATGCTTCCCAAATTCTGCTTCGGCCGGATTTCTCTGTCGGTTTCGGAGTTCCGAGTAACCTTGTCTTTATTTCTGAAGCGGAACTAATAGGTTAAAAAATCGTCTATTTTGTTCTTTCTGGATTTTGTACAGGATTTTTCTGTTCCTTTGTATCTTTTCCCTTTCTCTATGTTATCAGTAGATGTACCTGATAGAACTCGGCTTGCTGTGATTGTACACACAGTTCCGTCCTGATTCTTTTTGTCTAGTGATTTTTCCAGTATGGAGGAATACACTTCCTCCTCAGTAAAACACTGCACAAAAACAATCTTGGTTTCCTTTGTTTTTGTCTCTTTTTTTGCAGTGCAGTATGGGAAATAACCTGCTATTTTGCTGCACCCTTTCTAATGAGGTATTCTGATTTTTTGGGGGGTGGTCAATTCCATCTGTTTTATATGGCATTATATATCACCTGTAGAATGGATTATATATTTTTAAAAACTGATATTTCCTATATGTATGCCTGTCTATTATTGCCCTTTTAGTCAAATTCAGTCAGGATTTGATAAAATTTGAGATTAATCCTTAGAACGTCTTTATTCAGTTAGCTGCCTCATATGCAATCAATTAAACCTTTTCTGTTTAGCAGACTCGCAAAAAACAGCAGGTCTGAAAGCATCGGGGAAAGATAGCCTTTTTTCCTGATTTTTTCTGATTTTGAGGGTGGTGGTAGGAATCACAAGATATGATCTGACCCTTCTCCAGAATTTAATCGTTCTCCAGAAGGGACTCCACGTCAGCAAAACAAAAGGGGGGCATGGGTGATAAAAAAAATTCCACGCACAGCATCTGTAACCACGTGTGGTGCTCTGTGATGCACTAGGTCTGTGCTCATGGTTACGCTATATCTCATTGCCATGCTCAGTACCTGCAGTAGTACCTGCATTATGTTGCAGAGCTTTGCCTTTTCCCTTGTATCTCTGCAATGAAAGAGGCTAGCGACTTTGGGAATGCAGAAAACCTGATTGTTATAGCGTTATATCAACATTCAGTTGCTGATTACCCACCCCCACCTCCCTGATGGCAGGCGGAAGAAATGGCTGCCACAGAATGGTTGCCACTGGATGGGAAAATACAAACTTTCTTACATGGAAGCCCTCCGGGATTTACTCCAACCCTTCCCAAAACTTGGCAGAACAGCAAGCCTGAGAAAGATTAAATTTCATCTAGCCCCCTTTCTTCCCCCTCCCCCCCCCCAAATTCAAGCAAATGCTTGTCAGGCCTGAGTGCTGCCATCTTCACTGACCTGTGGATTGGGGCCCCTTCCCTGTAACTTAGAACAGCGGTGGTCCTCTTAACAGAGCAATCCTAAGCAGAGTCTTACTCAGGTTTGTTTGGTGGGGCCGACTCCTACAAAAGTGCTCTTAGGATTGTTACAGTGCAATCCTAACGTGAGTTTAGATGCGTGTAACTCTGCTTAGGACCACACTGTTAATGCACTTCTAAAGAGGTGGTGTTTGAGTTTGAGACACATGAACACATGAAGCTGCCTGCTACTGAATCAGACCCTTGGTCCTTCAAAGTCAGTATTGCCTACTCAGACCGGCAAGCGGCTCTCCAGGGTCTCAGGCAGAGGTCTTTCCCATTACCTCCTTGCCTGGTTCCTTTAACTGGAGATGCCGGGGATTGAACCTGGGACCTTCTGCATGCCAAGCAGATGCTCTACCACTGAGTCATGGCCTAGCCCCATGAAGCTGCCTTATACTGAATCAGACCCTTGGTCCATCAAAGTCAGTATTGTCTACTCAGACCGGCAAGCGCCTCTCCAGGGTCTCAGGCTGAGGTCTTTCCCATCACCTCCTTGCCTGGTCCCTTTCGCTGGAGATGCTGGGACCTTCTGCATGCCAAGGAGATACTCTACCACTGTCCCACAGCCCCGTCCCCTCCCCGTTTCCCCCGTTACCGTTTTTTCCATTTATATTTTTTGAAACAGTGGTGAAATGTTAGTCTGAGATAATCACTGCAAATCTGTTACGCGTGATGTAATTTATGGACTCCCTTTTTTCCCCTGGAATTCGTACACTTTGACAAAGTGTCAGGTTTATTTATTGTGGTAACTGTTAATTTCCTGCCGTTTGCTTGAGGCCAAGTAGTGTCAAATACAACAAGACCTAGACTCCGTTTCTTTGAGTGGGGAGGGAGAAGCCCTATCCTTCGCAGTCATTGCTCATAACTTATGCGGGTTCCTTTTTTTGTCTAAATAAGAGAGCTCCCTGTAGAATCCTGTGCCAATTTTCTACTTGTATAAATAATGTTCTGGTAC
The DNA here is from genome assembly GCF_029931775.1 of Euleptes europaea. NCBI lineage: Eukaryota > Metazoa > Chordata > Lepidosauria > Squamata > Sphaerodactylidae > Euleptes > Euleptes europaea. The sequence goes on along the minus strand of NC_079331.1, from coordinate 10,826,015 downwards.
GGCAAAAATTACTTAGAATGTAAAAAAAATCATTCCAAGTCAAAGCTGGTACTGCAACATTTAACAATCAAAAGAATTTTAAAAATCTTATTTAATAAGTGCTACAGTTAACAGGGCATAAAACGATGCTTGCTGTTTGAGAAAATGAGTATTGATCTAAGCATGGTGTAGTGGTTAAGAGCAGTGGTTTGGAGCGGTGGAGTCTGATCTGGAGAACCGGGTTTGATTCCCCACTCCTCCACATGAACGGCGAATGCTAATCTGGTGAACCAGGTTGGTTTCCCTACTCCTACACAGGAAGCTAGCTGGGTGACCTTGGGCTAGTCGCAGCTGTCTTAGAGCTCTCTCAACCCCACCTACCTCACAGGGTGTCTGTTGTGGGGAAGGGAAGGTGATTGTAAACCGGGTTGAGTCTCCTTTAAGTGGTAGAGAAAGTCGGCATATAAAAGCCAACTCTTCTTCTTTTACTTCTTCTTCCTCTTCCTCCTCCTTCTTCTTCTTGCTGTTTGAGAAAATGAGTATTGACCTAAGCAGATATTTGGGGTCATTTGGGGGGTGGGTTATATGAGGTTACAGCTGTGGAGCTGACATGGGTTCTTGTAGACCAGTACTATAGTCCTTAATGAAGTACAATTTCTCTTTTCAAGTTTAAGCTCTTTGTTTCATGGCTGCAAAAATGATATTCCACAGGGAGACCAGAGGAACAGTGGTGTGGTGGCCCACACTGTGATAAGACCGAACAGTTTTATAAGTATGTTATTACACACCAGCTTCGATAAAACCCCTTCATAAACATAGGATCATCAACATGGTATTAATGTAGATGAGGAATCCACATATCATGTATAAATATTACAGGAACCCTGTATCCATCCTGTTTCAGAATAGATTTCCGCGTGCTTCTGATCTGTCAGGCAAATAAGCGGAAGCAATAAATCAATGAATGATGCTCCTTTGCCCATCAGACATTTTTCTGAAGTTTATTGCCTTCACTCTAATTTTCTAACAGTTAGAGCGATTCCTCAGTGGAACAGGCTTAGAACATAAGAAAGGCCCTGCTGGATCAGACCAAGGCCCATCAAGTCCAGCAGTCTGTTCACACAGTGGCCAACCAGGTGCCTCTAGGAAGCCACAAACAAGCTTCCTCGAGAGGTGGTGAGCTGTCCTTCCCTGGAGGTTTTTAAGCAGAGGCTAGATGGCCATCCGACAGCAATGCTGATTCTATGTCCTTAGGCCAGTGATGGCGAACCTTTTAGAGACCGAGTGCCCAAACTGCAACCCAAAACCCACTTATTTATCGCTGAGTGCCAATGGGGCAATTTAACCTGAATACTGAGGTTTTAGTTTAGAACAGGGGTGGGGAACCTTTTTTCTGCCAAGGGCCATTTGCATATTTATAACATCGTTCGGGGGCCATACCGGGCGTAGATCTCCTGGTGTGTGTGTGTGGGGGGAAGCTAGGGTTGACAGGTCCTCTTCACCACTGGCGGGAGGTTTTGGGGGTGAAGCCTGAGGAGGGCGGGGTTTGGGAAGGAAGACTGCACAGCCATAGAGCCCAATGGCCAAAGTGGCCATTTTCTCCAGGGGAACTGATCTCTATTGGCTGGAGATCAGTTGTAATAGCAGGAGATCTCCAGCCACCACCTGGAGGTTGGCAACCTTAGGGGAGGCTATGCAGAGAAGGCTTGGAGGGTGTCTCAGCTCCCCCAGGTCTTCCCCCTCCTCCCAGGTGGGAAGGCAGCCAGCGGTGGGCCCAGGCAACCAAGGTGCCAGGGGGGCGCAGCTTGCAGCCTGCGGTCAATCTGCAAGGAAGGAAAGAAGGAAGGAAGGAAAGAAAGAAGGAAAGAAGGAAGGAAGGAAGGAAGGACAGAAAGAAGGAAAGAAAGGGAAGAAGGAAGGAAGGAAAGAAGCAAGGAAAGAAGGAAGGAAGGAAAGAATGAAGGACAGAAAGAAGGAAGGAATGAAGGACAGAAAGAAGGAAGGAAGGAATGAAGGACAGAAAGAAGGAAAGGAGGAAGGAAGGGAAGAAAGGACAGAAAGAAGGAAGGAATGAAGGACAGAAAGAAGGAAGGAATGAAGGACAGAAAGAAGGAAGGAATGAAGGACAGAAAGAAGGAAAGGAGGAAGGAAGGGAAGAAAGGACAGAAAGAAGGAAGGAAGGACAGAAAGAAGTAAGGAAAGAAGGAAGGAAGGAATGAAGGACAGAAAGAAGGAAGGAAGGAAAGAAGGACGGAAAGGAGGAAGGAAGGGAAGAAAGGAGGACAGATAGAAGGAAGGAAGGAATGAAGGACAGAAAGAAGGAAGGAAGGAAGGAAAGAATGAAGGACAGAAAGAAGGCAGAAAGGAAGCATGGAAAGGAGAGAGAGGGGGGAGGGGAGGGGGAGGGAGGGAGAGGAGGGAGGGAGGGAGAGGGAAAGGGAAGGAGAGAGAGGGAAAGAGAGGGGGAGGGAGGGAGAGGGGGGAGGGAGGGAGAGGGAAAGGGAGGGAGAGAGAGGGAAAGAGAGGGAAAGAGAGAGAAGGGGAAAGAGAGAGAGAGAAGGGGAAAGAGAGAGAGAGAAGGGGAAAGAGAGAGAGAGGGAAAGAGAGAGTGAGAGAGAGAGGGAAAGAGAGAGAGAGAGAAGGGGAAAGAGAGAGAGAAGGAGAAAGAGAGAGAGAGAGAGAAGGGGAAAGAGAAGGGGAAGGGGAAAGAGAAGGGGAAGGGGAAAGAGAAGGGGAAGGGGAAAGAGAAGGGGAAGGGGAAGGGGAAAGAGAAGGGGAAGGAGAAAGAGAAGGGGAAGGGGAAAGAGAAGGGGAAGGGGAAAGAGAAGGGGAAAGAGAAAGAGAAGGGGAAGGGGAAAGGGAAGGGGAAGGAGAAAGAGAAGGGGAAGGGGAAAGAGAAAGAGAAGGGGAAGGGGAAAGAGAAAGAGAAGGGGAAGGGGAAAGAGAAAGAGAAGGGGAAGGGGAAAGAGAAAGAGAAGGGGAAGGGGAAAGAGAAAGAGAAGGGGAAGGGGAAAGAGAAAGAGAAGGGGAAGGGGAAAGAGAAGGGGAAGGGGAAAGAGAAAGAGAAGGGGAAGGAGAAAGAGAAGGGGAAAGGGAAAGAGAAGGGGAAGGGGAAAGAGAAAGAGAAGGGGAAGGAGAAAGGGAAGGGGAAGGAGAAAGGGAAAGGGAAGGGGAAGGAGAAAGGGAAGGGGAAGGGGAAAGAGAAAGAGAAGGGGAAGGGGAAAGAGAAAGAGAAGGGGAAAGAGAAAGAGAAAGAAGGGGAAAGAGAAAGAGAAGGGGAAAGAGAAAGAGAAGGGGAAAGAAAGAGAAGGGGAAGGGGAAAGAGAAAGAGAAGGGGAAAGGGAAAGAGAAGGGGAAGGAGAAAGAGAAGGGGAAGGAGAAAGGGAAAGAGAAGGGGAAAGGGAAAGAGAAGGGGAAGGAGAAAGAGAAGGGGAAGGAGAAAGGGAAAGAGAAGGGGAAAGAGAAAGAGAACGGGAAGGAGAAAGAGAAGGGGAAGGGGAAAGGGAAAGAGAAGCGGAAGGGGAAAGAGAAAGAGAAGGGGAAGGAGAAAGGGAAGGGGAAGGAGAAAGAGAAGGGGAAAGAGAAAGAGAAGGGGAAAGAGAAAGAGAAGGGGAAAGAGAAGGGGAAAGAAAGAGAAGGGGAAAGAGAAGTGGAAAGAGGAGAGAAAGAATAGGAGAGTGACAGAAAAAGGAAGAAAAGAGAGAAAAGCCTTCACACACACACACAGCCGGCTCCCTGCGACCGGGCTTCAGCCTTCCCACCTCTCCCCCTCCCATCCCCAAGTCCACAAAAGTCCTCCACCTGATCGGCTCCCACGCGGATGCTCCGGCCCCGGGAGGGAGCGATTGGCTTTTTCCTCTTCTTCCCCCCTCCCTCCCTCCCTCCCTCCCTCCCTCTCTCTGCGGCGGCCGAGAGAGGTTTCAACCCCTGTGCCGCGCGGCGTGCAGGGACGCTTCGCCTTCCCGGCTTGGGGGAAGCGTCTTCCTCCCTCCCGCCTCCCGCCTCCCCTTGCCGATGGCGAGAAGGGGTTTAAAGGGGCCGCAGCGTTCCTGCACGCTGCGGCTTCAGAGAGGGCCGTGCTGCGCTGCGTTTCTCTGGCAGCTGCAGCGGAGCCCAGGCTGGGCCAGGAGCCTTCTTACTCCTCCTCCCAGAGGCTCCGGGGGCTGCTTGGGCGCAAGTCCCGCCGGCCGCCACCGCAGCATGCCCCCCCCCCACCGCACGGGCCGCTCCCGCTCCCCGGCTCCGCTTCACAGGCCGCTCGGCTGGGCTGCGCGCTGGGCAGAACCGGGGCGGTGGCGGCGGCTCCTCTTGGCCGAGTAGGGGAGGCGCCGCAGGTGGCGGCCCGGCCTTCAGGGGCCTTTTGCAGCGGGCGGGCGGGCAGGCGGGCCCTGAGGGCGACCGCTCCCGGCTCGCCTGCTGTCCCCGCCCCCGTTCTGAAGCGCCTCCCAGTCCGACCTCAGGCGTGAGGAGCCAATCCGTAGTCGCTGCAGACCGCCCGTGGCGCGGGGCCAGGCAAAGCCGTGCCTCGACCCCTCGCCTCCAGCCTGGGAAGGGAAGGGGAAGGAAGGCTGCTTCCCCGGGGGCTGAGTGGAGGCGGCCAGGCGCGTGCCGGCAGAGAGGGCTACGCGTGCCAGAGTCGGCACGTGTGCCATAGGTTCGCCAACACGGCCTTAGGCAGATGATGAGAGGGAGGGCACCTTGGCCATCTTCTGGGTCACTGGGGGCGTGGGGGGTGGAGGTAGTTGTGGATTTCCTGCATTGTGCAGGGGGTTGGACTAGATAACCCTGGTGGTCCCTTCCAACTCTTATGATTTATGAGACTGGATGTAATAAAGGGCTGTGATCATAGAACCATAGAGTTGGAAGGGACATATAGGTCATCTACGTCAACCTCCTGCACAATGCAGGATCAGCCTGGAGCAAGTGTTTGTCCAGCCGCTGCTTGAAGCCTGCCAGTGGGAGCTCCCCACATCCCTAGGCAGCCGATTCCTCGGCTGAACCACTCTTACTGCAAAAAAGCCTGAGGACTTCATTGGAAATAAACAAAGTCCCACTTCCTTATTTCATTATTCATGTCTGTCTGTCTTTCATGTTTTAGCCGGGACTTAATTTAAAAGTTCTGAAGAAATTGTTTCTCTCGGAAGCGTCCGTTGCGCTTTTACAGGATTGCTTTTGGTGGTGGTTTCTTCAGAAGTACAAGGTATGAAGAAATTAAGATATATATCTATCCCCATTGTGACTGCTTGTTTTTTTTTTAAAATAAATGTGGATATGCAAAGGTACCTTTTGTCGAACATTAGTGAACCTCAGCTTGCTTAGATGGACTTTAGTGCTAAAACAACTGAGGCCTGGAGAGGAAAGTACAAAGTAACTTTCCGTGTGCATGGGAAAGAACGGCTAACTCTCATTCATGGGTGAATCACAACACATTAGGAAGAATTTTCCAATAGAGCAGTTCCTCAGTGGAACAGGCTTCCTTGGGAGGTGGTGAGCTCTCCTTCCCTGGAGGTTTTTAAGCAGAGGCTAGATGGCCATCTGTCAGCAATGCTGATTCTATGACTTTAGGCAGACGATGAGAGGGAGGGCATCTTGGCCATCTTCTGGGCATGGAGTAGGGGTCGCTGGGCGTGTGTGGGGGAGGTAGTTGTGAATTTCCTGCATTGTGCAGGGGGTTGGACTAGATGAGCCTTTGGTTTGTGCCTCTGGCAAGCTTTCAACGCTTTTGACAGAGCTTTTGTGCTTAATTGGAGTGTCAAAGTATGGCCGTTCTATACGTGAAACAGGCATTCTGACCGTACCTTTTTCTGATTATTTCAAGCCCGATCAAGGACAACAGGATTGTCTTTTTGACAGAATATCCGACAGCTTTGTGGCACTTCTGATGAGTACCCCCAATTACATAAAGGATCCTTTCTTTCAGGTAATGGTGCACATAACGATCTATACTATGCAGTTAGGCTGATTGCTTCTGCCCTAAATTCTCCTTACCCCATTCTCTGAGAAGTGAACAAAGGAATGTAATTGCTCTGTAGTCCTTTAGTGTTATCCACCACCTATCATGTCCCATCTCTGCTGGACCGTTTTGCCTTCCAGCCCTTTTCCCACCCCTGTTTGGGCTGCTGTGAGTGACTTCTGTGATATATATGTGGGCCCAGCAATGGTGTTGCTAGGATCTATACGAGAGCAAAGTTGGCACCTTGGTTCATTGCAGGATGGAAGGCTGGAAGGCTGAGTCAACCTTGAGCCGGCTACCTGAAACCAACTTCAGTTGGGATCGAACTCAGGTCATGAGCAGAGCTTGGACTGCAGTAGTGCAGCTTACAGCTCTGTGCCACGGGGCTCCTAGCAACCATTAAAATCAACTCGAAGGATCAGCTCTCTTAGCAACCATATTGGACCTTATTTTCATTGCCGCCAGAACATACCGGGAAGTCCTATAAGAAACGGGCCCATTGGTGTCTTTTAACAAAAATACTAATTTCTCAGCACTAGGACAAGTGTTAAGGCCAGAAACCAACCTGGCAAGAAATTTAGCCCTGGGTTCCACGTATAGAGGGCATTGCTGTTTAGTTTAGCGTGGACTAGAACATACGGAAAGCCCTGCTGGATCAGACCAAGGCCCATCAAGTGCAGCAGTCTGTTCCCACAGTGGCCAACCAGGTGCCTCCAGGAAGCTCACAAACAAGACAACTGCAGCAGCACCATCCTGCCTGTGTTCCACAGCACCTAATATATTCTGCATGCTCCTCTGATCCTGGTGATAGGTATGCATCATGACTAGTATCCATTCTAACTAGTAGCCATGAACCCCTCTCCTCCATGGACATGTCCACTCCCCTCTTAAAGCCTTCCAAGCTGGCAGCCATCACCACATCCTGGGGCAGGGAGTTCCACAATTTAACTATGTGTTGTGTGAAAAAAACACTTCCTTTTATCTGTTTTGAATCTCTCACCCTCCACTTCAGCAGATGACCCCGCGTTCTAGTATTATGGGAGAGGGAGAAAAGCTTCTCCCTGCCCACTCTCTCCAAACCAAGCATAATTTTATAGACCTCTATCGTGTCTCCCCTTCAACAAGGCCCGCAACAAAACCAAAGTGCCAACTTTGCTCTCGTATAAATCTCATACCGTCTCCGTTTGCTAATTTACCTGACCGATTTAGTTTGCACGTTGCTTTCGCAAGGCGTTAAGCTACGGTGCTTTTTGCATACTTTGACAGAGCTGGCACTCCCCGCCTAACGATTCAAATGTGTTTAAATTTTCTGAGTTCATTGTTTATTTTGTTTACTTTTTATATGTGGTCTCTGCCAACTTTTCAAATGTCGTTACGATGCATAAGTTAAGCTTAATTCCTATTTTGGCAGATGTACCCTGACTGCTTGTCGCAAGCCATCTATCTTACTTTTCGTGAAGCTTTTCCCAATTCTCGTTTCGGTGATGAGTTTAAAGATGAACTAATCGATTTAATTTTCCAGTGGATAAGAGGTAAAGTAGTGCATTTTTCCCCTCCCAAACCCTCGCTATTAAGACTTTTCAGACAGAGCCTTAATGTTGATTTTAATGGTGGTAGTGCTGAGTCTAAGAGCCCCTTGGCGCAGAGTGGGAAGCTGCAGTACTGCAGTCAAAAGCTCGGCTCACGACCAGGGTTTGATCCCAACGGAAGTCGGTTTCAGGTAGCCGGCTCAAGGTTGACTCAGCCTTCCATCCTTCCGAGGTCGGTAAAATGAGTACCCAGCTTGCTGGGGGTAAAGGAAAGATGACTGGGGAAGGCAAGAGCAAACCACCCCGTAAACAAAGTCTGCCTAGTAAACGTCAGGATGTGACGTCACCCCAGCGGTCAGGAATGACCCGGTGCTAGCACAGGGGACCTTTGCCTTTAGTGCTGAGTCTGTATCTTTGTTTTATAAAGTTCTGCTGATTTATTCATCTGTTTGCTAAACGCTGTGCATATGTTAATTTTTATTGTGATGTCTGTTAGATAAGCTTTGTTTAATCACTGCAAGTTTTGAGGATCTTACAATATTTTAACAAACAATGTTTAAATACATGTAACAGAATTGGGTAAAGTCAGTGGTCGGCAAACTCATTAGTCAAAAGAGCCAAATATCAAGAGTAGAACGATTGAGATTTCTTTTGAGAGCCACCATCCTATTTGCTCCCCCCTGCCCCCCCTCACCGGGAGGGCGCCCTCCCCCTCCCTTGCAGCACCAGTGCGGGGCCTGGGTTGGGAGAGCTCAGGGCCAGGCTGGGAAGTGCCGGGACCCTTGCGGCCGGGAAAGGCAGGGGACTTTCCTGGGACTCGGGGGAGGGCTGGCCATGCGAGGAGGGAGGCCGTCATGGCGCTGGGGGGCCCGAGGCACCGGCGTCAGCTTGGAGAGGGGGGTCGGTCCCCCCGCAAGGGGCCGGCCCGCGCCTGCCTGCCTGCCAGCCCACTAGCCCCCACCCCCCACCCCCCACAGGGCAAACGGCCCGCTGGACCGACCATCCCTCCCGCGCCTCAGTCCCCCGCAGGGACGCAGCCCCGGCAGGGCATAGCACGGAAGCGCTGGCCAGGGAGCTCGCCTGCCGTGCCACCGCAGCCACTTTCCTCTCCGCGGCTCCAGGAGCCCGCCTGCATGCCCGGCGTTCAAATGGCTGGGCTGAACCCTTCCTGCTGGGCTGGCTCCACCCGGGGGCGGGCGCTGCTCACGGCAGAGCCTCCTGGCAGAGGCGCGCCGCCGCCGCCCCCTCCTCCTCTGGCAGCCGAGCGTGGGGAGGGGGCTTTGCGAGGGCCGGGCCCCCGCCTCCCCCGGCCCGTTCCTGCTGGGGGTTGGAGAGCGGCCCGGTCTTGCGGGAGGAGCGGGCGCTGCTTGCGGCCAGCCCATCGCGCGTGAGGCGGCCGCCTCCCGTTCGCCTGTTGGCTCCTCCTGCCTGGGGCGCGCTGGAGCCCAGCGGGAGCGCACTGCCTCTGCCTGGCTGGGCGCGGGGATGCGGAGGAGCCGCACTCAAGGGGCCAAAGAGCCGCATGAGGCTCGAGAGTCGCAGTTTGCCGACCACTGGGTAAAGTCAGTGAAGTTCGGGCACCACAAAATATTCCTTTTTCAGAGTAGCCACCCAAAACCTCCAGATGGAGACTGTTAGAAGGGCAGTAAATTAAGAATACTTCCAGCAGGCTAACAAAGCAGCCCCTCCACTCCAAAAAATAAGCATGTATTGTGGGGGGGATAGGAAGAACTGAAGAATTCAAAAAGCCTTGTCAGGGTTTTTTTTTTTTTAATTCAACAGTTTCTGCTTTGCAGGTTTCAAACCACAGAAATTTGCTTGGAAGAAATGGAATTTATGGTGCTTGGAAAAGCCTGGGAAACACATCACAAGAAGAGATTCCGTTGCTGTGTCAATGCTCAGCTTTACACCTTGGGAAACGTCAAAGTCCCGTAAGTACCAGATAAATGTGAGCTGTTGAATCTTTTTTTTGTTTGTTTGTACGCAGCCTACTGCAGTCATGTTGGCAGTGTTAAACTTTTAAAGACTGTGGGCGAAAACGCACGGTCGCTTCAGCCTCTTTTATTCCCTGTTTCAGCCAGGATTCAGCCAGGATCGAATGCACGTTCGGCGACACGCGATCCTGGCTGGATCCTGGCTGAAACAGGGAATAAAGGAGGCTAAAGCGACCATGCGTTTTTGCCCAGAGTCAAAGCGATTGATCTTATTTATACCTAAGATATATCCATTCAATGCACATGGTGTCAATATATAATTTGATATCTGAAGTATCTGTGCGGGGAAAACTAATTACTGTGAATGAATACTTGCCTGTGGTCGTTTCTGGGAAGCAATATCGACTAGTGATGGCAAAGACTGCCTTAATTTATTCAGCAAGGGGCTACCCTTGAAGGCTGTTGAGTGCTTCATGTGGTGCTCAATGTGTCGGTCCCATTCTTAGTGATAAGTAGTCCAGTATTTGAGATGGCTCGCGCAATCAAAGGTTTTAGTTTTGAATCTGTAAAACTGTAAACAATTCGAATCCCCTGTACTTTGGAGATGTTACTTTCCCATGCATTTGTCGTGGTCCAACACCAAAATGTAATTTAGCATTGGCTCATGCATGCCTCCTTCCCCTTCGCACAATCGCATTCCATCCTGTATTTCCTGGTTCTTGGCATACTGTAGTTTGCATTTTTATGGTTCGCCTGAAAAACAGAATTGGAAACCACAGTCTGGTTTTGTGGTACAGTACATCTGAACCGAGCTATTGTGATTTCTTAAATCCATAAGAATTACCTCTTCATTTTCACGTCTGTGTGCCAAGTTGGATAACGAAAACGTGCAGAATGGTGTTCTGTGGAATATCCTTTCCTGGACACTTGCCTGGGTCTCTTTCTAAGCTCGCGCAAGATCTTCCTTTTGAATCTGAGATTTTTCTGATTACAAGCTGTAAACCTTTTGCACAAAGTATGGAAATTTGTGATGTCTAAGAAGTCTTTGAAACTGATATCTAGAATGTCATAAGAACATAAGAAAGGCCCTGCTGGATCAGACCAAGGCCCATCAAGTCCAGCAGTCCGTTCACACAGTGGCCAACCAGGTGCCTTTAGGAAGCTCACAAACAAGAGGCACCTGGCGGGCCACTCTGTGAACAGAGTGCTGGACTTGATGGGCCTTGGTCTGATCCAGCCGGGCCTTTCTTATGTTCTTATGACATTCTAGATATCAGTTCCAAAGACTTCTTAGTCATCACAAGTTTCCATACTTCGTGCCATGAGTCTGAGCATTTACATTCAGGAATCTCTACAAATTAGTGAGAACATTCTACTCTAGGTCATGAATCTGCAGTTTAGATACATGCCTGGTCATGGGGTTTAATAAATAATATTCTGGCCATTAGTTCTGCAGGAGCATGAACAGCGAATCCAAATCTTGTGAGGCTTGTGGAGAGCCAGCGTGGTGTAGTGGTTAAGAGCGGTGGCTTGGAGCGGTGGATTCTGGTCTGGAGAACCGGGTTTGATTCCCCACTCCTACACATGAGCGGCAGAGGCTAATCTGGTGAACTGGATTTGTTTCCCCAATCCTACACATGAAGCCAGCTGGGTGACCGTGGGCAAGTTACAGTTCTATTAAGAGCTCTCTCAGCCCCACCTATCTCACAGGGTGTCTGTTGTGCGGAGGGGAAGGAGATTGTAAGCTGATTTGAGTCTCCCTTAAGTGGTAGAGAAAGTCGGCATATAAAAACCAACTCTTCTTCTTCTTCTTTCTGGGTTGCCGTGAATGGTTCCAGAACACTTAAGAATGCTTTTGCTTATGTGGTAACCCATATGTTTGCTGGATAGTATACTTCCTGGAAGAGCGTACTTGAGAGTACAGTAAAATGGCAAACATTTCTTCAAAGGTCAGGTATCCAGATATTTCCCCGCAGGCATAAGGTGGAAATCGTTGCCATGTGATGCTTGGAGTAAATACATCCTGGTTTGAAAGGTCCTGGGCTCTGAAATGAAATATCTTGTGAAAAACTGAAACATTTTCTTCATCGTGACCTCAATTCTTCATACAGAAAGTTGAATTAAAATGTTTATTTACATATTCTTATGTTAGTACTTCTCCTTTCCTTTATCCCTTAGAAGCTCCTTGATCCGTTGATCTTTAGCAGCAGCATATATCTAATGTTTGAGGGATATAAGGACTGAAACAAATCTTGCCACTGGCAATGTAGCCTTGGGGTCCCTGTCACTTAGTAAAAAAGGCATTATGTCAGACGCAGAGGCATTAGATTTATATGTTAAAAGGGGAGAGATATAACGTGATCAGAGTTCCTTGTAGAAGCGGCATTCCAAGAGGGCTTGAGCTATTGAATCAATAGAGCCAGAAGAGCAAGGACAGGTCCTGTCTGGGTATGGTATATTCAAAATTCTGCCCTGCATAACCATAGAGGGGGTTAGTACTTTTGAACATTTATTTTGAATTCACCCCACTCTCTTTATCTGGGAAATTCTTTGATGAACGGTTTTGCAGATTCTCAAGTGTTATCCTGTGTCTTGTTTTCTTCATGCTAATATGCCTCGAAATCTTCACCGTAAACATTTTGAGCAGAAAACCTGTGCGCTAGGATAAATCGGCAGGAGAGAGTTAATACCTACCTTCCAAACAAAATTAGAGACAATCTCCCTTTTTAGGACTGGAATGTAAGCTGTTATAGAATTTCACTTCTTGGAATGCTTCATGGTTTACAGGCTAGTTACCCTCAGCCAGTCTATTATTAGATTATTTTCAAGGACGTAGGTTTTAATGCTTGTTTTTCCTGGGAATATTTGTTGCAATGCTTTCAGCTCTATTGTAAAATACATATTTTCTATCATTCTTTGTGCTGGCTGTTTTTGGAAGCAGGCTTAAATATTTTGTGTAACTCTTTGAAAATGCATGTGCCGGAGTTTGTAATGTGCTGGTTTACTCCGATAAATGATCCTTCTAAGCAGCATTACTGTGTGCGTGTTAAGTGCCGTCAGGTCACTTCCGTTTCTTCCTCATCCGTATCTGTAGTTGGGGCATAAACATGAATGATGGTTACATTGATAGGCTTTCCCTGAAGTCTGATTGATGTTATTCGGTCAGACTTTGCATTATAGCTCCTGACTGCTACATCTTGCCTCACTATTAACGTCTAGACATTAGGATGAATTTTCTAACAGAGCAGTTCCTCAGTGGAACAGGCTTCCTCGGGAGGTGGTAAGCTCTCCTTTCCTGGAGATTTTTAAGAAGAGGTTAGATGGCCACCTGTCAGCAGTGCTGATTCTATGACATGAAGCATCTTGGGCATCTTCTGGGCATGGAGTAGGGGTCACTGGGGGTGTGGGGGGGAGGTAGTTGTGAACTTCCTGCATTGTGCAGGGGGTTGGACTAGATGACCCTGGTGGTTCCTTCCAACTCTATGATTCTATGATTCTAACGCAGCATTACTGCTTGTTACATTTATTCTGCATAGTGTCACTGTGCATGTATATTCAAGGCACTGCTGAAACGCACCAAAAGATTAACCTGCACTAGAAACTAACGTAATGAAACGGAGCGTTACTAATGCTGTATAGGAAGAATAAACAAATCCCTTTGCTGTAGCTGAATATGTTTATTGCTTCAGTGTAGAAAAGCAGGAGTATGCATATATGCTCCCGATGAAAAGATACGGATCCCGAACGTAAGCTCATGTGTCAAGGTTTGCAGTGGCAGGAAATGAATTAAATATGATAGGGAGAAATAAAGAAGAAATGTGGTGGTCCTGCACAATACCTGTTTGTTTTCATGGAAACGCATTTAGATGATGTGGTGATAGTTGTGTTCACACGTCATGGATTTAATACGCAGCAGAAATAACAAACTGCTGCTTATTCAGCCTCATGCTTCAGGAGATGTGAGTAAAGTCAGTTGTGAATATATGTGAAAGTTAAAAGAACTAGATGAAACACTCTGGAAACCAAAATTGAGCTCATTTTTTTTTTAAAGTTAGCTTTACTTCACGGGATGGCAACAGACCTGTGTTTTCGGATTCCTGATGGCCACATGTTTTTCTAGTGAGGCTCTACGACCAGAAGTAACCTTTCCAAGAAAAAGTTGCAGGGAAAGAGACTGGATTTTTTTTGTGTGAGAGCCTGGAGTGGAGAAAGGGCTTAGCATCTTTTTTCCTACCGCCACTTCTCTGTTTTCGAAGTCTTTATCGTGACCAGCTTTCTACCATATGGACTGTGCTGTGCTCATGTCTAGATTAACCCTCAAGTCCTGTTGAAACCAATGAGCTTTAAAGAACACCGCTAAGTATTCCCTAATATTATGTATGGGTGTGAAAGCTGGACATCAGAAAGCTGATAGGAAGCAAGTAGATTCCTTTGAAATGTGTTGGAGGAGAGTTTTATGGATACCGTGGACGGCCAAAAAAACCCAAATCAGTGGGTTCTAGATCAAATCAAGCCTGAACTGACCCTAGAAGCTAAAACGACTAAACTGAGGCTGTCGTATTTTGGTCACATTATGAGAAGACAAGAGTCACTAGAAAAGACTCTAGGAATGCTAGGAAAAGTTGAGGGCAGCAGGAAAAGAGGAAGACCCAACAAGAGATGGATTGACTCTATAAAGGAAGCCATGGCCCTCAGTTTGCAAGATCTGAGCAAGGCTGTCCAAGATAGGACATTTTGAAGGACTTTGATTCATAGGGTCGCCATAAGTCAAAAGTGACTTGAGGGCACTTAACACGCACACACACACACACACACACACACACACACACACACACACACAAGTACTTTATTCCTGTCAATGTTAGTAGAACTTCGACATGCCTAGCTTCCTGTGGATCATGCATCCCTTTGCCAGCCCGCAGCAGCATACTTCTCGAGTGTGGCGAGAGAGAAATGCTTAGCCGGTGCAAGTTTGCAGTAGTTTTTCTTTGATTAGTACCGATTTATTCTGGTAATATAATAAATGTGTCACAGCTGTGTATATAGTCTGAACGTTTAATTGCAAACAGTAGTTTGGAGGGCAACATGGTAGCTGAACACTGATAATCATAAAGATCACATTGACGATCTTATGTAAGTGGAATATTCAGCGCAGGGTTTTCAGCACAGGAAAGGGAGAAGAGAGTTCTGGAGAACACAGGACGCAACCAAGCCAAAACTTAGTACTTGGTTGCTTTTCAAAGGGAGCGTTTGGCTCCCTCCCATTAAACCAGTGGGGTGTATCCAACCATCTGCTGACTTCACGGAGTTGGGCTTTTCTCACTTACACCTCTCGTTGTGAACCGTACAGCTCGATATTTTGTCTCCGGGGGGGACGGGGACGGTCAATGGCGTCGGAGGACTAGCATGGCGGCCAAATAGGGAGAGCCCTCCCCTTCCTTGGCAGACACAGGTTACATTTCTCTTGGAGGAACTGCGTGGTTTGGGTTCAACCTTTCTGTCATTCAAAAACCACATTGAACACCCCATGTGCAAATGGCCTGGATGTCTTCTTGTACCTGTGCCTAGAGCACTGTACTGGGCCTGCGCTGTTGCGTGCCCATGGAACCCCATTGCCAAAGCAGCAGTAGCACCCACCCGCTGTTTAGCAGGGAGGATGCAAGGGGAACCGAATCCGGCCTTCTGCCCTTCCCAAACAGCTGACGGATGTGATGGCTAGGGGAGGGGCTGTGGCTCACTGGCAGAGCATCTGCTTGGCATGCAGAACGTCCCAGGTTCAATCCCCGGCATCTCCAGAACCAGGCAAGTAGGTGATGTGAAAGACCTCCTCCTGAGACCCTGGAGAGATGAGTAGACAATACTGACTTTAATGGACCCATGGTCTGACTCAGTATAAGGCAGCTTCATGGAACTAGACCATGGCTTAGTGGTAGAACATCTGCTTGGCAAGTAGAAGAGCTGTCATATAGAGGATGGTGCCGAGTTGTTTTCTGTTGCCCCAGAAGGTCGGACCAGAACCAACAGGTTGAAGTTAAATCAAAAGAGTTTCTGTCTAGACATTAGGAAGTATTTTCTAACAGTTCCTCAGTAGAACAGGGTTCCTCAGGAGGTGGTGAGCTGTCCTTTCCTGGAGGTTTTTAAGAGGAGGCTAGATGGCCATCTGTCAGTAATGCTGATTCTGTGACCTTAGGCAGATGATGAGGGCATCTTGGCCATCTTCTGGTCACTGAGGGTGTGTGTGGGGGGGAGGTAGTTGTGAGTTTCCTGCACTGTGCAGGGGGTTGGTCTAGATGATCCTGGTGGTCTCTTCTATGAATGTCCCAGGTTCAATCCCCGACATCTCCAGTTAAAAGAACCAGGCAGGTAAGTGACAATATTGACTTTGATGGACCAAGGGTCTGATTCAGTATAAGGCAGCTTAATGTGTTCATGGCTAGTTGTCATGGCTAGTGAGCGACTCTCACACCTGGATTGGGGGGCCGGGGGAGGAATTACACTTTGCAACGCCTTTTTTCTCGTTCGTTTTCTCACTTGGCTGGGCGTATACATGCAGAAGTCTCCCTCCCGGCATTCGTGGCCACAAACTGGGCAGGGGCAAGAGCGCATAATGCAGATTAATTGGGATCAGCGTAGCCGTCCTAGGTCAGTTCCGCCGAACCGCAGTTCAGCGTCTGCTGCAAATCTGGCGACGCTGTCGGACCGAACTGGAAAGGAAAAAACGGCGTTAGACGTTTTGCGTTTGTGGGTTGCTCCGTCGGGGAGACATCCATTGTGTGAATGGCTGCAGGCTGTCGTTTTTGTCGGCCATCCAGTGCTCGTTGGCGAGCGTGTTGTGTGCTAGACTTTATGTCTGGGTCATAGAAGGGGGGGAGGCCGCCCCCGAGCCAAACTGTTCTGTTGTTCCTTTAGAATCAAAAGCATATGAAACAAACGCAGCTTAATAAGGTTTTTTTTATAAATAACATCAACTTAAATAACGTAAAACAATATCGTTCATCTATAACTTAAAATAAAGTTTAATGCTGTAACAACAGAAAAAGCATGAATAACGGTGTATGGGGGGCGGGGGGAGGAATCAGAAGCCATATGCCCAAACAGGTATTATATAAAAAGATAGGTTATGTTACATTTTTTTAAAAAAAAAACACCGTATGATGTGGTCTGAATTTTTTAACTTCGTCGTTATATAAAAAGGATACTTTCAGGAAAGTGAGATGAAGTACATTTCCCTTATTAATATTATTTTATATACATTATTTTTTGCAATATCTTTCAGAGCAGCATTAGGCATTTGAACTAATACACGTGAACGTCTTGCAGTGGTGCAGCCTTTTCTCTTCCAAACTAGCTTTATTGTCTGAATACCACAGTGATCCAAAGTTCGTTCTTTCTTTTCTTTTCTTTTCTTTTCTTTTCTTTTCTTTTCTTTTCTTTCTTCACTTTTTTTCCTGGGAAGTACACAATACTACTCAGCCTCTGCAACGAGAGCTGACTAAATCGTCCCAGCAGCCTTCAAGTCCGACGTATTTTACACAAACATTTTTTCATCTGCTTTATTATTATTATTATTATAGCAGCCATGTTTAATTAAGCAGATAGGTTTATTTTAAATAAAAAAATATCGTCAGACAATCAAGTCACGACTTAAACCACTTCATTTAAAGAGTAAATTTAACTTAAGGGTCCGCGATGCTACTCTTATACTAACGTTAAGGATTGTACAACTCTTTACAATTTTTTACAACTTTTAGTTAGTAAAATCTGATTTTGTGTATATTTTCGATTTCCCCCCCTTAAAGGCAGTCTCTTAAAAATAAACATAAATGCGCAAGTCCAGCTTGTTCAGTGTTTCAGTAGTATTCCAGCTTCTCCTTCTCGCACTTTGAAACCGTTCCCCCTTTTTAAAATGAAAGCATTTTGCTGGAACTGGTTCTCTCCGTAGCCGACGTAATGATTAGGATACCGCGAATGGAAGGAAGTGGGAAGATACGTCTTCCTTACTTGTTCTTTGACCTCTCTTAGGGGCCCCGTTCTGTTTCAACGCAATATACATTTCTTTCCCTTTGTGTGTCCAATTTGCTGAAGCGTACGTGTTGTAATGGTTTTCTTCAATCAGTTCTATGAAGTTGCAGTCCTCATTGCACACTTTCTGTTAAAAAAGAAAAAAAATAGAGCAGTTACAACTGGTACACATGAACACATGAAGCTGCCTTCTACTGAGTCAGACCCTGGGTCCATCAAAGTCAGTATTGTCTACTCAGACCTGCAGCGGCTCTCCAGGGTATCAGGCGGAGGTCTTTTACATCACCTACCTGCCTGGTTCTTTTAACTGGAGATGCCGGAGATTGAACCTGGGACCTTCTACTTGCCAAGCAGATGTTCTACCACTAAGCCATGGCCTATCCCCATGAAGCTGCCTTATAATGAGTCAGACCATGGGTCCATCAAAGTCAGTATTGTCTACTCAGACTAGTAGTGGATCTTTAGGGTCTCAGGCAGAGGTCTTTCACATCACCTACTTGCCTAGTCTGGTGATCTCGGGGATTGAACCTGGGACCTTCTGCATGCCAAGCAGATACTCTACTGCTGAGCCACAGCCCCTTCCCTAAGACGGATACTGAACTTTATGGGGAAATTGTGTATTATAGAACAAAATCATCTGCTATTGAAATACTGTATTTCAGCTGTATCTTTTAATGTAACAACTATTTTTGCAAGTCTTGTTATATCCTTAATGAGCCAGCATGGTGTAGTGGTTAAGAGCAGTGGTTTGGAATGGTGGGCTCTGATCTGGAGAACCGGGTTTGATCCCCTACTCCTCCACATGAGCGGCGGACGCTAATCTGGTGAATCGGGTTTGTTTCCCCGCTCCTCCACATGAAGCCAGCTAGGTGACCTTGGCTAGTCACAGCTCTCTTAGAGCTCTCTCAGCCTCACCTACCTCACAGGGTGTCTGTCGTGGGGAGGGGAAGGAAAGGTGATTGTAAGCCGGTTTGATTCTTCCTTTAGTGGTAGAGAAAGTCGGCATATAAAAAGGTACTCTTCTTCTTCTTCTTCAAAGGGGAATGAGTTTCATTACAGATAATTTCCCCTCTGGCTTATACATTGTAGATTTCACATCTCACATTATGTTGCGTAAGCAAGGCCAAAATCTTTTTTGTGCGATACCCTGGAGAATTCGGCATCATAGGCTTTTGGTGGTTATATAACAACGGTCATCTGCCGCAATCTAGAAACAGGTTTCTACATCCAGCTGTGCTTTACACACAGATGTGATTAAGCCATTTGCAAGGGGGAGGGATGGGGTGGGGAATGTGGCCAAGACGGCACTCAACAGCAAGTTAAATGCAGGAAACATAACTCAAGGGTAGGCACCCTTTTTGGCCCAAGGGCCAAAACAAAAATGCAGTGTCTACCTGTGAAGGTATTGATGTGCCGGCAAACAAAAGTGTGGGGAGGAAGGGGGGGAGGAACAGTACTTGGCTAGACATCTGCGTCACACCGATGCGGAAGCATTTATGCGACAGGGCAGTTTTTCAAAGCAAATGCAGCCGTTTGTCCACTAAAAACGCAAGCTAGACAGTTGATTGTGCTAGTACCTTTCCATAGAGTTTCCCCGACTTGTTCATGGCTAGGAAGAATTCACTCGCCACGCCTTTGATTGCCACTATTCCAACTGCCACCGTTCTTATTTCGAGAATACCTGCAGACAAGAACAGCGAGATCTGTAACGTCTCCATTCTGCTTCTGACGCAACACCACAAGGTTATTCGCCATAAAAGTTCTGTAGTATTTCTTTGTCTAACAAAACAAACTTTGACTTACAAAAGCTTACAGTACACCCTGGAAAGATTTGTTGGTCTTAAAGTGCTACTGGACTCAAATTTTATTAAGAACATAAGAAAGGCCCTGCTGGATCAGACCAAGGCCCATCAAGTCCAGCAGTCTGTTCACACAGTGGCCAACCAAGTGACTCTAGGAAGCCACTAACAAGACGAGTGCAGCAGCGCCGTCCTGCCTGTGTTCCACTGCACCCAAAATAACAGGCATGCTCCTCTGATACTAGAGAGAATAGGTATGCAGCATGACTAATATCCATTCTAACTAACAGCCATGAATACCCCTCTCCTCCATGAATATGTCCACTCCCCTCTTAAACCCCTCCAAGCTGGCAGCCATCACCACGTCCTGGGGCAGGGAGTTCCACAATTTAACTATGCGTTGTGTGAAAAAATACTTCCTTTTATCTGTTTTGAATCTCTCACCCTCCAGCTTTAGCAGATGACCCCCTGTTCTAGTATTATGGGAGAGGGAGAAAAGCTTCTCCCTGTCCACTCTCTCCAAACCATGCATAATTTTATAGACCTCTATCATGTTTCCCCTCAGCCGCCTTCTTTCCAAGCTAAACAGCCCTAAGCGTCTTAACCGCTCCCCATAGGACAGTTGCTCTAGTCCCCTAATCATTTTGGTTGCTCTTTTCTGCACCTTCTCAAGCTCTGTAATATCCTTTTTTAGGTGTGGTCACCAGAACTGTACACAGTATTCCAAGTGTGGTCTCACCATAGATTTGTACAAGGGCAGTTTGATATCAGCAGTTTTATTCTCTATTCCTCGTCTAATTATAGCCAGCATGGAATTTGCCTTTTTTACAGCTGCCGCACACTGGGTTACATCTTCATTGAGCTATCCACTACCACCCCAAGATCCCTTTCTTGGTCTGTCGCTGCCAGCACAGATCCCATCAGTGTATATGTGAAGTTGGGATTTTTTGTCCCAATATGCATCACTTTACACTTACATTGAATCTCGTTTGCCATTTTAATGCCCATTCTTCCAGTATGCAGAGATCCTTCTGGAGCTCTTCACAGTCCGATTTTGTTTTAACCACCCTAAATAATTTGGTGTCATCTGCAAACTTGGCTACTTCACTGTTTAACCCCAACTCCAGGTCATTGATGAACAGGTTGAAAAGCACCGGTCCCAACACAGATCCCTGAGGCACCCCACTGCTCACATCCTGCCATTGTGAGAACTGACCATTGATTCCTACTCTCTGCTTCCTATTTTTCAGCCAGCTCTCAATCCATAAGAGGACTTGTCCTCTTATCCCGTGACTATGAAGTTTGCTTAGCAGTCTTTGGTGGGGGACTTTGTCAAACGCTTTTTGGAAATCCTACTACTACAGACTGACACAGCTACCCACCTGAAACTATCTTCATTTGAATGAGTTTTCCAGGCTTTAATTACATAAATAAATCACTGTATCAGCCATTACGTTTCAGAAATCGTAATGTGTGCCTATAAAGCAATTTATTTCTTTACGGGCCTATATAGTTCTAAGAAATAGCCTGGAAAATGTCAACATTTATGTGTAAATTAAGAAGGTGATGATAAGCTCAGGTCATTTGTTGAGATATCCCAGTAAACAGAAATGATTGCATCACAAAGCACGTTCTGCTTATTTATGAATCTGCCTTAATAAATGTCTCCTTTTAAGGGTAATGGATGGAAGCAAGAATGAAATCTGATAAATCGTTTGGTTGTCTTCAAGAATCATCTGACATTTGCCAGTTATCATAAAACTTTATACATTTCTAGCACACATCCACTGGCAGGTCAATTCTAAGCAAGGTTACACCCTTTTAAGTCTATTGACGTCAGTTGACTTAGAAAAGCACAACTGTGCTAGGATATTTACCATAATATTATATAGGTTTGTTTCCGAAAAGCTGTGCATCTAGTTCCCTGCCCCTAAAGAAGGCGGCTTTGGAGTCTTTCAAATACCACTGTAAATTGCTTTTGAAACTGAGTATTGTCTCCAATGGTATGGCTTAGTTGAATGGGGAGGGGGCTTGT
This sequence comes from Euleptes europaea, assembly GCF_029931775.1. Classification (NCBI taxonomy): domain Eukaryota; kingdom Metazoa; phylum Chordata; class Lepidosauria; order Squamata; family Sphaerodactylidae; genus Euleptes; species Euleptes europaea. The sequence continues at coordinate 10,804,764 of NC_079331.1, read as the reverse complement.
TTCAAAGAGGGGAAAAATCCCACATTTATTTGGAAGCCTTCGGGTGCTTTTCGTTAGACCCCGACTATAGATTACCATCAGGGTACCATTCAGAGAAATGCCGAAATTTCAAGGTTCGTCTTAAAATGCAGTTTTAGATGGTAAGAACTGAGCTAAGCAGAAGCTTTGCTACAGCATGCCTAATTGTTTGACTTGATCGCTGATTTCATTTTTTCAAGATGGTTTTAATTTGTGACTATGGTTAAAAATGTGCCTGCGCATGTGGCCTCGATTTCAGTATCTTAACAGAATCTAAGTATGGCAAAGCCAGTGTTATGTGAAAATATCTTTTGAGATCATACATTAACTGTCTCACAAATTATTATAGCTCCAACATTATATCTTTCTCATTTGCATTTGAAGCTTCTCCTGACGCATTCAGCTTGGTTTGGATTTGAATCTCTGTGTGCTGTTTTGGAAGTCGTTTCAATATATATATATGCATTTGTTGTTTCTTTTCAATTGTTCCTAGCATTATCAGTCCGCTCTGTGTGGCTATGTATGCTTAAAACGATACCCTGAATCGAAAAGAGTTCCAGGGTCAGCCAGTTACACGGTCTGTTTCCTTGCAACAAATGATCACTGTCGACTTTTGGTTTCTAAATAATAGAAGCCGGCCAACTCCTACGGCACGCGATCCCTGTGTGCGTGCATATTTTTCCAATACTTGGGTGACCCTTCTCTCATAACGCTAGAACGCGGGGTCATCTGCTGAAGCTGGAGGGCGAGAGATTCAAAACAGACAAAAGGAAGTATTTCTTCACACCAACGCGTAGTTAAATGGTGGAACTCCCTGCCCCAGGATGGGGTGATGGCTGCCAACTGGGAAGGCTTGAAGAGGGGAGTGGACATGTTAATGGAGGATAGGGCTACACATGGTTACTAGTCAAAATGGATACTAGTCATGGGGCATACCTATTCTCTCCAGGATCAGAGGAGCATTCCTATTATATTAGGTGCTGTGGAACACAGGCAGGACAATGCTGCTGCAGTTGTCTTGTTTGTGGGCTTCCTAGAGGCACCCGGTTGGCCACTGTGTGAACAGATTGCTGAACTTGATGGACCTTGGTCTGATCCAGCATGGCCTTTCTTATGTTCTTATAACCCTGCTCCATTTTGCAAAATAAATGGAATGGTTTTATGTTTACCTGTAAAGAAATGTGACCGTGACGGTGTTCCACCCCCTCTTGGAGCGCTGTGCCTCGCACAAATTAAAATTATTTGTTCTCCTTTCCACTTCCATCCAACACTGATCTCAGTCTCCAACCTGAAGGTAGGTTTGCCATTAATGAAGCACTGCCAGCCAGCAGCTACTATTGCTGAAATATCAGCCGATCTTCCCTGGCAACTGGCGAGTAATTAGCATGACAAAAGATGGATAACGATTCACGTTTATATGCTGGAGTAGCATTTCTAGGAAAAGTTGAGGGCAGCAGGAAAAGAGGAAGACCCAACAAGAGATGGATTGTGGATTCCTCAATAAAGGAAGCCACAGCCTTCAATTTGCAAGATCTGAGCAAGGCTGTCAAAGATAGGACATTTTGGAGGACTTTCAATTATAGGGTCACCATGAGTCGGAAGCGACTTAACGGCACTTAACACACACACACACACACACACACACACACACACACAGCATTTCTTTTGAGGTGGGAGTCTGTAACCCCCCCCCCAAAAAAAAAACCCTTGAAACATACATGTGTCAGAGAGCTCCAACCAGCCTCCACCAGTTGGGCTGCTTTGGTTTAGTCAAAAGTTTCCCAAAAGGGACAAAACATTAAACTCCAGGCTTTCACCCCAAGTTTAATGGATAGCTGCCACCAACCCTGGGGTCCAAAGGGTGAGCCTCCAGGCAAGGAGTCCAGGGTACCTCCAGCCAAGCTCCAAATTCAGTGTAACACTTTTCCTGCCAGGCTGAGACCTAGTTAGGACTGTTCACACTTCCCAAAACTGTCTCAGGTTTTTGGTAGGTGGTTTTTTACACTCACACAAGGCACTTAGAATTTAGGCTTGGAATCCCAAAATCAAAAGACACAATCCATTTAAAGGCCAACAATTTTATTTATAAGGTTTATGCTGGTTTACAAGAAAGAAAAAGGGTTTCATGAAGTGATAGGCAATAAAATAATAAACTATTTAGCATAGCTAAGTAATACATTCAAAAGCCTTCTTGATTCAAAAGGATTGGCAAAGGTTTCTCGCATCAGGTTTATAGTTACCAACTTCCAAAGATGCTTCCAGCATTCAAAAGTTTCAAAAGGTTGTCCAAAGTTTTCTCCAAGCAGGTCAGCTTGACCAGAGTTTCCCCCTCAAGGGCCAAAATCAAATGGGTTGTGATGCCGCCAGCACAGCTCTCCTGCTGTACCCCAAAGCATGCATAGTTTGCTTAGGGCTGGTTTGTCCTTATATCCGTTTTCTCAAAGGGATGAGCTCATAGAAGCCAATTGAGAAAACGAAAGGAATTAGTTGTTAATTAATCGCTTGGTCAGAAATGCTGACTCACTCAGAGATGTTCAGGTGATAAAGCCTGCAGAACCACAGGCACCTGGACATCATCATGATGGCTGACCGATTAGTTACTATGGCAATGCACGGCCTTGCATTCCAGAAAGGGGAGAGAAGGCTTTAACAAGCACCAGCTGGGGCCCACCTCACTCCCTTCACAGAAGCAGTTTTCAAAAGGAAACTTATTTTGCTGGTCTAAAATCCCAACAACACAGAATTCATAGGCTTCTAGGCCTGAACCAAAAGAAATAATACAATCCAAGAAATTGAGAGACCTCAACTTCTTTACAACATGTTAACTCCTATGAAGTCAACAACCCATTCCAAGCAATTCAGTTTGGTTGCCTCTACTTGTAGCTCCAAATGTGGCCAGGAATATTGAACACATGAAGCTGCCTTCTACTGACTCAGACCCTCGGTCCATCGAAGTCAGTATTGTCTACTCAGACGGACAGCTGCGTTCCAGGGTCTCAGGCGGAGGTCTTTCACATCACCTACTGCCTGGTCCCTTTAACTGGAGATGCCAGGGATTGAACCTGGGTGCCGAGCAGAGGCTCTACCACTGAGCCACGGCCCCTCCCTCGTCACAAGTTAATAGTTAACATAGGGCAGTATTCTAACTGATCAGAATTAAAAGGTTACCAATGTTACCTCTGCTCTCTGGCTCAAATCTATAGCCATGTCATGGGCCAACGTCTATTTAGCCCTTTTCAGGCGCTCAGGGAAATAAACATGCTTGGGTGGGGGAACAGGATCACGGTGCCATGCTTTGACCTGACTTACTGGAACACAGACACACACATATATGTACGTATGTGTGTGTGTGGGTAGAGCCTTTGCACACAAATATGAGCACCATTGAATAGAGGAAGCTGCCTTATACGGAATCAGACCATTGGTCCATCAAGGTCATTACTATCTACTGATGCTAGCAGCAGCTCTCCACGGTCTCAGGCAGAGGTCTCTCACATTACCCACTTGCCTAGTCCCTTTAACTAGAGATGCCGGGGATTGAACCTGGGACCTTCCGCATGTCAAGCAGATGCTCTGCCACTGAGCCACAACCCCTCCCCACTTTATTCCATTTTATGCAAGAGCTAGATCACTTAAGTCTTACTGAAAACTTTGCTTTATCCTCTCCCAGTCACTTCAGTGCCTTTTTCTTTGTTTCCAAGAAGGCAACAATTGGTCACAGTCCATTCCTCCACTTTAGCAAAAGCAAGTTAAACATTATACAAGAAAGAAAAAGTACAAAGAAGACGAGCTTTTATTTACAAAATAATTTCTGTTTCATTGGGACTAGATGCATACCAGACTCGCCATCCGATCTCTTGCGTAATAAAAGGGGTGAGGTCATTGACATTTTGGTCTAGAACGTCTGTGGCTCAGAAACAGAGGACTGAATGTTGGAGCCTGTTCTCTGGGCTGACCATGTGGAGTAGCATGATCGTTCTCAAATCTTGGTTGGCCTCTCGCACAAGCATCCTGCTAGTTGAGATGTTATTCATCCCTACAACGTCTGCCCTGGCCAGGATGGCCCAGGCTAGCTGGATTGCATCGGATCTTGGAAGCTAGGCAGGGTCTGCCTTAGTTAGTAGTAGGATGGGAGACCACCAAGGAAGTCCAGGGTTGCTATGCAGAGGCAGGCAGTGGTAAACCACCTCTGAAGCCAGCTGGGTGACCTTGGCTAGTTATAGCTCTCTTAGAGCTCTCTCAGCCCCACCTTCCTCACAGGGTGTCAGTTGTGGGGAGGGGAAGGGAAGATCAGTTCAGATACCTTTATTGGCATATCCAACATTTATCCGAGTACATCAAACAGATAACATATTATAAGGAAGAGCGGATTGCCATCACACCAACAAAAAAAATTGCCACAATTTCTATGGTTTTAAGGTCCTGGTTGTAAAGAAGGGTGAGAACCTTTGAATAATTAGAAAGTACCTCCATCTGAATCGGGATAGGATTTAGGAGTTTTAATCGTAACATTTGATAAAAATGGGCACCGAAGGAGAACATGTTGAATAGTTTCAGTCTCTTCATTGGAGCAAGGGCACAATCTGTCGGGGAGGGGAACACCAGTATAACGACCAGTTAATAAGGCTGATGGTAATACATTAAATCTGGCTAGAGAAAAAGCCCTGCGTATGTCTGGAGTATACAGCTGATGTTAATACATGGCAGTTTCACCCGATTTAGGAAATATTCCATGATGAAGAGGGGGAAGAGAAGGTGATTGTAAGCTGGTTTGATCCTCCCTTAAGTGGTAGAGAAAGTCGGCATATAAAAGCCAACTCTTCTTCTTTGTCAAAGAATGGCATAGCAATAGTTTTTTTTTTACACCAACAGCTCTAACAACAGCTTTCCATATAGTGGTAGCTGCCACCAGAAGAGTTTTTAAACTGCTCCCTTGCCGTGTTTCTTACAAATACTAGATGGCAGAGGTAAAACTGTCCTTGGCCTGTATCAGGTCAGGCAACAATACAGTATTGTGTGACTGAATGTTTCCCCGTGAAAAAGACACACGGAAGACCCTTGATATCAGAGAGGAAGTTAGCCAAGACTTTTCCTCCTTTTCTTATTGAGAGGAGCATTCAGACATGCAATCCTCGTATTTGTCGGCTAAGAACAGCTTAACCGTCTCATCTGTAGTTTGTGTGAACTTGTGTAAAGGTGCAAACGGTTATTTGAAACCACTCTTAGGAATAGGCCTTCTTTATCTTGCCCAGCAGATGAGCCTTGAAAGTGAGCAGAACTTGCATAGGCAGCAGTTTGAGAGCAAAACTGTACGTTTCTAAACAAGTTTCGCTTTTGGAGAAGTCCTCATATTGTTGTTTAACAATTTCTGAAGGTAATTGGATGGCATGAACACATGAAGCTGCCTTATACTGAGTCAGACCATCGGTCCATCAGTATTGTCTACTCAGACCTGCAGGGGCTTTCTAGGGTCTCAGGCAGAGGTCTTTCACTTCACCTACTTTCCTAGTCCCTTTAACTAGAGATGCCGGGCATTGAACCTGGGACCTTCTGCATGAAGAAGAAGAGTTGGTTTTATATGCCGACTTTCTCTGCCACTTAAGGGAGACTCAAACCGGCTTACAATCACCTTCCCTTCCCTTCCCCACAACAGACACCCTCTGAAGTGGGTGGGGCTGAGAGAGCTCTAACAGAGCTGTAACTTGCCCAAGGTCACCCAGCTGGCTTCGTGTGTAGGAGTGGGGAAACCAACCCAGTTCACCAGATTAGCCTCCGCCGCTCATGTGGAGGAGTGGCGAACCAAACCCGGTTCTCCAGATCAGAGTCCACCGCTCCAAACCACCGCTCTTAACCACTACACCACGCCAAACAGGTGCTCTACCACTGAGCTATGGCCCTTCCCCAAGGGAATGGGAGCAACCAGAATGACCCACTGAGAATCGGGGTTTGAATAGAATGCCATCTACTAGGGCTCACAAGCAGACAGTCTCTTCGTCTCATTATCAGGATCGGATATTGAAGGAAGCAGAAAACACATCAGTCTTTATGAATCCCGAAACTGGTGGTGAAATAAACAGGGAGTTTTGTAGAGAACTTGGAGTCCATGTACACACTGTTCAAAAACTTGCTCTGAATTTTAGTGCGAGCTCTGAAGTTGGGAAAGAGGGGAGAAGACTTGGATGGGCTACAGAGAACTTGTGTTTCTAATTAATGAATGTTGGGAGAGCTTGTTTTTTGAGTTCAGATGACCTTTCAAGATGACACAAGGCCAAGTCAAACCTCTACTCATTGTTTACGTGGTCGTGCTGAAATGTAGTTGGTGCGCTTTGCTTGTTTGGGAATTCTGAAACATAAACATCGATCAAGGAAATATACATTACAAGGGTCGGTGTCATTATTCAGTAGGAATGATGTCTGATGGGCTTTGATAAAGTTACCATGCAATGGCCTAAATGCTCTGATTAACTTACATGGGGAAACGTTTTTGTGGCCAAACTGCAAATCCATTGAATTATATTCATCTTCATATTACTGCTGCCTGAGCAATATATCATGATCTAAGAGATTAGAAGAAGAAGAAAAAGAAGAGTTGGTTTTTGTATGCCGACTTTCTCTACCACTTAAGGAAGATTCAAACCGGCTTACAGTCACCTTCCCCTCCCCACAACAGACACTTTGTGAAGTGGGTGGGGCTGATAGAGCTCTAACAGAGCTGTAACTTGCCCAAGGTCACCCAGCTGGCTTCATGTGTAGGATTGGGGAAACCAACCCAGTTCACCAGATTAGCCTCCGCCGCTTACGTGGAGGAGTGGGGAATCACTGCTCGTAACCACGACATAACACTGGCTTAGTCCACTAGTTTACTATATACAAAGATTAATTTGAGCATCAATAATAACGTGCTGTATTACAAGCCTCCATGGACTGTAACCCAGCTGGGGGGGTATATAAGGTATATCTAACCTTAAGCAGATCATGAGAGGGAGGGCATCTTGGTCATCTTCTGGGCATGGAGTAGGAGTCACTGGGGGTGTGAGGGGGGGAGGTAGTTGTGAATTTCCTGCATTGTGCAGGGGGTTGGACAAGATGACCCAGGTGGTCCCTTCCAACTCTATGATTCTATGATATAGCATTACTACTGCTCATCTGGGGTGGAGAGAGTGCACAGGGGCATGGCTGAACGATAATCAAGGAATGGAGAAAGCCTGGAGAACGTAGATGCTACAGTATTATGCCAAACAAAGTTTTCTCGAAGCCTGCTCAGACTTGCAGCTATTATCTCAAATGGTTCTTTTTTTTACAATACTGGTTGTGGAAATTTGGATATATGCCTCTTCTCTCCTTGATTTTGGAGCCAAGCAACTTTTCTGTCGGTGACAAAGGAAGGGAGGGTCTCCTTTGACTGCCAAAAACTCTGTGCTGGGGGCTCATGGGACCTGCCTGTTCAAAAATAATGTGGTACAGGAAGGAGGAGATTGAGATTGCATTAGATTAGGCTGGATCCAACCCATGGAGCTATATTTGGCTAGCTCTATTTCTGCTAGCCAAATATCTTCTTGGTCTCTGTTCCTCCCTTCTCTATTCCCAAGGAAGACTTTGCAGCTCAATATTATCTATAGTGATTTTAACTTCTTATGGGCTTTCCGTATTATGTATCTTAATTTAATTCCTTCCCAGCCTGTCTTTGCTAAACATATTCCTCCTCTCTTCCTCTTTTGGTTAATAGTGAGGAAAACAGCCAGGCGTCAACAAAAGCAGTCGTGTTTTTTTCTTTAAGAATTTTTAAAAAGATGTTCCTCTTAGATATGCAGTCAGACAACACAGTTTTAAAAAAGCAAGGCAGAGGTGTATTTATTTGGTAATCACGGTTCTGCAGTGAGCTGTTCTATAAATTTTTCAGCAACTGACAGTGGTCAAAAATACCTGAAGGACAGGGAAGTCATCACTTATTAATGCATAGAGTCTTTCCAGGAGAGGAATCTGGGGGTTACTTCACCAGTCCCGGTCTCCCAAACTAGCCTCAAATTAGGCCCGTTGGAACACACAGGCAGCTGTGGTTCTAATTCTGTTTGAATTTAGCTAAATTACACAGAACAATAATGAGGAATGAAAGAAGGCGGATCTACTTTGTTCCTGTTCAGGGAACATCTCTCCTGGGCTGGCTGCTGAATTTTGCCTATTTAGGTAAAGAGTATGATGGATCCACCATTTTTTATATATGCTTTCAAATTGGTTTTTTCCACTACAGTTAATGGGGTTAAACATAGTTGGGAAAGATTTCCACAAGCAAAAATATTCTTCTAGCTATTGTATCCTCCTTTAATGGGGTTAAGCATAGTTGGAAAAGATTTCCACAAGCAAAAAAAAAATCTTCTAGCTGTTGTATCCTCCTGCAGCACATTCAGAAAGAGTGATAACTGTAGACTGTAAAATCCAATATATACATTATCGTAAGATTCTTATCAGCAAGGTTGTCTTCCCAGATGTAGCCTGCAAGAGAATCTGCTCTTGAGGGTGGGGGGGAGACTTAAAAAGCCCATAAAACAAAGACATGAGAGGGTGGCTGGATTTCGGTACGTTATTAGTCAGCCATATAAAGTTATACTCTGAAGCTTTTGGCAGGCGAACAAAAAGAAGTGATGAGACGTCTGAAGGCTGAGGCAATAAAAATTTTCATCTTCTTTTGCGAAGGTGTCATGGAGATGGAGCCCCCAACGTGGAGCCCTTCCACTGAAGAGAAAAATACGGTGTGCAGATGTGAATTTTCTACCTGAAAGAACGGCTGCCTCAGTGCAGTTGTTATGACTCTCTATTTCTATCACCGTTACCTACTTTAATTCTATTTTAATAGAATCATAGAGTTGGAAGGGACCACCAGGGTCATTTAGTCCAACCCCCTGCACAATGCAGGAAATTCACAACTATCTCCCTCCATCCCCCAGCAACCCCTACGCCATGCCCAGAAGATGGACAAGATGCCCTCCCTCTCATGCCTAAGGTCATAGAATCAGCATTGCTGGCAGATGGCCATCTAGCCTCTGCTTAAAAACCTTTGGGGAAGGAGAGAGCTCACCACCTCCTGAGCAGGCCTGTTCTACTGAGGAACCACTCTGCTAGAAAAGTCTTCCTAATATCTGCATTAACCTATTCCGTCCACTCCCAGCTCAGATGTTGGGCAGATTTCCTTCAAATGTGAGCTAAGGGTGTCCTACTTCACGGCTTGGCCTCTTATTTACTACGCTATGCTAGCTCTGTTTTTCACCTTTTCAGCCCCACACCATTTTCAGGGTATCACCACTGCACTGATTTTCTCCGCAGCACTTTTGCTCCCGATTCCCACATGTTGTCAGTGCAGACAAATCTGGTAAAATAAGAGTAAAATGTGTGTGACGGATGCCCAACACTTTGAACATCTGTCTGTTTAATCTATCTTTAGCAAGCACTTTCCCACGCCCCGTGGTGTGGTTCAGATTCTGTCCCAGATGGCCTGTAATTTACATTCAGCAGACCAGATGAATGGGCTGCGACCTACGAATGAGTACTGAGTAGGGAAAAATCAGGGAGCCACATCGGTTCATAAAATGTTTTGCTGGAGAAGAAAGTGAGAAAAGGGATTCGTAAAGGAGCCAAGTGAAGGAAGCGGCTTAGAAAACAAGTGTGTTTCAGAGCCATATGGAACGCAACAGAAGGGACACAGGTGGTTGGTGTTGGACGAAAGAGGGCAAGAAAGGAGTATAAAGACAAAGGGTGAAGATCGGTGGGGAAACCAGTGGATCAATAGGAGCCAAATCCTAGAAATTCAAAGAAAGCAGAAGAAGAAGAGTTGATTTTTATTTGCCGACTTTCTCTACCACTTAAGGTAGAATCAAACTGGCTTACAATCACCGTTCCTTCCCCTCCCCCAACGGACACCCTGTGAGGTAGGTGGGGCTGAGAGATCTCTAAGAGAGCTGTGACTAGCCCAAGGTCACCCAGCTGGCTTCATGTGTACAAGTGGGGAAACAAATTCCAGTTCACCAGATTAGCCTCCGCCGCTCATGTGGAGGAGTGGGTTCTCCAGATCCGAGTCCACCGCTCCAAACCACCTCTCTTAACCACTATACCACGCTGGCTCTCAGCACCGTGTGAGGAAACTCAAAGGGTTGAGAAGAAAACTTTAGTTTTCTGGAAGAAGTTATTGTGAAGGTCATTTTGGAGAAGGAAAATACATACTAATTTTTGGAGAGAGTAATCAAATAGAGCTACTTAAGGCAGTGGAGGCGAAAAATAACTACAGGGTATAGCCCTGATAAATCCAGAAAGTTATAATAATCAAATAATATCCTAACATCTCATTTGCAGCACTGCAGTCCAAGCTCTGCTCACGACCTGAGTTCAATCCCAACGGAAGTCGGTTTCAGGTAGCCGGCTCAAAGTTGACTCAGCCTTCCATCCTTCCAAGGTCAGTAAAATGAGTACCCAGCTTGCTGGGGGTAAAGGGAAGGTGACTGGGGAAGGCACTGGCAAACCACCCCGTAAACAAAGTCTGCCTAGTAAACGTCAGGATGTGACGTCACCCCATGGGTCAGGAATGACCTGGTGCTCGCACAGGGGACCTTTACCTTTATAGCCCTGAGAAATCCAGAAAGGGGTTATAATAATCAAAGAATATCTTAACATCCCATTTAACGGAGCATCTCATCCAAGAAATGCAACTATTAAAAAAACTGCCGGGAAGGCAGAGCTTGTTGGAACTCTTTGAACAATCCCGACCAGTTGAAAATCAACACAACTTCACAGAGATCCATGAAAATATGATCCTTTTAGTACCAACTAAAGACAGGTTCTGGTATATACAGGGGAGAGGGACCACCAAAGTTATGAACCTTCTTTGTCGTGTGGGGTACCATACATCGCTTTTCTAAAGCATCAAATAACCAACCATAGGGAGTCTAGAGAAGCAGCTGTTCTTTTCCAAGCTGAAAACCAGTATAAAACAGTCTATTAAATTACACGTTGCTTATGTTCTCAGCATTAATTTACAACTTCCTCCAGCACATGTTTCCAGCTGTCAGGAGCTATCTGGCACCTCTTGATGCCTCAAGTTTCCTAACCGTTTTGATGTCTCTGGGCGTGCGGTAACCACATATTGCTACCTTAGACCACGTTGGTTTTCGTCACCTCAAAGCCGAAAGTCTGCGCAGGCTCGCTTAGCCCTCTCCGGTTTCCATGCAAGCGCGTTGTATGTTCCCCCCCCATCTGACACACGATCGCGATAGAGCGTGTTTTGCAAAGATACCATCTTTAGAAATGTCAGTCAGTCAATCTTTATTGCGGTACGTAACCAGCATAAGTCAAGTGAGACCATTGTAGCCCCACACACAAAATACACAGCCGTCAATACAAAACAATACTTTGCACTATGTACCTAGAAAAATACCCCTATAAGACAGAATACATCAACACAGACCCAGAAAACCTAGAACCCATTAGTCTTCTTCCTTCTTGAGTTCTCTACGGATCCTAACAGCTGCAGCTAGAAACCCGAGGATTAGAATCCCCCAAAAGCAGGTTTCCTAACTCACAATCTGGGAGACCAAAAAGTCTCTGTAACAGGGGTTGTAAATACTTAATCACGAATTTCTTTATAGAACCCACACCCCAACAGGATATGTTCAATAGTTTCCAATTTTTTTCCAATTCAGACCTTTATTGGCATACAATACAATAAGTGAGTTTCCAATTTGCCAGTGCCACACGAACAGACGTGCTCTGCCATTGGTAACTTTTTGTAACAGCCCTCCAGAGCAGCAGAAGGGAAGGAACCACATCGGGCCATAGAAAACGCTCTTCTATATGCCGGAACTGTCAAATTCGATAAGTAGGGATCTGGCAAAGCCACATATCTCTTCTGGGGGGGAACTAGAAAATATGGAACTCCTTAGAACTGTGTGTGGGGGAGAAATCAGGCCATATTGTCAAAGATTTAGAGAAAAGGGGTTTTGTGAACACTCCTACCGATACTTGGAACAGGGCTTCTGTCATTTTGAGTTGCTGCGAACACTGGCTGAATCCTCTCCCACCGAAACAAAGCCTGAACACACATGAAGTTGCCTTATACTGAATCAGACCCTGAATCAGAGGGGAGTGGACACGTTCGTGGAGGAGAAGGGTATTCATGGCTACTAGTAAAAATGGGTACCAGTCATGATGCATAGCTATTCGCTCCAGGACAATGCTGCTGCAGTCGTCTTGTTTGTGGGATTCCTAGAGGCACCTGGTTGGCCACTGTGTGAACAGACTGCTGGACTTGATGGACCTTGGTCTGATCCAGCACGGCCGTTCTTATGTCTCCTGCCTACAGGGTCGCCGCAAGTCGGCTGCGACCTGACAGCACAAACAGAGAGCTGCAAAAAAGTAGAGAAAAGGGGCAACCAAAATGATTAAGGGGCTGGAGTGCTTTCCTGGAAGGAAATGCTAAAGAAGAAAAAGAGTTGGTTTTTATATGCCGACTTTCTCTACCATTTAAGGAAGAATCAAACCGGCTTACAATCACCTCCCCTTCCCCTCTCCACAACAGGCACCCGGTGAGGTAGGTGGGGCTGAGAGAGCTCTAAGAGAGCTTTGACTAGCCCAAGGTCACCCAGCTGGCTTCATGTGGAGGAGTGGGGAAACCAACCCGGTTCACCAGATTAGCGTCCGCCGCTCAGATGGAGGAGTGGGGAATCGAACCCGGTTCTCCAGATCAGAGTCCACCGCTCTAAACCACCGCTCTTAACCACACCACCACCCTGGAGACAGGTGTACAGGATGTAGGCTTTGACCCAAAGTGAAGTCCGGCTCCCTGATAGGTCCTCCCAGACCTCTGAGGAGAGATATGGGACCCTGTAAAGGAAGGGTATTTGGCCATGGAGTTGGCAGGTTTCTTTGCGGGCTGTAGCAGGACAAAAAAGATTCCTTGAAAGATGCGGCATTTCTATCTCAAGGGTCCCTTGCAGCCTGGAAAAATTGATAAAACTGAACGAACAAGTGCCTCTCCTCCTCCCCAATACTTGATCTTTGTAACGTTAACCAAGCAGGTGATATCACACTAAGACAAACAGAGAATAGTCATCCACGGTATTCTGCAAATAAAAGTTACAACGCAAATGCAAATTGATATAAATGGATGCCAGTGAGAACAATAGGACATGACTTCATCTCTGTGTGTGTGTTGTTTTGGTGGATTTTCTGGGCAGTCCCGAACATATTTACTGAGAAGCGAGTCTCACTGGAGTAAACATGCTTAGGACCTGGCCGCATGCTCCATGGGAAGTTGTGGAATTGTTCTACAAGTTGTCTCAGTTAAAGCAAGGTACATAAAATTGTATTTGGCACAGCGACATGTTTATTATCGCTGACGTGCTTAATGTTTTCAGTGGGGAGGGGGGAAGTCATTTTGTCCATTGTAGTAGGAATATTTGTGATATCAGCTATTTTATAACAATCGTTAAACATAAGAACATAAGAAAAGCCATGCCGGATCAGACCAAGGCCTGTCAAGTCCAGCAGTCTGTTCACACAGTGGCCAACCAGGTGCCTCAAGGAAGCCCACAAACAAGATGACTGCAGCAGCACCATCCTGCCTGGGTTCCACAGCACCTAATACAATAGGCATGCTCATAAGAACAGTAGAAAAGCCTTGCTGGATCAGACCAAGGCCCATCAACTCCAACAGTTTGTTCACACAGTGGCCAACCAGGTTCCTCAAGAAATCCCTCAAGCAAGACAACTGCAGCAGCACCATCCTGCCTGTGTTCCACCGCACCTAATATATTTGGTATGCTCCTCTGATCCTGGAGAGAATAGGTCTGCATCATGACCAGCATCCATTTTGACATGGACATGCCCACTCCCCTCTTCAAGCCTTCCAAGTTGTAAAAGAAAAGCCCCATTAGCTCTTTCGAACGGGGTGGCAGCCCAGTTTAAATTAGTGCCGAGTCATGCGGGACGCCGCTTTCGCCTCCCCCAGCGTCACGTTTAAATCGGGCCTGCGCTTGCATGACCGGAGTGCCGAGGAAAAACAAGTTTCGGGTTACTTTGGCTCTATCGTTTGTTCCTCCAGGTTCTTTTCTCTTTTGTTTGGTATCTAACCATATCGTGTAGCAAAATACAGGCAGAGGAAAAGAAAGTAAACAATGCTAATTGTAACAGCCTAGCAATTACAACATTTTCCTAACCAGGCTTTCCAAGTCTCAGCTTTCCTTGCAAATCACAAATGGATGGGTGCCTAAGGGCGCCCAGTGCCGTTCTTTTAATAGGAAAGAGTTGGGGTTGCCTCGCACAGCAGGGCAATGATCTCCCATGGCAGGGCCACTAGACAGGTTGCTCAGAATCCAAACCTCATATCTAGAGTCGCCAACCTCCAGGTACTAGCTGGAGATCTCCTGCTATCACAACTGACCTCCAGCCGACAGAGATCGGTTCTACCTGGAGAAAATGGCTGCTTGGGCCATTGGCTCTATGGCCTTGAAGTCCCTCCCCCTCCCCAAACCCCGCCCTCCTCAGGCTCCACCCCCATAAACCTCCCCCCGGTGGGGAAGAGGGACCTGGCAACCCTTCTCGTATCAGGTCTGCCCGGTTGTCGTGCACCTACTTGTGCATGACGCAGCGTTCCATTTCCAGACGCATTGTGTGAAAACGTGAAGGTGCTTTATATATTGAATCAGACCGTAGGTCTGTCAAAGTCAGATTTGTCTACTCAGGCAGGCAGTGGCTTTTCAGGGCCTCTGGAAGAAGCCTTTTTCGCCTCAACTGCTACCTGAGCCTTTTAACTGGAGATACTGGGGGTTGACCATGAGGACCTAGAATCCTAGAGTTGGAAGGGACCACTAGAGTCATCTAGTCCAACCCGCTGCACACTGCAGGACAATCACAACTACCTCCCCCACACACCCCGTGTGTCTACATTCTTCTTAAATTGCGGTGCCCAAAGCTTCCATATGCTGAGCAAATGCTCTACCAAGGAGCCGCAGCCCCTCTCCAGGGAGATGCCTTTGAGAAGCTTGGCTAGTTATGTGGCCCTGTAGTGGTATTCTCAACCAGCTCGGCACTGTGTGGCCATTTATGCAGGGTCAAATTTTGATGTTCGCTCAAAGCTCTTTTTTAAAATGCAGCCTTTAAAATGCCTATTCATGGTCCGGATGCAAAAGGAGAAATTCCATACACACCCCATTGCCTGCTCCTTTGTTCCTTTGTTTCCATAGCCATTAGCAATCTCCGTTTGCATAGCTAACGCGCGTCTGTGATTTTGCGTGCTTCCTTGAGGGCATTCTTCGGTGCGGGGGCGGAGCAAACACAAAAGGTCTCATTAAAGGGGCTCTTAAGAAATGCAAAGCAGGTGTGCGCCAGCTTCGCAGTCACTTCCTGAATGGCGGTTCAGCGTGAAAAACTAAAAAAAAATATGTGGGGCACTTCAGCCTGGAACACGCTGCTAATTACCAAGCATAAATGGCCTGTATTTGATGACATAGGGTGACTGCGTGCTAAAATCCTATGCATACTTAGCGAGTGGCTTCCTTGAACCCAGATCACGATGGGTTCCTTGAACCCAGTAGTCCTTCCTTCCAGTCAGTTGGGCTGAGCAATTAATGAAGACAGGGAGCCCCGTGGCGCAGAGTGGT
The DNA here is from genome assembly GCF_029931775.1 of Euleptes europaea. NCBI lineage: Eukaryota > Metazoa > Chordata > Lepidosauria > Squamata > Sphaerodactylidae > Euleptes > Euleptes europaea. The sequence goes on along the minus strand of NC_079331.1, from coordinate 10,789,105 downwards.
AAGCTGCAGTACTGCAGTCCAAGCTCTGCTCACAACCTGAGTTCTATCCCGACAGAAGTCAGTTTCAGGTTGCTGGCTCAAGGTTGACTCAGCCTTCCATCCTTCCGAGGTCGGTAAAATGAGTACCCGGCTTGCTGGGGGTAAAGTGTAGATGACTGGAGAAGGCACTGGTAAACCACCCTGTAAACAAAGTCTGCCTAATAAACGTAATGATGTCACGTCACCCCATGGGTCAGTGTTGACCCAGTGCTTGCACCTTTACCTTTATTAATGAAGACAGATTACCCAGGTTGATAGACGTTAACATCTTTCCAGGTCACACACTACAGTTTCCCCCCCAAGCCCATTTACGTGTGTCATGGTTACCCAGCAGGGGCCCCTGGGAATTATAGTACTATGAAATTCTTTGTACTTCAACAAAGAATTCTTAGTATGTTTGTAGAACAACATTTCCCAGGGTTCTTTGGGTCAGTGATGACAAAGGACTCACTTTCAGTGCCGAACTGGTTCAGACTCGTAGCATTTTACATGCCTCTGGCGAGTGGAACAGGCTTCCTCGGGAGGTGGTAAGCGCACCTTCCCTGGAGATTTTTAATCAGAGGCTGGATGGCCATCTGTCAGCAATGCTGATTCTACGACCTTAGGCAGATCATGGGAGGGAGGGCATCTTGGCCATCTTCTGGGCATGGAGTAGGGGGTCACTGGGGGTGTGCGGGAGGAGGTAGCTGTGAATTTCCTGCATTGTGCAGGGGGTTGGACTAGATGACCCTGGTGATCCCTTCCAACTCTATGATTCTGTGTGTTTCCGCCATGCTACTCTGTTTAGTTCGGCACTCATACGCAAACCTTCCACTTCTTTCTTTTAGGAGCCAGGCGGCACTGCTCTTTCCCTCACATTCAATAAACTGTAACACGCCTCAAAGAAATTAGAACAGTATTAAGAGAATGCATTCAAAAATAAACCTGTTTACATATAAAATGCTCTCTTTTTTGCTTAATACACCCAGAGTAATCGAAACAATATTAAGT